>NC_088396.1:2405000-3005000 GCF_034236695.1 Oncorhynchus nerka | reverse complement strand
AGTAACGAAAGCAAATGTTCTACATGTACATACCCATCTATTTACTTTCACATCTAACTTAGTATCAGGTGACAAATCTGAGGGTCTGGCCATAGACTGTTCAGACCTGGGGTGGTTCCCAGAGTTTGTGAAGGCTTGGTGGTACTCGTGTACTAGAACCTGGTTTTTCCAATCGCTGGTATGGGCAGGCTGGATGATGAAATTAAGGGCTCTATTCAAATCTGTAAATCTGAAGAGTTACAGACTCTGCACTAGAAATGTAAAGGTCCTTTCCGATTGAGCTGACATATGCAGTGTTTACCGTGAATGCGGTCTACACTAAAGTGGGAACATTGCCTTTAAATTACAATCACTCTGTAAAGCTGAACTTCTGCTACGCGGATTGAATAGAGCCCTACATTCTGATTACACACACACAAACTGAATTAAATTTGTCCACAACACTAAATAGTATGGAATTTACTGTAATTAACAGAATATACACTGTAAACAGAAGTGTACAGTTATTGTACATGAGTTACATCAGTTCAATATTGTCCCTGTTTCTCCCTCAGACCTGTGATTTCATAACACCATGGCGTTACAGTTTGGCATGGGTGTCAACATCTTCTGGTGTCACCTGCCTGCAGAAGGTTACAACAAGAATGACCCCTATGGTAAGAACAAGGGTGTAGAGAAAATGTTGCAGTTTTACAGCTAATTTCCTGCAATGATTTGATTTAAACAGTCAACTGCCGGTACAGCATGGTTGGACATTTTATTGCACAGCGATTACAATTCCTTGAGTCTTCTTAAACATTTTAAAGCTTTGTAAACAGTGAAGCAGCGTCTCCCCAGAGTGTGTTTGAGGGTTATCCTATTAACATTCGCCCTTATTTGTGTAGTCTTCTTCATCACCATAAGCATCATCAGCAGCAGCATGTCTCAACAAGCAAGAGTATGTGAGGTGGCCTTTTTACATTATTGCTTGAGACAAACGTCAGTGAGGCTCTACCTGATTGGAGGGGGAGGGGGTACGCAGGCTGTCATTGACTGCTTTGAGGCTCACTCATAGCGGTGGCTGTAATAGACAGGTCCTAAACAGCCTGCCCAAAAGAATGAACCAAACACCTGGGTCATATTCATTAGGGCACCTGCACACTGTAGCAAAACATTTCAAACCAATGGCAACAGAACTAAAATAAGCGTATCTTATTGGACAATTCTAGGTAGTCCCTCCTTGTTTGAGCTTTTCTTCAATTTGGCGCCTAATAAACATGATCTGGGTACATTCAAAGACACATCAGTCTTTCAATTCTATTATTTTGTCCCCCCAAAAAAACGAATCACAAAATGAATAAATCTGAAGTAGAAAGCGGGTGAAATCACAGGTGAAGTTAAATACTGTACATTCTGTTTGTGTGACAATGATTATATCAATTGTGGTAAGAAAGAAGGTGTAGCTTGGGAAGGTGGGATGCATACACAACCTCCTGTGTCCTCTTGACAACACAAGCTTTTGGACTTAAAAGGGCAACTACCACTTTTCAACCTCATTATCTCCATATGGGAAAACAACGCTTTTCTATGACCTGTGGTCCTAAAATAACATTTCCGTGTGACATTACAGGGTATATTAAAAGCAAAAAAAAAAAAAAAAATGGATTTTCAAAACCTCCAATGAGTTTCTAACTGAAGGTTGGGTGTTTTCTGGGTAGAAATTTTAACTTTTATATACAGTTGAAGTCAGAAGTTTACATACACTTAGGTTGGAGTCATTAAAAATAGTTTTTCAACCACTCCACAAATTTCTTGTTAACAAACTATAGTTTTGGCAAGTAGGTTAGGACATCTACTTTGTGCATGACACAAGTAATTTTTACAACAATTGTTTACAGACAGATTATTTCACTGTATCGCAATTCCAGTAGGTCAGAAGTTTACATACAGTACGTTGACTGTGCCTTTAAACAGCGTGGAAAATTCCAGAAAATTATGTCATGGCTTTAGAAGCTTCTGATAGGCTAACTGACATCATTTAAGTCAATTGGAGGTGTACCAAGGCCTACCTTGAAACTCAGTGCCTCTGCTTGACATCATGGGAAAATCAAAAGAAATCAGCCAAGACCTCAGAAAAAAATTGTAGCCCCCCCAAGTCTGGTTCATCCTTGGAAGAAATGTCCAAACACCTGAAGGTACCACGTTCATCTGTACAAACAATAGTACGCAAGTATAAACACCATGGGACCACACAGCTGTCATACCGCTCAGGAAGGAGACACGTTCTGTCTCCTAGAGATGAATGTACTTTGGTGCGAAAAGTGCAAATCAATCCCAGAACAGCAGCAAAGGACTTTGTGAAGATGCTGGAGGAAACCGGTACAAAAGTATCTATATCCACAGTAAAACGAGTCCTATATCGACATAACCTGAAAGGCCGCTCAGCAAGGAAGAAGGCACTGCTCCAAAACCGCCATAAAAAAAGCCAGACTACGTTTGCAACTGCACATGGAGACAAAGATTGTACTTTTTGGAGAAATGTCCTCTGGTCTGATGAAACAAAAATAGAACTGTTGGCCATAATGACTATCGTTATGTTTGGAGGAAAAAGGGGGAGGCTTGCAAGCTGAAAAACACCATCCCAACCGTGAAGCACGGGGTTGGCAGCATCATGTTGTGGGGGGGGCTTTGCTGCAGGAGGGACTGGTGCATTTCACAAAATAGATGGCATCATGACGAAGGAAAATTATGTGGATACTGTGTGTGTATAATTATGTGTATACTGAAGCAACATCTCAAGACATCAGTCAGAAAGTTAAAGCTTGGTCGCAAATGGGTCTTCCAAATGGACAATGACCCCAAGCATACTTCCAAAGTTGTGGCAAAATGGCTTAAGGACAACAAAGTCAAGGTATTGGAGTGGCCATCACAAAGCCCTGACCTCAATCCCATAGAAAATGTGTGGGTAGAACTGAAAAAGCGTGTGCGAGCAAATTCACCCAACTTATTGTGGGAAGCTTGTGGAAGGTTACCCAAAACGTTTGACCCAAGTTACACAATTTAAAGGCAATGCTACCAAATACTAATTGAGTGTATGTAAACTTCCGACCCACTGGGAATGTGATGAAAGCTGAAATCTCTACTATTATTCGGACTTTTCACATTCTTAAAATAAAATGGTAAAACAGACCTAAAACAGGAATTGTGAAAAACGGAGTTTAAATGTATTTGGCTAAGGTGTCTGTAAACTTCTGACTTCAACTGTATATGTTTTTTGTACAACTGCGCCGTTGACACTGGTAATGTGCTGGAGATCATGAAAACGAGGTTGAAAAGTAGTGGAGTTGCCCTTTAAGAGACAACAGGTAAACACAAAAAGAGACAAACATACACACCCAACCATGGTAAAATGTGCTCATAATTTGGCTTTTAGGACACAGATACGAGAAATGCAGGGTATAAGAGGGGATTTTTTTTTTTAAATACACACAAAAAAAAAATGCTATCACATCCACAGCACACCATGTTAACCCAGTTCAGTTCAGTCCACTGAGACTTTGGGCCATGCCCTCTCTGTTTAGTAAAGGTGAACATAGGGGTTTGAGTGAGGAGGCGGATAGTTCCGGACAGAGGGACATTCAGTGTTATTCTGTACACAGGGGATGGGATAGCAAAATTATGTAGCCCAAGTCGGAGTCCCAAGTCGCCCCTAGTCGCACTGTATTTCCCCAAATTCTCTGGTGCAGAGCAGCGCCTTCCCCCAGAAAATAAGACATACAGACTTACTCTTCCCCGACAATTAGTGCTTGGTAAGGGCTTTCTGGGTGTCATATATACACCTATGAAGAATTCTCATCATTGGAAAAACAAAGAAACACAAAGACATTAAGAATATGGCACATTGCGCGTGTTTTGTGTTCTGTGCGCTAGCGATTAGGAGAACTGAAGTTACTTCAAGTTTTTTTTTTCATAAGGTTGCAAAGCAGATGGAGAGGCAAGCCCAATGCAAGGCAGGACACTCCCAACGTGGGCAGCCATTGGTGGACGGACAGGATAGGTACGGAGTTATGCTGCCAGGTCATCATTAGGGAGTCGTTGCCGTGGAGCGATTGGCCTTCATCTTGTCCAACCGTTTAGAGAGGTGGCTGTTGTTCGACTCAAGTTCATCTATCTTGTCCAGCGCTGACCGCAACTGCCATCAAGGAACAGAAAGAACAATCATTAGATTTTATTCAGAGATTCATTCAAAATCAACAATGAATCAAAAACAAAAATGGTGTACATTATAACCCAATTGTGCACTTGTTCACTCCCCCTAAGATTTGAAAGGATTAGGCCATTCCTTTTAAATCCATGCAGGGAAGTTTATTAGTGCACACTTCGGGTAAAGGAGGGAGAAGCTATTCCATTCTACTCCACATGACCATGTAATTCTATCCATTTCAGAAGCAATGTTCTGAACAGTGCAGACCCCTGTCATCTGGTCTCTGCTTAGGAGCTTGATTTAAGCCACATAACTGACAGCTGGGGGCCATACTTCTCTCTGCAGCTTGCGTTTCTCGGCCTTCAACTCGTCCTCCACTTTCTCTGAGTTCTCCGACGCACCCTTGTAGCGGGTCACCTGACCCTCTAGCCTAGTAACCTGCAGATTGGTGATTGGATAGAGTACATGAGAATCTCAGCCTATAACGAGTCAAATTAGCAGTACTTGGACCTGTGATAATTATCTCTTTCCAATCAACTAGGTTAATGACAGTACACTTACATTCTGTTCCAAAGCTGTCACTTCCTGCTCCGATTTGACAAGTTTGAACTTTAGGTCACTAAGTTGCCTACTGGCATCTCCTGCAAATGTGGGAAAAAAGAAAACAAAGTCTGATGTGCCAATGCAGTAGATACTGAATATGAATCCTATTAAAATAACATAGTTAGGACTAACATACATTTTTGTCTTGAGTTATTAATTTCACGTTACAGTGTCTGTGAATCTTACTCTGCAGGTCTTGTATGTGTGGGTCTGTGCCGTTCTCCAGAACCTCGCCCTCCGGGCTGGAATCCTCCTCAATCTCGTTCCTCGGTTTCTTCTGCTCTACTTGGGCCTTCAGTTTCTTCACCTATAGGGAGGACCACATTCAGGACAGTTAAAACCTATTCAAATTGTAGCTGTATAAAAACAACAACAAACATACAGGTAACTGCCAAAATAAAGGAAACACCAACATTAATTGTCTTAATAGGGCGTTGGGCCACCACGAGCCGTCAGAACAGCTTCATTGCACCTTGGCATAGATTCTACAAGTGTCTGGAACTCTATTGGAGGGTTGCGACACTAATCTGCCACGAGAAATACACATTTGGTGTTTTGTTGATGGCGGTAGGATTGTTGTGGGAAGCTTGTGGAAGGCTACCTGAAACGTTTGACCCAAGTTAAACAATTTAAAGACAATACCACCAAATACTAATTGAGTGTATGTATGTATGTAAACTTCTGACACTGAGAATGTGATGAAATAAATAAAAGCTGAAATAAATCATTATCTGTACTATTATTCTGACATTTCACATTCTTAAAATAAAGTGGTGATCCTAACTGACCTAAGACAGGGATTTTTTTACGAGGATTAAATGTCAGGAATTGTGAAAAACTGAGTTTAAATGCATTTGGCTAAGGTGTATGTAAACTTCCGACTTCAACTGTAAACCATGCAGGAAAATGCACCCCATACCATAACAGAGCCAGGCCGCCCCCAGGTGGTAAGGGTAGGCAAAAACACATCTGCCACGCTGATCCTCAAAACAGGGGCCCCTCAGGGGTGCGTGCTTAGTCCCCTCCCGTACGCCCTGTTCACCCACGACTGCGTGGCCAAGCATGACTCCAACACCATCAAGGTTGCTGACGACACAGCAGTGTTAGGCCTGATCACCGACAACGATGACACAGCCTATAGGGAGGTGGTCAGAGACCTGGCAGTGTGGTGCCAGGACAAAAACCTCTCCTTCAAAGTGAGCAAGACAAAGGAGATGATCGTGGACTACAGGAAAAGGAGGGCCAAACACGCTCCCGGTCACATCGAGTGGGTCGAGAGTTTCAAGTTCCTTGGTGTCCACATCACCAACTAACTATCATGGTCTAAACACACGAAGAAAGTCACGAAGAGGGCACAACAACGCCTTTTTCCCCTCAGGAGACTGAAAAGATTTATCATTTTTATTTTATTTAACCTTTATTTAACCAGGTAGGCTAGTTGAGAACAAGTTCTTATTTACAACTGCGACCTGGCCAAGATAAAGCACAGCAGTTCAACACATACAACAGAATAAACAAAACATACAGTCAATAATACAGTAGAAAAAGAAAAGTCTGTATACAGTGAGTGCAAATGAGGTAAGGGAGGTAAGGCAATAAATAGGCCACGGTGGCAAAGTAATTACAATATATCAATTAAACACTGGAATGGTAGATTTTCAGAAGATGAATGTGCAAGTAGAGATACTGGGGTGCAAAGGAGCAAGATAAATAAATACAGTATTGGGGTAAAGTAGTTGGATAGGCTGTTTACATATGGGCTATGTACAGGTGCAGTGATCTGTGAGCTGCTCTGACAGCTGGTGCTTAAAGCTAGTGAGGGAGATATGAGTCTCCAGCTTCAGAGATTTTTGCAGTTCGTTCCAGTCATTGGCAGCAGAGAACTGGAAGGAAAGGGGGCCAAAGGACGTGTTGGCTTTGGGGGTGACCAGTGAGATACACCTGCTGGAGCATGTGCTACGGGTGGGTGCTGCTATGGTGACCAGTGAGCTGAGATAAGGCGGGGCTTTACCTAGCAGAGACTTGTAGATGACCTGGAGCCAGTGGGTTTGGCGACGAGTATGAAGCGATGGCCAGCCAACGAGAGCATACAGGTCGCAGTGGTGGGTAATATATAGGGCTTTGGTGACAAAACGGATGGCACTGTGATAGACTGCATCAAATTTGTTGAGTAGAGTTTGAGGCTATTTTAGAAGACTCCAGTCACCCAATTCATAGACTGTTTTCTCTGCTACTGCACGACAAGCGGTACCGGAGCGCTAAGTCTTGGTCCAAAAGGCTCCTTAACAGCTTCTACCCCCAAGCCATTAGACTGCTGAACAATTAATCAAAATGGCCACCTGGACTATTTGCATTTACCCCCCCACTGTTTTTACACTGCAGCTACTCACTGTTTATTATCTATGCAAAGTCACTTTACCCCTACCTACACATACAAATTACCTTGACTAATCTGTACTCCTGCACACTGACTCAGTACTGGTACACCCTGTATATAGCCTCATTGTTATTTTATTGTGTTACTTTAAACAAAACAAATGTAACTTGTTTATTTAGTAAATATTTTATTTACTCTATTTTCTTAACTGCATTGTTGGCCATGGGCTTGTAAAGTAAGCATTTCACGGTAAGGTCTACTACACCTGTTGTATTCAGCATATGTGACAAATATAATTTTATTTTATTTGCCTGTTTCCTCTATGGCCAATTCAGTTGAAGAGTTCAGCTAGCGTAATGGGTGACAGACTATGGATAGATGGATGTCCTTACTCACCTGTCCTATCAAGTTCTCCCGCTCGTCAACCAGCTTCCTCAAGCGGATCTCTGAAAAAAAAAAGTATTGAGCTGATCTGCTTATAGTATTAAAAATTTCACAGAACTTGTCACCATTATCTGTATAACTTTGAGTAAGCATCTATAACCCAATCAATACACACTTTCATTATGTTCATGCAAGAACTATCATAAGAACAACTTGAGCATACAGTAAAACCAATGTTAACATACCAGGGGTGGGAGGAGCCAAGTACATGGATGGGGAGGGACAGTCGGGGTGGGAGGAGTTTAGAGTCACTTGATGCATGCAATGGAGCAGGTGTCCATTGGGAGAGCGTAGGTGAGGGGTGGGGTTATGGTTAGCATGCAGAAACTGGAGAGGAGGGCACACAGCCTCTAGGGCATTTTTATGCTAAACAGCTAATGGATGAGAGAAGTTAACCCGAAGAGATTATGTTTGTGCGTCAATGAGACTGCTGTTGACAGGCAGACAACATATAAGTACTATTATACTATAACACTACATAATTAGTATTATACATTACTAAAGTTTATTTCTCAAAGTTTGTAATTACTTATTTTATTCAATCATGAAAAGGGTCAGAAGGTATTTCCTTACAAAAAGTGCACATGAAGAAACATTTAGACCAGTGATTAACAAGGGAGTCATATTCTTGTATACAGTTTGTCTAGCAGTCATATCATATGAATTCAGGAACCATGGCATATGCTGAACACAAAGCAATTTTACAGTATGCACATGATATCCTAGGGCTTGGATTTCACCTGAGATCATTGCCTACATGGAATGGATTTTTCTGCCAATTATTTTATGGCATGAGAAAATCTCAATCGGGTTAGTTTTCTCTTCATCAAAATACACCAAGCAAGAAAACATTTTTTGTTCTGGGCAAACTTTTGACTAGGCTTGGGCGGTATACCGTATTTGGAAATAGCCAGGGGAAACTATTTATTTAAGTTTTCCCAAAAAATTGTGCAATACGTTAGCAGATACAGCAGATCGCGTTCTTCATTTCACATTATGAAGCTTACCGTAATTGCCCTGAGAACAGTTGAGATAGTTTATTTTTATTTCCTTATTTTACCAGTTAAGTTGACTGAGAACACATTCTCATTTACAGCAATGTCCTGGGGATGATTGAGCCAATAGGAAGCTGGGAATGATTAGGTGGCGATGATGGTATAAGGGCCAGATTGGGAATTTAGCCAGAACACCGGGGTTAACAACCCTACTCTTAACATGTGTGTTTGTAAATAGCACAATGGGAGAAAGCCGGAGCAGTCCAACTGTGTATTGACAAGGGTTGCGTTTTATATATAAAATCAAGTGTTTTTTGCTTCAAGCGTGATCAGGGAAGTGCAACTGTAGTTTTCCTTCACAGAAAATACATTAGTGCAGCACATTCGACAGAAAATAGCTTCCTTTTTATCAACAGAAGTGTAACGCTATTTGGCTGGCAGCCACACAAGTAAATGAGCTTACAATGAAAAAGCAAGGTCTTCCTTGCAAAAACGATACATTGCCATCATACTGTATTTCGAATGTTTATCATAGAAAGAATGTAGCCAGCTACTTTTCCTAATGTTTCGCTTAAAGTTAATCTTGCATTTTACAAGAGAAAAGTAGCCTGGTTACACTGAGAAAAGTATCAGAAAAGTAGCTACACATCATTCAGAGAACTGTCTGCTGATAGAATGCTCGTTTGTGAATTCTCATCTGAGTGGAGAAGTGAAACTGAAGCACAAAAGTGGTCTGATGCCGAACAGACATTTTAATAAGCATTTTAGATCTGCATTTACAAAATTCAGCAAGATATTTGTTATGTTTTATATATTTTTCCTGCGTTAAAAACAGAAATCTGCATTAACGTGACCCCTAAGTTTAACTTGTTAGTTGTCTAAGTAAGTGGCTGAATTAATAAGGTGACGGGGCATAGTATGGTGTTAGCTTTCTGCTGTGTTTGACAACTCAAAGCCCTTTGGATGAATTATCTGTAAGGCTACCACTGTTTGATTTCCTTGCGTTTTTTGTCCTCTTCGTTCATGTTCCGTCTGAGCAGGCAGGCCCCTTTCCCAGCAGGCCCCTTTCCCAGCAGGCCCCTTCCCCAGAGACTCCACACAGACATGCATGAGTCAAAACTTAATTTGCACAACGTCTGCCATTCACATTTAGCTTGTAAATGTCTAAACTGACCAAAAATGAGATTTGGTAGCTCCTACGTATACCTCCTACGTATATATGTATACCTTTATGAGCTGGATTGCCTGTCTTTGCAATTTGTTAATTTTCGTTTGGGCTCATTAACATATTTAGCTACCAGCCTCCATGGAAATTAACTATTGCTTGTGCCAATTCTGTTAGCATTCTGGTTAGACGGCCAATGGGTTGTTTTTTTGGCGCACCCTTGTGTACTAGGCCGGTAATTCCATAAATCACAGGATGAGAGAAGGACGATACGAATATCATGCATTGCAATATAAACATTGTGCCTTGAATAGATGAAGAAAAACATACTGTCATTCAATCAATCAATATTACATTATTACAGTATAGGTATATAGGTGCTGCAGATTTATACGAGAGTATGGGCAATGTACCCTACCAGGGCCAGGCAAGTAGTAACACATTTGATTGATTCTACTTAACTACTACTAGTCTTAAATGAATGGTTTTCTTAGTTGAATCAGGTGTGTTACTGCTTGTTTGGGGAAAAACAGCCTGCGTGGTAAGATTACCCACCCCTTATGGCAAACTTCCCTAAACATTTGCTAAAATACACACATGCTGTGAAGTCAAAGTATTTGGACAGTGGCATATTTGTTGTTGCATGGCCATCATATGTCTAATGTTTATCATAGTCAGCTTTAATTTGAGGGTGTTTTCATCCAAATTGGGGTACCCGTTTAGAAATGACTGCACTTTTTGTACATTGTCCCCCCATTTTAGGGAACCAAAAGTATTTGGACAAATTCACATATGTGTATTAAAGTAGTCAAATGTTTCGTATTTGGTCCCATATTCCAAGCAATGACTAAATCAAGCTTATACCCAATAGAAACGTATGGTAAATAATGTATTGTGTCATTTTGGAGTCACTTTTGTTGTAAATAAGAATATAATATTTCTAAACACTTCTACATTAATGTGGACGCTACAATGATTATGGATAATCATGAATACTGATGAGTGAGAAAACTATAGAGCCATACACATCATCCCCCTCAACCTCTCCTGTTTAGCATGTTTTGGGGTTATGGTCTGGTGCCTCTAACTTTCTCACTCATCATTATTCACCATTATTCATAATCATGGTAGCATCACATTAATGTAGAAGTGTTTAGAAACATTCTATTCTTATTTCAAATAAAAGTGACAATAGAAATGTAATGTTAAATAATGTATTGGGCACAACATAATCTGAAACAACAAAAACAAACTGCAAATACATCAAACAAGCTTAGTGTAGTCATTGAGTACTAGGAATATAGGCCCAAATACTACACTTTTGATTACTTTAACACACAAATGAATTTGTCCAAATACTTTTGGTTCCCTAAAATGGGGGGACCAGAGCATGTACAAAAAGTGCTGAACAAAAAGTACGCTCAAATTAAATTAATGTGGATGCTACACTTTACCTCATAGTATCATTTCAAATCCAAAGTGCTGGAATACAAAGCCAAAACAAAAAATATGTCACAAATACTTTGACCTCAAAATACAGTACATCGAATTATAACTTTGGAAGGAATTGTAATGGTACTTGCTTTGGCTGTATTTAGTTGAGACTCTTTGCACTTTCATAAATATTTGCTGTTGTTTATATTGAGTGCAGACCTAAAAACTAGGACATTCGGCAGTCCTCTTTTCCCTTGCCTTTTACTTTCTTACTGCTTTTTTTCAAGCCTGTCCTAGATTGCTCGTTGTTGCCCTCTGCACTTTGACTACTTTCTCTTCTACCCTGCTGTGACCCATACTGGATTGCCTCTTCCCCCTCCTCTACTGGCAAAGCATCTACCTCAGTTGCATTCTGCTGCCTCTCGCTCTCCCCTACACCTTGCTGTTCAACAGTCACACTCCCTCCCTCCTCTGCAATGTATTTCTGGTTGTATGTTACACTAACCCCCTCCTCTAATGTGATTAGTTGTTGTTCTCCATTCACGTTCTGGGCCTCAACTATGGTTTGTGCTTTTTCTTCAGGGCTTCGGAGCTCCTCTGGTGCATTATCCGACCCCCCTTCAATTGATTGCTGTGCCACTATCGTGCTAACTCCCTCTGTGTCCTGCGGTTTGTCATCCTCCTCTTCCTGGTTACCCTTCCCTTTACCAAGCTCTACCTCTATTTTGTATCCTACCGATATCGTTCTCATTTCCTGGCTGACCTCCTCTTGGGATGCTATTGGGAATATATTTGCAGGAACCACTGAAACTAGGTCAGAAAAGTCAAACGATTGACCCTCATTTTCATGCTCCTTGTCATTCCACTGCTCACTGGGTCCAGGTACCTTGTTACCCTCCAGCTTGGCCTCAATGGGATCACCTTGCTCTTCTGCTTTAGCCACCATAGTGCATGGTCCACTTTCATTGTGGCTCTGTTCCCTAAAAGAGTCAATTGTCACCGGAGTTTCTTTTACAGGGTCCTGTAGTCGTGTTTCTGTATCATTCAGCTCGGTCTCTGTAGAGATCCCTCCATTTGATGCCTCTTCTGCATCATTCAGCTCGGTCTCTGTAGAGATCCCTCCATTTGATGCCTCTTCTGCATCATTCAGCTCGGTCTCTGTAGAGATCCCTCCATTTGATGCCTCTTCTGCATCATTCAGCTCGGTCTCTGTAGAGATCCCTCCATTTGATGCCTCTTCTGCATCATTCAGCTCGGTCTCTGTAGAGATCCCTCCATTTGATGCCTCTTCTGCATCAAGTGTTTCTGTATCATTCAGCTCGGTCTCTGTAGAGATCCCTCCATTTGATGCCTCTTCTGCATCATTCAGCTCGGTCTCTGTAGAGATCCCTCCATTTGATGCCTCTTCTTTATCATTCAGCTCGGTCTCTGTAGAGATCCCTCCATTTGATGCCTCTTCTGCATCATTCAGCTCGGTCTCTGTAGAGATCCCTCCATTTGATGCCTCTTCTGCATCATTCAGCTCGGTCTCTGTAGAGATCCCTCCATTTGATGCCTCTTCTGCATCATTCAGCTCGGTCTCTGTAGAGATCCCTCCATTTGATGCCTCTTCTGCATCAAGTGTTTCTGTATCATTCAGCTCGGTCTCTGTAGAGATCCCTCCATTTGATGCCTCTTCTGCATCAAGTGTTTCTGTATCATTCAGCTCGGTCTCTGTAGAGATCCCTCCATTTGATGCCTCTTCTGCATCATTCAGCTCGGTCTCTGTAGAGATCCCTCCATTTGATGCCTCTTCTGCATCATTCAGCTCGGTCTCTGTAGAGATCCCTCCATTTGATGCCTCTTCTGCATCAAGTGTTTCTGTATCATTCAGCTCGGTCTCTGTAGAGATCCCTCCATTTGATGCCTCTTCTGCATCAAGTGTTTCTGTATCATTCAGCTCGGTCTCTGTAGAGATCCCTCCATTTGATGCCTCTTCTGCATCATTCAGCTCGGTCTCTGTAGAGATCCCTCCATTTGATGCCTCTTCTGCATCATTCAGCTCGGTCTCTGTAGAGATCCCTCCATTTGATGCCTCTTCTGCATCAAGTGTTTCTGTATCATTCAGCTCGGTCTCTGTAGAGATCCCTCCAATTGATGCCTCTTCTCCATCAAGTGTTTCTGGCTTGTTGTTTTCATACAAGTGCCTGTCAGTGACTGGACAACCAGGTAGATCCACCAATTGTTCAGGCAGTTTTATGGTCTCAGCAGCAGGGCAGTTGCGGTCACGCGATATGCTACAACATTTCTCATCTGCTGAATTGTTGCATTTCTCTACATTTTCTGGCATTGCCATTGAAGTGTCTTCATGTTCAAGTGCATTTGTACGCTCTTCTGGGCTCCCATTTGGTTTATCTTGACCTGCCTCTTTTAGGTCTTGTGTTGCATTTTCGTTAGCCTGGTCTGGGTGAGTAGCGACACCATCATGGAAGATAAGGTCTTCAGGTTCCACGCCCTCCTTGAGCTCTGGTCTTAGGACGATGGGACTGTGAAAGTTATTCCCCTGTTCCTTTGAGTCTTGGATTGTTTGTTCCTCTTCAACTGAGACCTTGATTGCATCTTCCTCTTTGACATTGTTTGAATTCCCAGCTGTGGACTGTTTCGAGTCCAATGGACATTTTGGGTCAGCTGAAGAGTTCAAACAGTCTCCAAAGTTATCATGGTTGGTTGTGTACCCTGACTCATCCTTTTGGGTACTAGTATCTGTTGTCGATTCTAATTCCTCCATAGGGTTATAAGCGCTGGTTATACACTTGGAGTGATCAACAGGATCAGCAATACCAATGTTGGACTCAAGGGATAATACTGATATCTCGCCTTCTGATTTCTCTAATTCCATTGTAGGTTTGTGTTTGTCCTTTTTCATTTTCTTCTTTTTCTTCTTTGAGACAACTTCCTCACTCTTAGCTTGGTCAGTCAGAGATACTTCAATGGTAGGCTCTACTCGGCCTTCTTCTAGTTGTTCTTCCTTCAGGTTCAGTCCCTCAGCTATGGTTTGTGCTTTTTGTTCAGGGCTTTGGAGCTCTCGATCTGGTGAACTACTGGTCCCCTCCTCTCGCTGTGTCTCTATTGTGATAACCCCCTCTCCTACCGCCTCTACTGGCTCCTTATCGCTTGGGGTGGAGACCACATCCTCTTCTGTTGTGCTCATCTTATCTCCCTGCGTTTCATCACCTTGTTTCTCACCCTTCTTCTTGCCTTTCTTTTTCTTTTTGCCTCCTTGGGGCTGTGGCTGCATGTCAGTGGTCTCTGGCAACACACATGCCTTTTTTGTTTTCTGAGGCTCAGGTTGAGGCTCAGGGTTTGATTCGACTGGGGTCTTAGGAGTATCAAGGTCTGTCCCTAGGCTAATCTGTGTGCCATTTGTCATGGAGACTACACACGTTTCTGGTGTGCTCTTCTTACGGTCTTCCTGCTTTACATCGCTTTGTGTCTCTCCCTTCTTCTTCTTGCCTTTCTTCTTCTTGTTGCCTGCTTGGGCCTGTGGCTGCAGGTCAGTTATCTCTGGTAACGCTTCAGCCTTTTTTGTTTTCTGAGGCTCAGGGTTTGATTTGATTGGGCTCTTACTAGTATCAAGGTCTGTCCCTTGGCTAATCTGTGTGCCATTTTTCATCGTGTCCTCAATGGTTTCCCTAGGCAGAGGATATGAGTCTAAACATTTCACTTCTTTACTCGATTCGTTTTTCTCTTGTTCAGCTGCTGCACCATATTCTGAGGTAGTCTCTTTGGTGTCGTCACTGCTCTTGACAACTTTGGTCTCTGCCTCATCTGCCTTGTCATTTTTGATTCCCATTTCCCCTTCGCTTGCAACCTCTACTCTGCCTTGCCCTGTCCCCTCTACACCTGCTGCTTCACACCCCTCCCCCGCTACTGTAACCTCTTCCTCAGGACCTGTTACAACCACAAGTACCTCAGAATCACAGGCCGGTCCACTTTTGACCTCTACTACTGGTCTGCCATTGTCAGAGTCTTTGTTGACATCACTGCCTTCAATTTCAACCTCTTCCCCCAATGTGGGTGAGAATGGCTGAGCCTCCCTTGATGTTTCTGTTTCAGAAACACCAACAAGGCTACAGGGGGTGGGCGAGGTCAGATGGTTCTCTTGAGCCTCCTCCTCGTGTGTATCCTCTTGCTGCCTGGACCTTCCGGGATCCACCACCTTATCTCCTCTACTTCCCAACTCCGTCTCCTGAGCTCTGCCTAGGAGACCATGAGGGATACCATGAGGGTGAAATAGGCCAAACACTGTGGCTTGGAGTTTCAAATAAACATTTTTCTGATGATCAAGATCTGCCAGTTGAACCTGGGCCAATTAGCGCAAAGCGTAATTTGAAAGAATTGGGTAAAAATCAAACCAGCATGGAAGAGGTGGAAAAGGAAGAAGAGGAGGAGAGCATCAAACAAAACCTTGATCCCAGATTAATCTTCAAGGCAGATGAGCAGGTCAGAGGCACCTTGGCAAGCTGCAAATCTTAAACTCTGAAATGTCTACTGTAGTGTTATATTGCTTTGGGACTGGCCAGAAATGGACAGGTTTGTGACTTAACACAAACAAAACATTTTTTCCTAATCATTTACAAAAAAATAAACTCGACAACCTACATTGAATAGACCAATTAATGGATTTATTGATTGTGATCCGTGTAATGATCTGGTGTAAACACCAACCAACTATAACACCACAGCAAACACTTCAAACACCATTGATTGACATTTATCAGGTTGAAGTAAAGAGTTTATAATAGACAAAACACAAGGTCAACATCATTTCGCCAAAGCAATCAGCCTAAGGACCCTGGACTTACCTCAAAATTAAACGACTATGTAGGATACACATTTTGGCACCAAAACAAGGGTGTTTACACCATCTGCTTTAAATCATGGTTCAGATGCATGGATTAGTTAAAATGCATCAAGTGCAAGGGTTGCATTGGGTTGGGAGGAGAATCAGTGGAGAAAGCTTAGGTTTTGGACTTCTTCTGTGACTAACTTCATTGTCAGTCAACCAAACTCAGGTTAAGTCTACAGGGTTGCATTAGAACAGGTGTGGGCATGATTTGAGCTTAGAAGTTAGCTATAATTTGGCAAAGCTATGAGGTAAGCAGGAGATGATTACAACATGTTGCGATCTTTGTCCAGTAATGGTGCTTACCAAGCATGCTGTTCCCCCCTTCCATGGGCGACGTCTGGGAGTCCTGAGCCAATTGAGAAGCTGGATCTCCACTGGCTGACCCTTCAGTTCCCAACTCCAGCATTTCCCCATTGGCAGTCAGGTCAGGTCTGAGGACAATTCCATGTTTCTGGGCAGGACATGAACATCAACTGATGAGAGGCTTAAAAGAGTCTCACAACAGTGCATTATAGCTGCATAACTACAATAGAGAAACCCTGTTTAAGAGGCCAGCGTTGCATATTCCGAGCTCCGACTCCCTAGAGGACTAAATACCTTCAGAATGTCTTTCAGCTGGACCACCTCATCCCTGAGCTCATCCCGCTCATTTCGGATGGCATCCGAATACTCCTTTTGCCGCTCTAAGGCCTGAGCAGTTCCCCCAGTGGGGGAGGTGGAAGCGCAGGTAAAGAACAAAGATAGATATGGGTGAAGTGAAAGTGAGCATAGAGAAAGTGAATACAGTATCAAGCATTCATGCACTTAGCTAGCATCAACTTCTCTGCCTAAGTAAATAAGTGTATTTTAACACCACAACACAGGTGAACACAACACAATTATGTGGGGATTTCCATTTGCATCCACCAAATGCTATCAAATTGAACATGTACTAACAAACCCAATGGATTAGAGTTCACAGGGCATACCCCAATCTTTTTATCCTTCCACTCCACGGTTTCCTGCAGGTCAGAGATTTCCCTAACAAAGCCGTCCTGCTTGAGACGCATCTGACGGATCTCCTGGACAGCGGAAACGCAGGAAGATGTGATGGAATAAATAGGAGAAAATGAAGTGTGTGTGAAAGGTGAAAGCAGTGAGAACAATAGACGATCAGCATGGAGGTGAGAAGACAGGGAAGTTCAGAAATAAGAAAACTGAAAGGTGACAGGTAAAGTCATTTTGGCTCTCCTGACAAGCTTTGGGTTTTAATTTTGAGGAAGCCTTGGAGGACTCACTGTTAGTAACTCCTCGCTCTGTTTTAGTGTCTCCTTCATCTCCTTGAACTGGAACTGCAGCACGCCATGGGCATGTTTCTCACGCTCAAAGTCCTGGGAGAAATGATAGAGGAGATGTTTTAATGGATTTGCAATATATGCAGTGATCATTGTGGCCCAAAACAGCTGCCTTTATAATCCAGGTTGTGGTTGTTATCCAGGTCCAGGTTGTGGTTGTTATCCAGGTCCAGGTTGTGGTTGTTATCCAGGTCCAGGTTGTGGTTGTTATCCAGGTCCAGGTTGTGGTTGAAGTCAGTTTCGGTCTGTAAACTGATTCTTGATCAAAGTGTGTTGTACATATATATACAGTGCCTTGCGAAAGTATTCGGCCCCCTTGAACTTTGCGACCTTTTGCCACATTTCAGGCTTCAAACATAAAGATATAAAACTGTATTTTTTTGTGAAGAATCAACAACAAGTGGGACACAATCATGAAGTGGAACGACATTTATTGGATATTTCAAACTTTTTTTTTTAATCAAAAACTGAAAAATTGGGCGTGCAAAATTATTCAGCCCCCTTAAGTTAATACTTTGTAGCGCCACCTTTTGCTGCGAATACAGCTGTAAGTCGCTTGGGGTATGTCTCTATAAGTTTTGCACATCGAGAGACTGACATTTTTTCCCATTCCTCCTTGCAAAACAGCTCGAGCTCAGTGAGGTTGGATGGAGAGCATTTGTGAACAGCAGTTTTCAGTTCTTTCCACAGATTCTCGATTGGATTCAGGTCTGCACTTTGACTTGGCCATTCTAACACCTGGATATGTTTATTTTTGAACCATTCCATTGTAGATTTTGCTTTATGTTTTGGATCAGTGTCTTGTTGGAAGACAAATCTCCGTCCCAGTCTCAGGTCTTTTGCAGACTCCAGCAGGTTTTCTTCCAGAATGGTCCTGTATTTGGCTCCATCCATCTTCCAATCAATTTGAACCATCTTCCCTGTCCCTGCTGAAGAAAAGCAGGCCCAAACCATGATGCTGCCACCACCATGTTTGACAGTGGGGATGGTGTGTTCAGGGTGATGAGCTGTGTTGCTTTTACGCCAAACATAACGTTTTGCATTGTTGCCAAAAAGTTCAATTTTGGTTTCATCTGACCAGAGCACCTTCTTCCACATGTTTGGTGTGTCTCCCAGGTGGCTTGTGGCAAACTTTAAACGACACTTTTTATGGATATCTTTAAGAAATGGCTTTCTTCTTGCCACTCTTCCATAAAGGCCAGATTTGTGCAATATACGACTGATTGTTGTCCTATGGACAGAGTGTCCCACCTCAGCTGTAGATCTCTGCAGTTCATCCAGAGTGATCATGAGCCTCTTGGCTGCATCTCTGATCAGTCTTCTCCTTGTATGAGCTGAAAGTTTAGAGGGACGGCCAGGTCTTGGTAGATTTGCAGTGGTCTGATACTCCTTCCATTTCAATATTATCGCTTGCACAGTGCTCCTTGGGATGTTTAAAGCTTGGGAAATCTTTTTGTATCCAAATCCGGCTTTAAACTTCTTCACAACAGTATCTCGGACCTGCCTGGTGTGTTCCTTGTTCTTCATGATGCTCTCTGCACTTTTAACGGACCTCTGAGACTATCACAGTGCAGGTGCATTTATACTGAGACTTGATTACACACAGGTGGATTGTATTTATCATCATTAGTCATTTAGGTCAACATTGGATCATTCAGAGATCCTCACTGAACTTCTGGAGAGAGTTTGCTGCACTGAAAGTAAAGGGGCTGAATAATATTACACGCCCAATTTTTCAGTTTTTGATTTGTTAAAAAAGTTTGAAATATCCAATAAATGTCGTTCCACTTCATGATTGTGTCCCACTTGTTGTTGATTCTTCACAAAAAAATACAGTTTTATATCTTTATGTTTGAAGCCTGAAATGTGGCAAATGTTGCAAAGTTCAAGGGGGCCGAATACTTTCGCAAGGCACTGTATATATACATTTTTAACATAAATACAGTTTTACATGTATAAAATCGTACATATCATTTACGTACAATGCATTTGTAAAGTATTCAGACCCCTTCACTTTTTCTACATTTTGTTACGTTACAGCCTTATTCTAAAATTGCTTAAATATTTTTATATAAAAACATCATAATGACAAAGCGAAAACTTGACACTTTTGCAAATCTACTACAAATAAAAAACACTTTATTTACATAAGTATTCAGACCCTTTGCTATGAGATTGAAATTGAGCTCAGGTGCATCCTGTTTCCATTGATCATCCTTGATGTTTCTACAACTTGATTGGATTCCACCTGTGGTAAATTCAATTAATTGGACATTAGTTGGAAAGGCATAGCACTGTCCATATAAAAGGTCCCACAGTTAATGGTGCATGTCAGAGAAAAAACAAAGCCAGGTCGAAGGAATTGTCTTTAGAGCTCCGAGACAGGATTTTGTAGAGGCACAGGGTCCCAAAAGAATCCTACAGCATTGAAGGTCCCCAAGAATACAGCAGCCTCCATACTTTTTAAACGGAAGACATTTGGAAACAGCAAGACTTCCTAGAGCTGGCCGCACTAGGAAGGGGGAGAAGGGCCTTGGTCAGGGAGGTGACCAGGAACCCCATGGTCACTCTGACAAAGCTTTAGAGTTCCTCTGTGGAGATGGGAGAACCTTTCAGAAGGACAACCACCTCTGCAGCACTCCACAGATCAGGCCTTTATGGTAGAGCGGCCAGATGGAAACCACTTCTCAGTAAAAAAGGCACATGACAGTCCACTTGGAGGTGGCCAAAAGGCACTTAAAGGACCATGAGAAACAAGATTATCTGGTCTGATGAAACCAAGATTGAACTCTTTGGCCTGAATGCCAAGCGTCACGTCTGGATGAAACCTGGCACCATCCTTACGGTGAAGAATGGTGGTGGCTGCATCATGCTGTGCGGATGTTTTTCAGTGGCAGGGACTGGGAGACTAGTCAGGATAGAGGGAAAGATCAACAGGGCAAAGTACAGAGAGATCCTTGAAGAAAACAGTCTCCAGAGCGCTCAGATTCAGGTTCAACAGGACAACGACCCTAAGCACACAGCCAAGACAACGCAGGAGTGGCTTCGGGACAAGTCTCTGAATGTCCTTGAGTGGCCCAGCCAGAGCCCGGACTTGAACCCGATCAAACATCTCTGGAGAGACCTGAGAATAGCTGGTAAGTGACACTCCACATCCAACCTGACAGAGCTTGAGAGGATCTGCAGAGAATGGGAGAAGCTTCCCAAATACAGGTGTGCCAAGCTTGTAGCGTCATACCCAAGAAGACTCAAGGCTGCAATCGCTGCCATAGGAGCTTCAACAAAAGTACTGCGTAAAGGGTCTGAATACTTATGCAAATGTTACATTTCTGTTTAGATTTGTAATATATTTGCAAAAATGTAATAAAACCTGTTTTTGCTTTGTCATTATGGAGTATTGTGTGTAGATGGTCGAGGGAAAAAAACTATTTAATCCATCTTAGAATATGGCTGAAACGTAACAAAATGTGGAAAAAGTGAAGAGGTCTGAATACTTACCGAATACACTGTATATACATACAGTTCATGTTTATAATCATCCAGTATTACATTACTATAGGCAACTATAGTTTCCAAAAGGTACCACCTAATATCGCCCTCCTCAATACACCTTTCTCTTTTGATCCTAACTTTTCCCTTCATCTTACTGTAATTGTATAGGTCTCATGATCTGGCCCTATCCCTTCTCTCCCTCCCTTGGATGTATCCCATACCTTGCTCTTCCCTTCGTACTCGCGGCGTGACTCGGACAGCAGCTCCTCCAGCTCCATGAGCGAGTCCTTCAGCGTGTCCACCTGGTACATCAGGTTGTTCTTCTCGTTGTCCAACTGGGCATTGGACACCATGGCCTTGCGGTACTTCTCCTCCACCTCCACTAAGGTATCCTATAGGAAGAGATGCCCGTTGGTGTATGCACATGGGAACACAGACAGGCAGACTGAAAGACACAGACCCAAACACAGACACATCAATATCCAAGGGGGTATTGTTACACCGCTGCCACTTCCATTTTCTATACTCCATTCTGACGGTTTCAACTAGGAGGAACGATCAGGAACATGATCGAAAATGGAGGGCATGGATAGAATTCAATGGACATAATTCGTATTCAGAGGGAAATGATGTAATGATGTTAGGACACAAGCAACAGTTGCCTACTGTATGCCTGTGGGGTTATTGAATTTGACATCAGCACAGATTAACTTGACTGCTTTGAAGGGAAGCTGAAAAATGCATAGGAAAAGGCAAGCAAGCCATCTAGGCTGAAAATAAAGTTATAATTCGGTCAATTATCATAACGATCTGGGCTTTCAACTTCACTAGTCTGAAATCATAGGTAATTATCACCTTCGTAAACGATTAGAGGAGTCCAAGATTCTGGCAACCATTTAATAGCAAGGTAGGAGTCTAAACCTAAATCTGTAGTTGATAGTAAAAGGATAGGTAAGAAAATAATTCTAAAACATTCATTAAATATTAGTCAGGAGGACTAATCATTGCTTAAAAAGGAGTCTCTCAGGTACTTTAACACCGGCGACTAATACTACCATTGGTTAATTCTAAGGAAGTTCAAAACGATTATTGGTTAATAGTAGGTTAGTCTTAAAGTTTAGACTCTAAACCTATCATTGGTCAACTCAAAAGCTAGGGAAGACTAAAATCATATGAATATTAACAGGGCCTCAGGCTGGGTTGCGTCAGTCCAGTAATGTACCTTGACTTCTTTGAGGCTCTGCATGTACTTTGACTCCACATCTTGGATCTGATCCTTCAGCTCATGAATCTCCTGGGGTGAAGAGTGTGGCAGGGTTGAGGAGAGACAGAAGCATGCTGCGACAGGGTTCGACACATGAAGTGACAAGCACAATGACAGGTAGAGAATGACTTGCAGAGCAGTGTTTGCTGTACAGTGATGGGCTCTTAAAGAGTGGAATGTATGGAAGATGGTTCTAGGACACCCATGTTTTTGTAACCTTTACCTTGATCTCTCGTATGGAGGTTTCTGTGTCGCCAGTGATGGACGTTTCACCACTTTCTCCCCGGGAGGAAGACCCGCCCAGCGAGGCGAGGGTGGCTGCCGATAGGGTGGAAGCGGCTCGAGATCCCTTTTCCAGGTAATCTCGGTCCTCCACCTGGGAACAACGGGGAGATACTGTTAGAACAAGGGCAACATCATGACATTAGGGCCTAGAGAAGGTTCTGGAAGGCCATCTATTCACACTCAATGTCCTCATCACATCTTTACCTTACTCCACTTTGTCCAATCACATTATCCCTCACAAGCTGTGGTGGGGGGGGGTAGGTAATCTTTCCATCCAATCATAAACCATGAGCAGTTTAAATGTTGTTATAACACACCAGTTACTGGGTAAGTTAAGAGCGCATGCCTAATTATAAAAATGTACAGATGTCTCAACTTCAATGCCGTGCAAAGTTCATTGTTATGATCAATCACATACAACATGTTACATGTGGCCATCAAACTGTTCAGAGTAGTCAGCATGCTATGTTAGGTATGGGAAGTGAACAATATGAGTATCAATCAGCATCAATACTGGTTACAGTACATTCTAAAATAGTTAATGGTACTTCTAGTCCATGACACAGACCATAATGTTGTTACTCCCATTCTACAAAGACTCCATCTATAAGAAACCATCCACCTGCATGCTATAGATTAGCAATTCATATTTTTTTATTCACTAGTACCCCTGTTGATGACATCTCTTCAGTGGTAAAAACACTTTCTAAGGTCTCCTCTCACCCATCTTCCAGGTGTGACAATGACCATACAGTAGGAGTTGACAGCACAATCCAGGCTACCACTTCACACAGCAAGTCAGACAGTAATTCATCTCTTTAGGTCTACCCCCCCACTCCACACAGAAGCCAGTCTTTATATGCAAGTTGAGACCACGCTGCCATGCCCTGGCATGACTCTGGGCGGGCAGTGCTGCCCCACTCACGTCTGATAAATTGGGGATGGTCATGTGATCCAGGTCTCTGGGCAGGCCACTGCTGGTGGCCGCGCTGCGCAGGAAGCTGGCCACAGAGTTGCAGTCATTATCCTAGTTGCCCACCGGGGGGCACAATAGGACAAAGTATATTCAGGTTGGGCACTGTCTGAATCTCTCTCACACACTGCCCTTTTCCAACCAAAACACATCTATGAATGAAAACACACAATCATGGCCAAATGGAGAATCTGTGTTAAACGGAAGAAGGATCGGCCTACAGCTGTATAGAGTAATGAGCATACTAAACAGGACACACAGTAGCCCACTTGTTAATTCCTGCCTGTAAAGAAAGACCTTAAAGTTTGATGATTTGTTAAGGTAGGATGACCCAGCATACCAGATGTCAACTAGTCTTCATATTCTTGCCACTGGTTAATAAAATATCTGCCCAGATTTGACAATTAAAACCATAGACCGAACATCTCTGGAGAGACCTGAAAATAGCTGTGCAGCGACGCTCCCTATCCAACCTGACAGAGCTTGAGAGGATTTGCAGAGGAGATTGGGAGAAACTCCCCAAATACAGGTGTGCCAAGCTTCTAGTGTCATACCCAAGAAGACTCGAGGCTGTAATTGCTGCCAAAGGTGCTTCAACAAAGTACTGAGTAAAGGGTCTGAATACTTATGTAAATGTCAAATTTCAGTGTAGATTTTTAATACATTTGCTAAAATGTCAACTGTTTTGGCTTTGTCATTATGGGGTATTGTGTGTTGATTGACGAAGATGACATTTAACTTTTTTTTTGGAATAAGTCTAACGTAACAAAATGTGGAAAAAGTCAAGGGGTCTGAATAATTCCCAAATGCACTGAATATCACCATACATAAATTTAACCTGAAAAAAACGACCTTTGAAGGTTTACTTTAAAAAGGTAGACTCAGCGAGATATGACAGCCACAGAAAGTGAATAGCATAGTGGGTCAATTTTTGTAACAACTAAGAACATTGAAGCGCAAGACTCAACTTCTCTGCTGTTTTGGTGCCCTGGCTACCACGCTCTACACAGCGTGAAGCGAAACCGTGCACATGGGCAGGTACTGTGTGTAACTGTGTGAGAGCGAAATGTTGCATCTCTCGCTCATCTCAAGACCTCCATCATTGCTGCTGGCAACGTCATTTCGCTGAGTCTACCTTTAAATCTTAAGACAATATACAGTGGGGCAAAAGTATTTAGTCAGCCACCAATTGTGCCCAGTTCTCCCACTTAAAAAGATGAGGCCTGTAATTGTCATCATAGGTACACTTCAACTATGACAGACAAAATGATAATTTTTTCCCCCAGAAAATCACATTGTAGGATTTTTTATGAATTTATTTGCCAATTATGGTGGAAAATAAGTCTTTGGTCAATAACAAAAGTTTCTCAATACTTTGTTATATACCCTTTGTTGGCAATGACAGAGGTCAAACGTTTTCTGTAAGTCTTCACAAGGTTTTCACACTGTTGCTGGTATTTTGGCCCATTCCTCCATGCAGATCTCCTCTAGAGCAGTGATGTTTTGGGGCTGTTGCTGGGCAAAACGGACTTTCAACTCTCTCCAAAGATTTTCTATGGGGTTGAGATCTGGAGACTGGCCAGGCCACTCCAAGACCTTGAAATGCTTCTTACGAAGCCACTCCTTCGTTGCCCGGGCAGTGTGTTTGGGATCATTGTCATGCTGAAAGACCCAGCCACGTTTCATCTTCAATGCCCTTGCTGATGGAAGGAGGTTTTCACTCAAAATCTCACGATACATGGCCCGATTCATTCTTTCCTTTACACGGATCAGTCGTCCTGGTCCCTTTGCTGAAAAACAGCCCCAAAGCATGATGTTTCCACCCCTATGCTTCACAGTAGATATGGTGTTCTTTGGATGCAACTCAGCATTCTTTGTCCTCCAAACATGACGAGTTGAGTTTTTACCAAAAAGTTATATTTTGGTTTCATCTGACCATATGACATTCTCCCAATCTTCTTCTGGATCATCCAAATGCTCTCTAGCAGACTTCAGACGGGCCTGGACATGTACAGGCTTAAGCAGGGGGACACGTCTGGCACTGCACGAGTGTGTTACTGATGGTAGGCTTTGTTACTTTGGTCCCAGCTCTCTGCAGGTCATTCACTAGGTCCCCCCATGTGGTTCTGGGATTTTTGCTCACCGTTCTTGTGATAATTTTGACACCACGGGGTGAGATCTTGCGTGGAGCCACAGATCGAGGGAGATTATCAGTGGTCTTGTATTTTCTGGATTTTTTCCCCCTCATTTTGTCTGTCATAGTTGAAGTGTACCTATGATGAAAATTACAGGCCTCATCTTTTTAAGTGGGAGAAGTTGTACAATTGGTGTCTGACTAAATACTTTTTTGCCCCATTGTAACTAATCCAGTGTAAAAGAATACTCGGTTTGTGATTAAATGCCACTTCAATGCTCCATGGCTGGACAGTGTGACTGAGAAGAGGGGCTCACCACTGGGCTGGCACGGGCTGAGCTGGCCCTGGAGGACGCCCTGGAACCGCTGCCGCGATAACTATTGTACTCTGAATGCTGGGGAGGGCACATACACCATCATCAGTGTGCTAAAGAACACACACGTGCACGTCTGCAGTACCCACTCACATACGCACACCAGGCGACAGGTAGAGAAATCCTAAGCCAACAGAGCAATTCAGTGCACTGCATTTAACGTTCACAGGGAACTGAACCCACGACCTGCAAGCACCATGCTCCAACCAACTGAGCCACTCCTCACCAAAGTTCATGTGTGTCAAATCAACAGCACAAACACAGCTAAACACTCTGGAAACTAAAACTCATGACAGAAAAACAGAACACATCATGCAAAAGCTAATAAAATAACCACGAACAGAACATACCCGTCATATACATTCCAGTTACTCACAGACATGCCCTACATACACATTAACCTCATTTAAAAAACACTCGCATTGCAATTAGTGACGTAATTTCCTCAACTATCTCAATTATAGGCCCGGGCGATAATATTCCTATCAATCTTTCAGTTGAGTACTCAAACAGTAAGGTTAGTGACCGCATGTCATCTATTAGGTGCAGAGGGGATATAAGATGTTACAAGTAAGGGAATGTCACGTATTTAGGACACGTGGGTTTACTGCCATACACACACAAACACAATCCCACAATGCATTGGGAGTCTTACACGAGAGCTTGAGCCGGTCACCCGTCGAGATCCACTGTACAGACTGTCCTCATACAAAGAGCCCTGCAGGGGTGGGATCGGACGTCACACACACACACACACACACACACACACACACACACACACACACACAGGATTGAAACAGCCTAACATTCGCAGCAGTGCTCTCGGAGACATGCTCGCTCATCTACACGACAGTGACATAATCATAGCTTCTTCAGTGCACATTAACTTCTCCAGTAAAATCCAAAAACACCCGAAAGTAAATTGTCGCTACTATAAGTGCCATCAGAACTTCTTGATACTTTACAGAATGGCTCCTAAAGCCACTGGTTACACTGTGAAACTAAAAAGTACTAGAGTGCTTTACTTTAAAGATGATCTTGTGATAAAAACAGTGTATTTCAGGTGACAACAGGCAGAGCAACACGTGTGTTTACAGGTAGCATATGAAGTATCATAATGGGCGGGGTCAAAGGTCACACTAATGAATGGCATCACAAACCCTGTGATGGCGCCGGTAGGAGATCTGACTGAGTAGCCCGGATGACTAAATGGAGTGTGGGTATAGCAGGGAGGGGGTAAGAATACTTGTCACAACATCTTTTCACACTGTAGTCAGTGCCTGGGTAACAACAATGGTAAGACCATGTGATCTAGCCTGGTCCAAGATCTGTATGTGCCGCCTTGCCAACTACTACGGTAATTGTCACGGCCAACATGTTGGCAAGTCCACAAAAACTGATCTGGGGAGTGCACAGCTCAGGAGAGGTAATATTGCTTTGGTACAGGATTTGAGGTATATGTGTTTGGGTGTGTGCACGTGCATGCCGTGAACAGACCTCGTAGGAAGAAAGCCGTTGCCTAGAAGAGGACAGACCATTGTTGCTGTTAAGGTCAGAGGAAGCATAGGATGCCTAAGACGAGGGAAAGAGGGAGAGGGATTGAAAGAGAAACACTGCAAGAGAGAGGAAACAGAAATGACTGAGAAACCTTAGTTGAAATGTGTTTAGATGTAAAGGCAAATGGCCAATGACAATACCATTCAGCGGAACTCCACACAACACTACAGAATGTACACAGAGTACACAAAACATTAGGAAAACCCTCTTGCACCCTCTTCTGCCCTCAGAACAGCCCCAATTCGCCAGGGCATGGACTATATAAGGTGTTGAACGCTTTCGACAGGGATGCTGGCCCATGTTGACTCCAATGCTTCCCAAAGTTGTGTCAAGTTGGCTGGATGTCCTTTGGGTGGTGGACCATTCTTAATACACATGGAAAACTGTTGAATGTGAAAAACCCAGCAGCATTGCAGTTCTTAACACACAAACCGGTGCACCTGGCACCTACTACCATACCACTGATGGGTTCTGACTTCTAAACGTGAAATATTGTTCATTATCAGGTATCCTATGGAAATGAGAAGGGCCACAGTCGGATTTCAATACCAAAAGTTAATGGTTATCTGTAGAAGGAATGTATATGGTGGGGTCAATTCATGTTGGATATGAGCCAGGGCCTTGGAGAAAAGGAAAGGAAAGGCAATCACATGGTTGCGGTCACTGATAAGGGTGGAGAAATGTGGATTAGTGAGCAATGGGGAGGAAGTCAGGTCAGGTCAGATTAAGGGAGAAGGAACAATTTATTACCCACATCACTTAACTTCCTGCCTAGAAATAAATATATCATGTTTAGAGGGAAGGAGGAGTTCACCTAAATTGGAGTATGTGTATTTGTGCTGGTGGGAACATATATTTTTCAGCCGTCTAACCCTTTGGGTGAATAAACTTGCTATGAGCTTTTATAGATGTCTGTCTGTTTTTTTACCCTGTTATTTAGAACCTAGCACCCCGTTCAAAGACACAAATCTTTTGTCTTGCTCATCCTCTGAATGGCACACTTACAAAATCCATGTCTCAACTATCAAAGCTTAAAAATCCTTATTTAACCTGTCTCCTCCCCTACATCTACACTGATTGAAGAGGATTTCACTAGCTTTCACCTGGATTCACCTGGTCAGTCTGTTGTGGAAAGAGCAGGCGTTCATAATGTTACGTAGACTCAGTGTATATCATGAATTCAAGGGGTGTCTGTCCATGACCATTCTTTTTGCAGGCCATAATTTCACATTCACACAAATTTACAGTGTCTTTTCAAAGTATCAATGGTGATTTAAAAAAAAACATGACTCAAACACACTTCTGACATAAATACATTTGGCATAGATGCTGAACAAGAGAACATATCTCCATTTAAAGATAAAGGCTGCTACTCTAAAGACAGTGTTACAGCAAAACGAGTAAAGAACAACAAAAAAAAAAACAGATGAACTGGAAGAAAAAAACAACACTCGGTGAGAGGTGTCAGACTTTCAGATATCAATGGTTAGTAGACAAGTGAGTAAAGTAAGATATACAGTACCAGTCCAAAAGTTTGGACCTACTCATTCAAGGGTTTTTCTTTATTTGGATTATTTTCTACATTGTAAAATAATCCCAAGAGTGTGCAAAGCTGTCATCAAGGCAAACGGTGGCTACTTTGAAGAATCTCAAATATATTTTGATTTGTTTAACAATTGTTTTGGTTACTACATGATTCCATATGTGTTATTTCATATTGTTGAGGTCTTCACTATTATTATACAATGTAGAAAGTAGTAAAAATAACCCTTGAATGAGTAGGTGTGGCCAAACTTTTGACTGGTACAGTACATATCGCTCAACACATTTGGGGTCAGAAGTGGGATCCAGCATTCAGTAGTTAACACCAAAGTGTTAATGCACAGTCAGTCACACAACACCCACCGGCTGCAGGTCCAGTCTGGAGGAGCGAGAGACCTTGCTAATGCTCTCATCACTGAGTCCTGAGCTCTGAGAGTGGGTGAGGAGAGAGAGAGAAAAGATGGCTACAAAACAGACCACCTTTTTGTCTCAATTCAAGCCCTTAGAGTTACCTCCGCAAGTTCCGCTTTCAATCTTATACAGATCAATTGATTGAATATAAAAATGGTTCCTTATTGGTAGAATAAAGGCAGTAGGGCTATTGCCAGAACTCCAAAAGAAAGAAAGAGGGAGAGGGAAAGAGGAAGAGAGGGGAACCCACCGGCTGCAGATCTAGTCTGGACGAGCGAGAGACCCTGCTAGTGCTCTCATCACCGAGTCTGGAGCTCTGAGAGTGGGCGAAGAGGAAAGGGAGATAAAGCCTAATTAACTGCAAGGCACTTAACTACAGCACACCATGTTAAATAGCACCCCTCTGCCTGCAAAAGAAGAACTATAACTACCCTCACTGAAGCCGAATTTGAACAAAACGAAACAGTCAAGAAAGTATCTTGGAATAGTTCAATGTGGTCAAGAAGGACCTTTGTCAATATAAACAATGGACTGATGGAATAAGGAATAAGGAAACAACCAGTACTGAATTGTGTGGTAAGAAAACCACAGTATCCTGAAATTCTCTCAACGCGTACGTGCTAAAACACACACATTCCGTCTGCAATCATTTAACTGAAGTCAACTTTAAACATGTTCACTTGAACCTATTGGCATTCATCCATTCATCCTGCTGGACACTAGCCAGGTACTACATGTTAAAAAGCACTACTAACCCGACTGGATATAGCACTGTACTCATTGTCATAGCCGTTGCTCTGTAAGGGACAGAACACATGCAAATGAGCAACAAAAATGCAATCATTTTTCAATTTGGCGAATTTCTTAAAAGGTCACAGTCTTTACATACGTCACGATCTTTGCGTTTGTCTTTGTGTTTCTTCTTTTTCTTGGACTTCTTGTCCTTCTCCTGTGAAAGTGAGGAGGAGCCATGGGAGAGGGGGATTGAGGAGGCGGGTAAAGGTGTGTGTCAGGATGCCTTTCCCGCCCATGGGAAAAGACATCATGGAAACAGTATACGTGGAGCCACACCCACTAATTAGTGACATGTCAAATTAATGTCACAGAAAGATAAATACAACACGTGCAAGGCAGGATGGGAGGAAGACACCTTGCATTTGCCTCAGTCTCTAGATTTCCATCCAAATGGCAACAGATTTTAATGTGGATATTCTAAAATCCACAAAAAGAAAACATGCACATTTTCCCACAAGTGGTGCGTTTCCACCAAAACTGACTTGTTGCAGATAAAAATCTGTGTGTGATGTACTTTTTTCGCTTCAGTTTTCATGTAGTGAATACAAATCAACTCGACCAATAGTTTTGTCACAAGAACTGTTGCGTTAAATAGCTAAATGTGCCTCCTCTGATCTTGGCACGTGCTCTCTAGCCAACAGCTTGCAGATCCAGTGCGGGTAGGCAAGTCTACATGAGATTAGTATGGATAAGAATATTTGTATTTGTCAAACGGCAGTCAAGCATCGATCCATCACGTCACCAGAATAAGATGCTCGATATTTATTGGAAAGGAGCACCTAGATTAGGGTGACGTCCCGCTGTTTTTGGTGGCCTGTCCCCGGCTGGAGCGGTCCCTGGAAAAGTCCCCGTTTTTAACTGTGCGTTAACTTCTTTAGGCTGGGGGGCAGTATTGAGTAGCTTGGATTAATAAGGTACAAGGAGTAAACTGCCTGCGACTCAGGCCCAGAAGCTAAAATATGCATATTATTAGTAGATTTTAATAGAAAACATTCCGAAGTTTCTAAAACTGTTTGAATGATATGTGAGTATAACATAACTCATATGGCAGGCAAAAACCTGAGAAAAAATCCAACCAGGAAGTGGGAAATCTGAGGTTTATAGGTTTTCAAGTCTTTGCCTATCCAAGATGGTGTAAATTTGGTCTGATTGCACTTCCTAAGGCTTCCACTAGATGTCAACAGTCTTTAGAACCTTGTTTCAGGCTTCTACTGTGAAGGGGGAGTGAATAAGAGCTGTTCGACTAAGGGGTCTGGCAGAATGCCATGAGCTAAATCATGGGCGCGGCCGTGAGAGCTGCGCTCCTTCTCATTTCTAAAGACAAAAGGAATTGTCCGGTTGAAACATTATTGAAGATTTATGTTAAAAACATCCTAAAGATTAATTCTATACATCGTTTGACATGTTTCTACGAACTCTAATGTAACTTTTGACTTTTCGTCTGGACTAAGTGCCTGCGCCTCATTAATATGGATTTGTGAACTAAACGCGCAACCAGAAATGAGGTATGTGGACATAAATGATGGCCTTTATCAAACAAAATAAACATTTATTGTAGAACTGGGATTCCTGGGAGTGCATTCTGATGAAGTTCATCAAAAGGTAAGTGAATATTTATAATGCTATTTCTGACTTCTGTTGACTCCACAACATGGCAGGTGGCTTGTTTTGGTGCCTGAGCGCTGTGCTCAGATTTTTGCATGGTGTGCTTTTTCCGTAAAGCTTTTTTGAAATCTGACACAGCGGTTGCATTAAGGAGAAGTATATCTTTAATTCCATGCATAACACTTGTATCTTTTATCAATGTTTATTATGAGTATTTCTGTAAATTGATGTGGCTCTCTGCAAAATCACCGGATGTTTTGGAAGCAAAATATTACTGAACATAACACGCCAATGTAAACTGAGATTTTTGGATATAAATATTAGAGGTCGGCCGATTAATTAGGGCCGATTTCAAGTTTTCATAATCAGAAATCGGGATTTTTGGACACCGTTTTTTTTTACACCTTTATTTAACTAGGCAAGTCAGTTAAGAACACATTCTCATTTTCAATGACAGCCTAGGAACGGTGGGTTAACTGCCTTGTTCAGGGGCAGAACGACAGATTTTTACCTTCTCAGCTCGGGGATTCAATCCTGCAACCTTACGGTTAACGCTCTAACCACCTGCCTCATTGCACTCCACGAGGAGCCAAGGTAAGTTGCTAGCTAGCATTAAACTTATCTTACAAAAGAAACCATCATAATCACTAGTTAACTACACATAACCATAAACATCAATGCCTTTCTTACAATCAATACACAACTATATATTTTTAAACCTGCATATTTAGTTAATATTACCTGCTAACATGATTTTATTTGTGTCTCTTCTCTTGCAACAGAGTCAGGGTATATGCAGCAGTTTGGGAGGCCTGGCTCGTTGCGAACTAATTTGCCAGAATTTTACATAATTATGACATAACATTGAAGGTTGTGCAATGTAACAGGAATATTTAAACTTATGGATGCAACCCGTTAGATAAAATACAGTAGGTTCCGTATTTCACTGAAAGAATAAATGTTTTGTTTTCGAGATGATAGTTTCCGGATTCGACCATATTAATAATCTAAGGCTCGTAGAGCGTTGGACTAGTTAACTGTATGGTTGCAAGATTGAATCCCCAAGCTGACAAGGTAAAAATCTGTCATTCTGCCCCTGAACAAGGTAGTTAACCCACCGTTCCTAGGCAGTCATTGAAAATAAGAACGTGTTCTTAACTGACTTGTCTAGTTAAATAAAGGATAAATAAAGGTGTAAAAAAATCTTTAAAAATTGGCCAAATTGGTGTCCAAAAATACCGTTTTCCGATTGTTATGAAAACTTGAAATCGGCCCTAATTAATCGCCATTCCAATTAAAATCGGTCGACCTTTAGTGGTCATATGCTTACCTGGAAGTAATGGACCAGTCGAGAGAGTGTTCTCCCAAATAAATGATATATGGACAGCAGCAAGAAATAGGTTCACTGTTCCTACCATCAAGGCCATGCTTATTGTGAAGACAAACTTTAACCTCACCTGCCAGGAGTTCATGGAGAAGCTGGCCAAAGACAGAACAATTTTGAAGAAGATACATTCTTCTGAGAAATATACAGATTAGGTTGGTATAAGTATATTAGTAAATTCTCTTCTGCTCTTAGTCTACCCAGACTACAAGGACCACTGAATGGCTGTTCGGACAGTTCTGTCTTGTCTGTAGTGTTTCTGTAGTATAGTTGTTTTCTCTGTTTCACAATGTGCCTGTTAGACTAAATACATGAAACCGGAATTATCTCCCTTTTTAATTTCATAGATAATAACATTGGATATTTTAATGATATATTGACTGCCGAACTGGAAATGTCCCCAGTTTTAATTTCAGAAATCTGGTCACCTTAATCTAGATCACCGTGCACTTTCACCACCCTGTCAAGTTCATCATTATTAATTTAATCTGTAGCCTAATAAACTGCATTCGTTTCCAGAGTCGTAGTGGGAGGACTATACACTATGTGACTATTGCCATGCCTCGCATAATACATTTTCAGGATACAAAAAGATTGTTGAGAGAACAAATGATCTGTCAGCATTTATAAAACTTCCTGTTTCCATCACAGTTGCCATGATTTTTATTTTTTTCCCATCACCACCAAACTGATAAAGACACACATTACTTTCTTGTTTGGGTCAAACATACAAACCATTGCAGCATTCAAGAAAACCCCAAACTCACAACCTTTTTCGGTTTTAAAAACTTGCGTCTCCCTTTAAGGACTTATTTCTCATTTAACTACAGTTCTTTAACACTACGGTATTTTCCATGATTACTCACCATAAAACATTTCTCTATGAGAACTCAGACAACAGTGCCTAAAATAGTTCTGAGTCGGTGTTTAAGTCCCAAATGGCACCCGATTCGCTATATAGTGCACTACTTTTGAACAGATCCCTATGGGCCCTGGTCAAAAGTAGTCACTATAAAAGGAATAGGGTGCCATTTATGATGCATCTTGTGTTTGTTTTGGAACAGACAGTTGGCAGTCAGGCTAGCCAGCTCTATAAGTCGATTTACTCCATGGCACTAGCCAGGGACAAACACAGTTGTCCACTGAAGAAATTAACCATACTAACACCCAAAATGACGCTGTAATGTAACCAAACAAGATAATTATGGTTTGATTAAATAAACATGTAAGACAAGTGCTTGTTTAGGGTTATTAAGCATTGAAGCACATGCCTCAGGAGGAGCATTCATTAGTGGTTCAGATGTTAAAATAGTATTAAACTGGGTAGTTTGAGCCCTGAATGCGGATTTACTGACAGCCGTGGTATATCAGACCGTATACCACGGATATGACAAAAGTTATTTTTACTGCTCTAATTACATCGGTAACCAGTTTATAATAGCATTAAGGTACCTTGGGGGTTTGTGGTATATGGCCAATATACCACATCCCTCAGGCCTTATTGTTAAATATAACATTCAACTCAACTTTAGAACACAAACGTCAAATAGTCAGGCTTTGTGTCACACAGCCATGTCAACATTCTCCAGAGTACACACCATGTCTGAACAACACGCTACAATAAGTCGTCCATGCTAATGTTTGTGACACACACAGACACACAAACCCAAGACTGTATGAAGTAGTTGATCCACTAAAAGTTTTGAGATTATGTTGCGAATTTAGAGGTCATTTGTGGTTTAGTACGGTACCCTGCGTCACCACTTCATTGCTCCAGAACAGCGCAAGGGGGAGTTAGAGCACTGATTATGCTTTTGGGTCCTACTGTGTCTCTAACTGACAATGAATGGGTGACATAAACCTAAATAGAAACTGATAATTGTGCACTACTTCAGTATTACTTACTAAAACTGTTGTTACACTAAGGTTTTTATTTTGTTAGGATTATTTTGCTCTTACTGTAGTACTGTAGGCCACTCCCGGCCGGTCACGTTGTACAGCGCCTGAGTGGTGCAACGGTCTAAAACAGCTGTGTTCCTACAGATGCTGGTTCAATACCTGTGCCGGCCTCGACTGGGAGACCCATGAGATGACCTTAGGTTTCTCCCCCTCTACAAACAGAAATTAATTATAAATAACCAACTGGGCTTATTTACAAATTAGTAACAATGTCTCACACCATGTTCAAGAATGGTATTTTTCCTCACTCATTTTACGTTATTTGGAAACAATACTCTCCAAAATATTTAAGGGGCATTGCACGAATAATGGCGCTGACTAGGGAAATGTTCCCGCTGTTCTGTTCTTAGTGCCAGTCTGCGCGTTCAAACTAAAACAATGTAACTAATAATGGCATCTTTATGCTTTCATTAATAAAATAATGATAAAAAATATATATTATTCCATATACTGTAGGCCTATCATAGGCAACATGAGTCTCACTAGTGTTGAGTAATGTGCTGTTAAAAGTGGTGTAGGTCTTATTTAAAGAGTATATTGAAGTTAGAAGCAACAGGATTTGAAGGAAAAGCCTAAAACTATTTTAGCACTGTATCCCACTGCTCTGAGACAAGCTTTGGGGACTGGTCTTGATCAATCAGTGAGATTTTTATTTTCACTGAATCTTCGTTTGGGTATTGGTTAGACTACAATTATGCAATTAGGGTGTTGAAATGTTATGCTCTTAGTGTAACCTTTATTTAACTAGGCAAGTCAGTTAAGAACTAAATCTTATTTTCAAGGACAGCCTACTCCTTCCTCCACGTCATGGAATTGAACCCCGGTCTCCCGTGTGTCTGCATTCTCTAGTACAGCCACTACTGAAGGCTATCAAATACTTCTCAAAGATGCCCTCTGGTGGTCAAACTAGCACTAACAAGCATTAATGGTACCAGTGGTTCACATTTAAATAACGTACCATAGAATTCTGAAAGACCATACAAGCTGCACCGCAGTAACGCTGCATCTTTAAAGGACTGTAGGTTAACAATGCATTGCAATCTTCCCAACACACATTAAACCACCATTAGTAACTATCACATCTGCAGTTAATCAAACTGATGAGTTAACGTAAATAATGAACCAACATCTACCAAACAATTTGTACGCTTTCCTGTGAAACTATTCTGCTGTCGCTAAGGGACACAATTATATGGTTGGTGCCTGATCCTGGTATGCTTGATTTTCTCCTAAGAGGACTGTCATGTTTTGGTACTCCATCGTTGCCTTGTTCTGAATAGAGTTTAAATGGTAAACTAACAACTAGATGTTGTTACTAAACACTGACATAAAGACCATTATGGGATGCATTAGGGTTAGATGATCACTCCAGGTTAAATCTCACAGCAGGTTAAGTCTTACCCCTCTTCCGTAGGCCCCTATTGCATCAAGATCCGACTGCTCAAAGACATAAGAGCATCGTCACCAAGGGTTTAAGCACCAAGTGATGGTTGTACTTGTTAACCCTTCTGAGCAGCTATGGAAACACACATGCTTACCTCTTTATGCAAGTTGGTAGAAATTGCCCTAACCACTGGTTTTACTGTCCCTAATGGTTTCAGTTTGGATTTAGAACTGGAAAATCTGATCCAAGACCTGTGTTTAGGGGCAACTTCTACCTCAATCCTCTTTACCAATAGTCAGAAATTCTGCAATTGAATTGAAAACAAAAGATGTCAGCGTTACAGTGATACTGACCCTCACACTGCCTCGGCTGCCCACAGACATCCGCTCATCATCGTCTGAGATCTGTGTGGGAAACAAAAAAATTAAGTAGATGTTCTTCGATTGTCCAGTACAACATCTGTACTTGGGAAAAAAAGATTCAATATGTGGAAGCACATTTCACAGTGAAATTAAGAAACAAAAATTCCAATTGATTTTTTGATACACAATGAGGAAAATTGAATTTCAATTTACTCCATGAATTGAAATGTAATTTCACCCCAACCCTGGTGTTTAACATGGTTCACTGAAACGAATCTCTCCCCTCCATCGGTAAATGACTTGACTGTGACCTCTTTCTCTGTGTTCCCCAGACTGGCTGTACAAACCAGATTATGTGCCTGAGAACACAGCACGATGGCCCAGGGCAGTGGAGTCAGAGTGGGCCACACTGAATGACAGTGTGTGAATTATTGGCACCCTTAGCAAAAATGATAATTACTATACTGAGCTATATTCTATGCTCAAAAAGATTGGGAAATTATACTATTTTATAATACAATTGCTCAGGTAAAGAGATGTTTAAAGAGATTCTCCGGTACTTTCGTATACTTTTTAGCCAGTAGTTCTGAAAGTAGCGCTCACGAGCCAAAAGTGGTCCCCAAAAAGTGTGTACCCACATCACGTGCAGATATGTGCACCACGTCATTGCTCTTTATTTCGCTCTGCTGTGGGTATATGATGTGCCTCTTGCTAGATGTCACTCAAATGGCGAAGGGCTGAACCTCATTGGCTAGAACTTGTATTGCTACGCGAGGAAAAAAGGCACTGCACAGCTTCATGAAAAACAGTCGCTTTCAAACTAGGGATTTTGTGGCTAATTGAAATGCATAATCTATACGCAGAATTACTGTATTATGAACCTCACAATGACACATTCAGCCCAAAACGTGAGGTTTGAAAAACACTTAAAGTTCCAATTCATGTCTTTAACAAGTAATTTTTTTTTATCATCTCAAAAAAGGTAGGGGTTAAAATTATTGACACCCCTGTTTTCAATACTTCACCTTAAGGATAACGACACTGAGCCTCTTTCTAAAAAGTTTGAGTTGGATTTTAGACCATTCCTCCATACAGAATCCTTCTAGATCCTTTGTCTGCACTTATGGACTGCCCTCCTCAATTCAAACCACAGGTTTTCAATGGGTTTCTATTTTCAGGTAATCTGACCAAAGCACCAGGTCCAATCCAAGTGCCAATGCTATTTAGGAAACACCAGCGGTGGCTTTGGCGTCTAAATGAGAATGCATGCGCAGAAAATAATCCCGTAAAACATGGTGGTGATTATTTGATGTTATGCGGCTATTTTGCTTCCACTGGTCCCGGGGCCCTTGTTAAGGTCAATGGCATCATGAACTTTACCCAGCACCAGGACATTTTAGGCACAAACCCTAAAATGAAAGTGAAAGGTGAAAGTGGATCTTCCTGCAAGAAAATAACCCCAAACACATCCACAAATGAATTGTTAATTGGTCATAAAATCAACTATTTCTAATGGCCATCTCAGTCTCCAGACCAGAAACCCATTGAATTGAAGAGAGCAGTTCATACGAACAGACAAAGGATATCAAGGATCTGGAAGGATTCTGTACATAGGAATGGTCCCAATGTGTTCTCCAACTCATAAGACATTTTAGAAAAAGTCTCAGTGCCGTTATCCTTCCAAGGTAAGGTATTGAAAACAGGGGTGTCAACAATTTGAACCCCCATCTGTTAGAGAAAAACATTATTACTTGTTAAACATGTATTTCTCTGAGAAATTGTATTAGTATAAAATTATTTCCAATATAACTCAGTATTTGAATTATTTATTTCATACAGTAATGTTTACTCATCTTTATCAAGGGTGTCAATAATTTCAGACCTCACTGTTTATCCCAACAAGCATACTATATGATATAAGGCAAAATATTGCAGATCAACACGTACTAAATAGTATCCTAGTATGGATTGGATATTGGACCTTGGAGTGTATTGACTGATAGGAAACAAATATCATCGTCACTTGAACAAAAGCCAGCTGACATTGTGACTCTCCAGCACCTGAGTTCCCAAGGTATCAAGTCAAGGTTCAAATAAATGAAAGTTGCTTTTGTCAGATGATGGAGACAGGAAGGTGCAAAGAGAGATGGTGGATGATAGGACGAGAGGAATACACACCGAAGTATGTCTCTGTGTGGGGCGTGAGTACCTCTCACTGTCCTCCTGGAGGAATGAAAAAGGAAAATAGGACACAGGTAGAGGTCAAGGTTCAAATGACAGGAGAAGGATGAAACACTTAGGACAATGTCAACATTGATGTTCATATAGGCACGTTAGAGAGGGGTTTCAGCAAGCACCCAAACAAATAGACAAATTCACACTCGCACAAGGGCACACTTACGTGCAAAAACTCACACACCATTATTCCAAAGGAGGACTTCTAGCATGTATGCCCACTTTTTCCAATTCAACTGTGGCTATTAAACTGAGGAGAATTGAAAGTGAAGGGTAATTGCCTGCTAACCTTTGAAAGTGAACAATTCTCAATGGTCAAGTGCACTGCATTCATTCCCTAAGCAGCCATGCCTGCAGTTCATCACATCACTGTGGCCATGGATACTGATCCTGTCACCCAACCACTCAAGCAGACATGGTTACACAGACAGGACAGAGATTCGTTCCTGTCCTGCAACTGTAGCTTTCATCACATGCTGTGGTTGGTTACTCGTTATTGTTTCCCAATACCTTCACATAATTCAGCATTTGTCTTTTAAAAACACAATATGACAGGAGAGACATATGTCACACAGTGTCCAGTCTGAACCATCCAGGAAAACTGCAAGAATAAGACCGTCGCTTGGCATTCAAGGGGATCCTCAAAACCCAGGCAGTCTACACGAAAAGGGATAAGACATGCAGATCCAAAACCCATTCAACATGCACATACATTCTGTGGATTATCATTAGATGTGCGGCCTTATAAATCAACAATCCGCTCTAACCTGTAAGCTAAAGTTATAAAAAAAATTATGAAAAGCAAATGCCATATAGGTTTAAGAGGAAAGCCCTTTTTTTAAATCTTAGCTATTCCCCATGGCTAAGAACATTCACAACATACCGCTGCCTCTCTGGCATTATTAACAGCTTTGAAGACTGAAAGAGTGAGTGAATTACTTTCATGCATTATTCAAAACAAGCTATTATTCCACAACTGTTAGTGCAGCTAATTCATTAACAATGCTTAGTTTGTCAAAGATTAATTATTGTTATTGACTGTACCATCCATTGCTCGATGTGTCCCCATTCGCTGTCTACTTTGTCTGATTTGTTGTCCAAGCCGTAATATTTCTGAGGAAAGCGTGTGAGGAGAGGAAGGAAGGTTGGAAACTCACAGCTCATCGAATAATCATTATTATCTAGCTATATGTAGTCTAAACCATGGTGATTTTATGTTGGCATAGACATTTCTGTAACAAATAACTAACATTTATACCAGGATGCATGTCTAAATTGAAGAAAAAAAAAAGATAATAATTTTTTACTACTGACAAGATGATAATGAAAGTTGAAAAACAGTACAAAAAATGTGGGGGGACAAGAATCCTACCTTCTGAACCTGATATATCTATAAATTAACACCACAGGAGGAGCAGCCAGGGCAATGGAGGAGAAGAACCAGGAATCAGGGACAGAAAGGGAAAGAATACAAGAAAACAGAGTGACATTGAGGAACAGAGAGAGATAAAACATGATAGACCACCGCAAAGATGGCGAGAGAGAATGTAAAGCTGTATACGGTATGTATGTAAAGCTACATAGAAAGCGAGAGAACAGTACAATAATTAGGGTGGTGTCCACACCGAGGCAAATTATTACTTATGACAGGGACTTGGCTGTGGAATGTGCCATGGACATAGCGTGGCAGGCCAACAGTAACCGACCCCAGGAACGTCTCAAGAGTTCACATGATGGTCTCGGGAGGGACCATGTGATTGGAGTCACCAGGGTAAGCATGATTCTTCCCGACCGTGGCTCCTTAAGGTTAGTGACAGCCTGTTGGCATCTCAACAGTAGCATGACCAGTGTCACCTGGCACACGAGGCAATCAGCCAAAATACTGTACACTTTTCTCAAGTCACGTTTTGACAAGATCCAAAACATGGCCTGTTTCTTTCTAGGAGGGGATGTTCCTCAGCGACAGTGTCAACACATTATTCTATGATTCACCAATATTGCCTTACTTTTAAACTCAATTACCTTTGAAGAGATCCTAAAAAACGACATGCATTTCAGTCAGTGCTGCTGTACAAATAGGTAGCAGACAAAACCCCAGTAAATAGACTTTCATAGCCAGATTTCCTAAAGAACGAAAGGGTACACTACGACACTAGCTAGATCAACAGTGGTTCCTCCTTTAAAAGTTGTGTCATACTGCAGCACACCTTGCTGCAGCACACCTTGCTTTCCGTTAGGATCTGTGAGAATATTTAAAGGGTCTTTTTTATTAATTCTAAATTAAATAATAATAATAATCGCTTTCTTTAAAAAGTAAAGATATTTAGGATATTTTGTTTTCATTTAACCTAGAGTGAGCGATAAAAAGGCAATTCTTGAACATTGACTGCGACAGTCTCACTAATTGTAATTGTAAATAAAGTCAGTTTGTTATTTAGATGTATTTATTTCTGGAGAAACCTAACTTGATGATTTAGCAGATATCACTTGCTTATACTCAGTCAACACATATCTTAAAACCAGTTATGCATTAGGGGGCGCTATAACATTTTTGGGATGAAAAACGTTCCCGTTTTAAACAAGATATTTTGTCACGAAAAGATGCTTGACTATGCATATAATTGACAGCTTTGGAAAGAAAACACTCTGACGTTTCCAAATCTGCAAAGATATTATCTGTGAGTGCCACAGAACTGATGCTACAGGCGAAACCAAGATTAAATTTCAAACAGGAAATGCCCCAGATTTTGGAGGTGCTTTGTTCCAATGTCTCCTTATATGGCTGTGAATGCGCAAGGAATGGGCCTACACTTTGTCGTTTCCCCAAGGTGTCTGCAGCATTGTGACGTATTTGTAGGCATATCATTGGAAGATTGACCATAAGAGACTACATTTACCAGGTGTCCGCTCGGTGTCCTCCATCAAAACTATTGCATAATCTCCAGGTGCGTGCATGTTTCCATTTTGAAGAGAGGAGAAACTAAACTGCCACTAGTGACTTATCATCGAATAGATATGTGAATAACACCTTGAGGATTGATTCTAAACAACGTTTGTCATGTTTCTGTCGATATTATGGAGTTCATTTGGAAAAAAGCCAAATGTGATGAACAAAACGGAGCGATTTCTCCTACACAAATACTATTTTTAGAAAAACTGAACATTTGCTATCTAACTGAGAGTCTCCTCATTGAAAACATCCGAAGTTCTTCAAAGGTAAATTATTTTATTTGAATGCTTTTCTTGTTTTTGTGAAAATGTTGCCTGTTGAATGCTAGGCTTAATGCTATGCTAGCTATCAATACTCTTACACAAATGCTTGTTTTGCTATGGTTGAAAAGCATATTTTGAAAATCTGAGATGACAGTGTTGTTAACAAAAGGCTAAGCTTGAGAGCCAATATATTTATTTAATTTCATTTGCGATTTTCATGAATAGTTAACGTTGCGTTATGCTAATGAGCTTGAGGCTATACTTAAGATCACGGATACGGGATTGCTCGTCGCAACAGGAAAATAATTCCATGCTCGTCTCAGAGCAGCATTAAACGGTGCTGAAATAGACATCCACAGCGGGAAGGCTATATATACACACATAACGATATTTTGGAGATGATTTACTTTTCAAAAACACGACAGTGAGCGATTGTAATCTGAATAAAAAGGCCCAAATAATATTTATAAAGGCCAAAATATAGCCCTACTAATAGCCATAATGACACTGTACAACGTGACCGTGTGTTTGAAAGCGTATTTCAGTAAGCAACAATTTGTTTGCCTTCATTAGACAACTTTGTTCCAATATTTCTCTAATTCAGTGATATTTGTTCCCATAGTAATTTGTTATGGATCCATAACTAAATCAACAACTGCATTTTGAAAGAGTATTTTTATCATTATTTTATTAATGAAAGCATAAAAATGCTGATGAAGAAATATAGTACTGTACAGTATATGCTGTTACATTTAGATAATAAATCATTTTGAAGATAAGCCACCTGCGTTTGTTTATTAGGCTACTGTGCAGTCAGACAAGTAAACATAGCCTTCAATATATACTGTAATAAACATGAGAAAGTGCCTAATTCCTTACATAAGGATGAGCAGACCATGTCCAGACTTTCTTGGTGACCTCAAGAACCTTCAATAATGGCTGTACTAGAGAATGCGGGCACGCAGGAGACCGGGGTTCAATTCCCCGACAGGGAGGAAGGAGTACGCTGTCATTGTAAATAAGATTTTGTTCTTAACTGACTTGCCTAGTTAAATAAAGGTTACACTAAGAGCATTACATTTCTTCACCCTAATTTTCTAATTCTAGTCTAACCAATACCCAAATGGAGATTCAGTGAAAATAAAAATCTGATTGATTTATCAAGACCAGTCCCCATGCTTGTCTCAGAGCAGTGCGAAACGGTGCCAAAATAGTTATAGGCTATTGCTTCAAATTCTATTGCTTCTAACTTTAATATACTCTTTAAATAAATAAGACCTAGCACATTACTGAACACTAGCTCCAACTCAGGCTTCATCCATGTTACGAAGGTGGATATTGATCCCGCACTTGTCGCTAACTCAATCCAAGCTATTAACTGCGTGTAAGAACAGTTATCCTGCAAATTCAGGCTATGAGAAAAAAGCTATTAGACGGGCCGTCTTCATTTCATTACGTGTATCATTAATGCCGTCTTTCTGCTTATCAATTACCCTTTTTTCCCCCCACTATCGATAAAATAATAGTATTAAGTCATACGAAGGTTTTACTGCACATAAAGTTAAATGCATCCTGACATTTGTAGTGTGACAAGTCTTTCATTATTACTGAATTTAACATAAAAGAACATAAACTATTCTACAGATGAAGGGATGATAATGCAGTCTTTGTGAGAGGGAGGGAATCTGATTTAATTGCTCCTCAACGCACCGCCCAGAGACTTCTTTCAGGATAGTGGAGTAGAGTTAACAGGTTAGAGCTGAAGTATTCGTTGCCATAGAAATTGGCCTGGCTAGGTGGTGAGCCACCTTTATGTCAACGGTTATCCCAAGTTGAACTCAGAACTGACCAAAGTTAGGTCCTCAAACCCGCTATGTAGTATACCCCTCTGAACATCTTAAGCATTGGGATATTTATAGTTTATAGAGACAAAAACAGTTTTCACTCAGAACGGCACTAGCCATCTTCATTAGCAGGTACATGCAGTTAAAAAAACTATTCTAATAGACCTGAATTGGGGAAACTACAGCGTTAAATGGTCCAAAACAGACCCCAAAGACAAAGTTGGAGATCATCACCTCATACAAGCGTAGAAATGTATTTATCATGAAATGCATTAGTTATTGCACTCACCGAGCGAAGTTTGATTAACTCCCTATGAGTGGTTCCTTAAAGTATTTGAAATTATATGATCTGGTCTCGGTGGAGGTCCACTTGAGCAAACAAGCTAACTCTTTCCGATTTTATTGAACAACATGTTACAATGTTTTATATGCTGTACCTTTGAGCTCAGTCTAGAAGCTGTGGTAGCTGAGACAAAATCGCTCTACAAGCTATGTGAAAAATGTGCCACCTCTTCTATACTGTCCCCCAATCCCCAGCCAACAATGCTTTTCCTGGTTTTAAAAGACACCCTACCCATCCGGTTTCACTGGCCTGTCAGTGGGCCACTAATCCAGATTTAACAGCACTCTCTCACTTTCAGCCCTGCAGTACATGCTTTAGCTGGTGTGCGACTCTCAGTTCTACAGATCCATCATCAGTTGGGCTGACCCTTTCACCCACTGTTAATCTTCATTCATTAACTAGAAGTGCTGTTCAGACGACGCCCTACCACTTCTTGACCACACAAGTCCATCAGTCTCAATTAATGTTTTTTCTGCCTGACGTCTATGTCCGTGCTTGCGCCATTGGTTTGGCCAAAAGATCTTGCCCCAACCTTGGCAAAGTCCCCCCGCGGCAGATTTACTGACCCTTTGTCATGGTTAATGCCTGAGACTTGTCGGAAAAGCACTTATTGTTAGAGTTAAGCTTTGTGTCAGCGTTTCTCTTTCGAAGTTGGTCACCTTCAAGGACCTGAGAGCTGAACAAATGCGTTTGTCATTTCATCTCCAAAATATCACACAGGAACATGTGTACTTACAGTACCATAAACATATGTCCCATTGCCACAGGTATGCCACCTTTTATGATAAAAGCATTATGAAACAAAGGTGATACTGGAACCTCTTCTTCCAAGCTTTGGCAGCTGAGCTCTCTTTGACCTCAGAGCAAAAGATACCTAGCTTCTACCAACAAAGGAAACGTGACAAGCTTTTCGGCTCAGCGTCTGTGAGGCACGTTGGAGTCAGCATTCTGGAAAAGTTGTTCTGAGAACCAGCGTGCTTAAAGTGCCTCACAGCAACATGTCAATCAAGAACACAGATTTTTCTGGCGATTTCATTACAGAAATTGTTTGGGATTTAAGACTATTTCAAAGCAGAGATTGCAAATTAAGATAAAACTTCATATCCAGGTCCGACCAAAGTATTTGATAAATGGTCAAGTACGAAAATCATCACTATTAATTATTGAAGTGTAAATAAACAATTACCTTGCCTCGTTCAGTGCAAGACCATTCATCAGATGACTTATACAATCAGCTTAGGTACTGTACCTCCCGCTGTAACTAGCTTCAAACATACCGGCTCACCTTTCTATTTGGAGGGGTCCCCGGACGCCCTTTAAGGGCAGCCCGAAACCCCCTCCCCGCCAACCACCGCCCGGCCGTCCTGCTGCGGTCACGATGCAAACTTAAGGTGTTCCATACAGATGTCGCCAATGACGATGGCCTGCCATGCAGACGGGATCAAGGAGGTTAAAAGTTCCCAGTTCAGAGGCTCAGGCGTTGCTACAAAGACAACCTGATGATTTAGGTTAGCACTACTGTAGATATACAGCTAGCAATCCACTCTTCTGGCTTGAGTGTTTCTACAATTGAACAGGATATCTCCTAAAGTTATCATCCGGACAGTAGTGGAAAGCATAGTAGTGCTGTCCAGACATAACATCGTTGGAGCGGTATAAACGAACCACTGTTCGTCAACAAGAGGCTTCACTAAGGAGGACAGCCCGCTAAGCTACTTTGGGACTTGGCTTGAGGGTTTAAGCCACGCACACACATACACATTCACACACACCAAACACACCTCCTGACCAGACTAATCTGAACACTGACTGTTAATCCGGTGAGTATGACAGGAGGGGGTGTGCCTGCTCATGCATGTCTACCATAACACAGGGATGGTGCAATGTTTGCTCAACCACATGTTTTAAATGTGTGAGCATATGGCATGTGTCTCTCATTGCTGGCAAATTTCACATCTAAAATGGGAAAATGATAAATATGAGAAACTCACATCATAGTACACTAAACAACTAAAGTACTATCACAGTGATCATTCTGTACATTAAGGCAAGAACATATGGTTTCTTAGAGCAGGGTAGCAATGTTGGAGTAAGAATGAGCAGTGACTGTAAAGCTTTCTGTAGGATTATTGTGGTCTAAGAATAGTGACCCAAGAAAGGTGAGGCTCCCTTAGGTAGGGATCAGAGGTGCTAAACCACAGCAAGACACATTCACCATGTAACACATCAGAACAAAAACGTAAAAATCTAGAGACTAGAGCCTCTATCGGCAGAGTCAAACCAAATGGTGATTTAATGAACCTAAAAGGTGTTTGAGTCTGAAGAACCAAGAGGGAGGCAAAGCTAGCAGAGAGCATATAGCATTATGCAATGCTTAAGTCCCTCTCAGGTAATACATCACTCTGATTTCCATAACTTTAATAAACTGAAGATTACCCAATATTTTCTAATAGGAAATGTTCAATTCATGTATTGACTTTTGACTGAAATGGAATTTACCCCAGCCCTGCTTGATGGAGTACTTACTGAGACTGAGGGATTTACAATCTCCAATGGTCCAATCAGAGCCATTACTTAATCTCACAGCTGGAAACTAACCTAGACACTGCTAATACAAATCTCAGCCAATAAAAACAACTATCCAAATACAACAGCTGAACACAATGTAAACATCTATTGGACCAAAGCAACATGCTTTATAGTTCTGTTACATTAAGAAATAGTACACATTAACCGATGCGTCCTTGGTCATATGACAACTGAACAAGAGTGTCAATTACCGATGCTATTTGGTGAGTTCAACCCCCCTTGGGTTGTGCCGTGGCGGAGATCTTTGTGGGCTATACTCGGCCTTGTCTCAGGATGGTAAGTTGGTGGTTGAAGATATCCCTCTAGTGGTGTGGGGGCTGTGCTTTGGCAAAGTGGGTGGGGTTATATCCTTCCTGTTTGGCCCTGTCCGGGGGTATCATCAGATGGGGCCACAGTGTCTCCTGACCCCTCCTGTCTCAGCCTCCAGTATTTATGCTGCAGTAGTTTGTGTCGGGGGGCTAGGGTCAGTTTGTTATATCTGGAGTACTTCTCCTGTCTTATCTGGTGTCCTGTGTGAATTTAAGTATGCACTCTCTAATTCTCTCTTTCTTTCCCTCTCTCTGGCAGGAGCTGAGCCCTAGGACCATGCCTCTGCAAACAGCTCCGCCCCCCCGCAGCTACTCGCTCAAGCCTCTCCAGGTTCTCCTTTACCCAAATCCAGATAGCAGATGTTCTGAAAGAGCTGCAAAACCTGGACCTGTACAAATCAGCTGGGCTTGACAATCTGGACCCTCTATTTCTGAAACTATCCGCCGCCATTGTCACAACCCCTATTACCAGCCTGTTCAACCTCTCTTTCATATCGTCTGAGATCCCCAAGGATTGGAAAGCTGCCGCAGTCATCCCCCTCTTCAAAAGGGGGAGACACCCTGGACCCAAACTGTTACAGACCTATATCCATCCTGCCCTGCCTATCTAAGGTCTTCGAAAGCCAAGTCAACAAACAGGTCACTGACCATCTCGAATCCCACCGTACCTTCTCCGCTGTGCAATCTGGTTTCCGAGCCGGTCATGGGTGCACCTCAGCCACGCTCAAGGTACTAAACGATATCATAACCGCCATCGATAAAAGACAGTACTGTGCAGCCGTCTTCATCGACCTGGCCAAGGCTTTCGACTCTGTCAAGCACCATATTCTTATCGGCAGACTCAGTAGTCTCGGTTTTTCTAATGACTGCATTGCCTGGTTCACCAACTACTTTGCAGACAGAGTTCAGTGTGTCAAATCGGAGGGCATGTTGTCCGGTCCTCTGGCAGTCTTTATGGGGGTGCCACAGGGTTCAATTCTCGGGCTGACTCTTTTCTCTGTATATATATCAATGATGTTGCTCTTGCTGCAAGCGATTCCCTGATACACCTCTATGCAGACGACACCATTCTGTATACTTCTGGCCCTTCCTTGGACACTGTGCTATCTAACCTCCAAACGAGCTTCAACGCCATACAACACTCCTTCCGTGGCCTCCAACTGCTCTTAAACACTAGTAAAACCAAATGCATGCTTTTCAACCGTTCGCTGCCTGCACCTGCATGCCCGACTAGCATCGCCACCCTGGATGGTTCCGAACTAGAATATGTGGACATCTATAAGTACCTAGGTGTCTGGCTAGACTGTACACTAAAAATCTAATCTAGAGCTGGCTTTCTATTCTGCAACAAAGCCTCCTTCACTCACGCCGCCAAACTTACCCTAGTAAAACTGACTATCCTACCGATCCTCGACTTCGGCGATGTCATCTACAAAATAGCTTTCAATACTCTACTCAGCAAACTGGATGCAGTTTATCACAGTGCCATCCGTTTTGTTACTAAAGCACCTTATACCACCCACCACTGCGACCTGTATGCTCTAGTCGGCTGGCACTCGCTACATATTTGTTGCCAGACCCACTGGCTCCAGGTCATCTACAAGTCCATGCTAGGGAAAGCTCCGCCTTATCTCAGTTCACTGGTCACGATGGCAACACCCACCCGTAGCACGCGCTCCAGCAGGTGTATCTCACTGATCATCCCTAAAGCAAACACCTCATTTGGCCGCCTTTCATTCCAGTTCTCTGCTGCCTGTGACTGGAACGAATTGCAAAAATCGCTGAAGTTGGAGACTTTTATCTCCCTCACAAACTTCAAACATCTGCTATCTGAGCAGCTAACCGATCGCTGCAGCTGTACATAGTCTATCGGTAAATAGCCCACCCAATTTACCTACCTCATCCCCATACTGTTTATATTTATTTACTTTTCTGCTCTTTTGCACACCAGTATTTCTTCCTGTACATGACCATCTGATCATTTATCACTCCAGTGTTAATCTGCAAAATTGTAATTATTCGCCTACCTCCTCATGCCTTTTGCACACAATGTATATAGACTATTTTGTTTCTACTGTGTTATTGACTTTAATTGTTTACTCCATGTGTAACTCTGTGTTGTCTGTTCACACTGCTATGCTTTATCTTGGCCAGGTCGCAGTTGTAAATGAGAACTTGTTCTCAACTAGCCTATCTGGTTAAATAAAGGTGAAATTAAAAAAATAAAAATGCCTTAGGACTACCTGGCATGATGCCTCCTTGCTGTCCCCAGTCAACCTGGCCGTGCTGCTGCTCCAGTTTCAACTGTTCTGCCTGTGATTATTAGTATTTGACCATGCTGGTCATTTATGAACATTTGAACATCTTGGCCATGTTCTGTTATAATCTCCACCCGGCACAGCCAAAAGAGGACTGGCCACCCCTCATAGCCTGGTTCCTCTCTAGGTTTCTTGCTAGGTTTTGGCCTTTCTAGGGAGTTTTTCCTAGCCACCGTGCTTCTACACCTGCATTGCTTGCTGTTTGGGGTTTTAGGCTGGGTTTCTGTACAGCACTTTGAGATATCAGCTGATGTACGAAGGGCTATATAAATACATTTGATTTGATTTGAGTTCAGCCATTGCAGGTACTGGTCAAGCTCAGGTGAGGGTTAAGTGCTTAAGACCTCCAGGTCAACTGGATTTTATCATGCTCTCTCACTGGGTCAAAGAGCATAAGCAGATCAATTTCCCACCAATTTGTACGTACAGTAGCAGAAGCGGTCAAAGGATAAACCAAAATCAGGGTTGGCAACTAGTAAGCACCATGTGTTCCAGAATATTCTAGATGTAAAGATTGTATAACTTCAAGATCACTTAAGATTAGAATCACCCTATTAAGAAAAGATGGTTCCAAAAAGGCAAAACTGGAACCCCTAATTCCCCAGATCTCTAATGACAGTGTTCATGCTTGTTGTTTATACTTACGATATTAAGAGTGTATGCTAATTTGTTTGGTAGAAATCCCCAGCTGTGCACTCTCGTGAAGGCTAAAGTGATAACAGTACACCATTAACACTGGTGACCTCTGTCCCCACCCTGGCACAGGATGAAAGGACCCTCAGCTTGATGAAACACTGTGTCCAGAGGAAATGCCTTCATCTTTAATGACCAACCCTGGCCCCATGTGACCCTCCAGCTTCCCGAACCGTCTCCATGGTCATGTGATGTGACTCATGGTGCCTAAAGCTTGGTGTAGTTTTGGGACCAAGTCTGTGTAAGGTACATTATTGCACCTGGTCTGTTATGTCTGACATTTGGAAGTGTAGTTGTATTGAAGTTCTGTATGTATAGATACGAATGTATGCATGTCTGTGTGCATGTGGTCTATGAGCTGTATAACATACAGTGGGGCAAAAAAGTATTTAGTCAGCCACCAATTGTGCAAGTTCTCCCACTTAAAAAGATGAGAGAGGCCTGTAATTTTCATCATAGGTACACTTCAACTATGACAAGACAAAATGAGGGGAAAAAAATCCAGAAAATCACATTGTAGGATTTTTAATGAATTTATTTGCAAATTATGGTGGAAAATAAGTCTTTGGTCACTAACAAAAGTTTACCTCAATACTTTGTTATATACCCTTTGTTGGCAATGATAGAGGTCAAATGTTTTCTTTAAGTCTTTACAAGGTTTTCACACACTGTTGCTGGTATTTTGGCCCATTCCTCCATGCAGATCTCCTCTAGAGCAGTGATGTTTCAACTCCCTCCAAAGATTTTCTATGGGGTTGAGATCTGGAGACTGGCTAGGCCACTCCAGGACCTTGAAATGCTTCTTACGAAGCCACTCCTTCGTTGCCCGGGCGGTGTGTTTGGAATCATTGTCATGCTGAAAGACCCAGCCACGTTTAATCTTCAATGCCCTTGCTGATGTTAGGAGGTTTTCACTCAAAATCTCACGATACATGGCCCCATTCATTCTTTCCTTTACACGGATCAGTCGTCCTGGTCCCTTTGCAGAAAAACAGCCCCAAAGCATGATGTTTCCACCCCCATGCTTCACAGTAGGTATGGTGTTCTTTGGATGCAACTCAGCATTCTTTGTCCTCCAAACACAACGAGTTGAGTTTTTACCAAAAAGTTATATTTTGGTTTCATCTGACCATATGACATTCTCCCAATCTTCTTCTGGATCATCCAAATGCTCTCTAGCAAACTTCAGAAGGGCCTGGACATGTACTGGCTTGAGCAGGGGGACACGTCTGGCACTGCAGGATTTGAGTCCCTGGCGGCATAGTGTGTTACTGATGGTAGGCTTTGTTACTTTGGTCCCAGCTCTCTGCAGGTCATTCACTAGGTCCCCCCATGTGGTTCTGGGATTTTTGCTCACCGTTCTTGTGATCATTTTGACCCCACGGGGTGAGATCTTGCGTGGAGCCCCAGATCGAGGGAGATTATCAGTGGTCTTGTATGTCTTCCATTTCCTAATAATTGCTCCTGCAGTCGATTTCTTCAAACCAAGCTGCTTACCTATTGCAGATTCAGTCTTCCCAGTCTGGTGCAGGTCTACAATTTTGTTTCTGGTGTCCTTTGACAGCTATTTGGTCTTGGCCATAGTGGAGTTTGGAGTGTGACTGTTTGAGTTGTGGACAGGTGTCTTTTATACTGATAACAAGTTCAAACAGGTTCCATTAATACAGGTAACGAGTGGAGGACAGAGGAGCCTCTTAAAGAAGTTACAGGTCTGTGAAAGCCAGAAATCTTGCTTGTTTGTAGGTGACCAAATACTTATTTTCCACCATAATTTGCAAATAAATTCATTCAATTCATTCATTCATTTTATGGATTTTTTTTTCTAATTTTGTCTGTCATAGTTGAAGTGTACCTATGATGAAAATTACAGGCCTTTCTCATCTTTTTAAGTGGGAGAACTTGCACAATTGGTGGCTGACTAAATACATTTTTGCCCCACTGTAAGTGTGTACATTATGTGTGTATTGGGAATATAGTGCCCTCTAGTTGTACCTCTTTCTGTTGTCTCTCCAGCTCCTTCATACGGATTTCTCGGGCCTCTGCCCTGGCCGCCCTCTTTGCTGCCAGCCTGGCCTCTGCCTATATTAGAGAGAAAGATGGGATGAATAGAGAGCAAGGGAGAATGAGAGAGATTGTTAGTTTAGCATTAACACCAATATATATAAAAAGAGAAGATGTGACCAGACATTAATTAATTAATTAATTTACCTTTATTTAACCAGGCAAGTCAATTAAGAACACATTCTTATTTTCAATGACGGCCTGGGAACAGTGGGTTAACTGCCTGTTCAGGGGCAGAACGACAGATTTGTACCTTGTCAGCTCGGGGGTTTGAACTCGCAACCTTCCGGTTACTAGTCCAACGCTCTAACCACTAGGCTACCCTGCCGCCCCAAGACATCCTTTTCCTAGATCCTGTTCCCTAGGGCTGGAACAATTCATGTATAACGTGTAACCGGCAGTTTTGGATGAAGACCGTGATGAAAATAAAAACAGTCCTAACCATTTAATTCAAATTTTTAAAAATAATAGTGAAACTAACAGCTGGCCCGAAGACAGGACGGCGGGGCATTTGTGCAGTCGATTTAGTTTCTGCCGTAACAGACTTAACGTGATGAAACTTTGTTCTTCCTTGCTGAAATGTAGAATGTTCATTCAAATGATGTTAACTGATGGGGCTCATGCAACGTAATGTATTTTTTGTAATGTCAGTTGAGTTGAATCAACAAATCACAGCACAGATTGAGGGGTACACATCCTGCTTTTACTTCCTGCTCTGCTCCTATGGTTGACTCGCAATGGCTGCCTGTCCACCATAGACTTGAATGGGGATACCAGTTCTATTCATTCTATGTCTATGGTAGCACATTCAGTCCAGGAGCAGATGAGGAGAAAATCGATTTGAACGATTATTATCGAGACCTCGGCCATTTGGCTGGCCAATTACAATCATCCCATGACCATCACAGCCCTACATGCAACCCTTGATAAAAAATAAATCTATATGCAGTACTCCACATTTATATTGTGTATTCTTGTTTGTATATTTACGGGAACACATTACTTTGGGTGTGGCAATGCTTTATGTTTGCGTGTCTGTGTGTTTACGCAAGCAGTGTGTACTTGTGTGTGTTGACTCGGCTTCACTTGAGTGAGAGCAAGGCTTTTTCCTTAAAAGGCTCTGTCTCAGAGGGTGGGTGAGTGACAGAGCGAGAGAGGCGAAAGAGAGCGAGAGAGAGCGAGTGTGTGTGCGCAAGAGAGAGTGAGTAAGCACTTCCTTCCTGCCCCTGAGGCTGTCAGAATGTGGCTGGGAACTTGTTGCCTCTAGGCGGGGTCACTGTGCAAGCTAGACATGCACAGAATGCTATAACCCCTCCTCCCTCGCCCCTTCTGCGTTTCCCCAACTGCGGCCCATTTGCCCAAGTAACAGGAAAACTCCCATAAAGCAATGGTCTGGTACACACAAAACACACACTCCCACATGCACTGAAACATATTACTTATGCCCTGCATTTGATATATAAACATTTCAATGTGTTTAAAAAGGCCCTCCTCATTCACATTATGAGTGTGACATACAGGCAGAGTGAAAGAACTCCAAGTCGTTGACACATTCTAGACCAGTTTACACTCCACTGCCTTGAACTGTGAACTCAACACTACAGATCTAGGCCCTGTTGAAATTAGCCCTGCCTTTCCTCAAAGTAATCACTGATCTCACATGATTAGATAGATGAAAGCTAGCCCCTGCCTTCAACTATTCAACATTGTGAGATCAGGGATCCCTTTAAGGAATGGAGTAAGGAAGGAGGATGCATTTTCGATTGGAATAGGGCCTTTGTTTCTGTACCAGCATACACCACTGGCAGAGGACACAGAGTCCAATTGAGGAAAGGTGGATGACGCAGTAGTGGTTAGAGGAGTGTAAATGTCAACTGAGGGGGTTAAAATAGGATTCTGGCAAGCCCATAAGCCTTATTCTGCGCTTGGAAGCATCTGACAATCTGGAGGGCTACCGATGTAGTCTTTGAAAATATCAGGACATCTGGGACTGCTCAAACATGTTTGATTTTTATCGGCACAAAATCTGCAATGCTTTGTAGTGTGAGATGTGCAACGACAAGTTAAGAGATCGGTGATTCGTAATAGATAAGAAGCCAGTGAAATGATGAGGTTGTTTCGCATCACCCAGAAGGTGTAGACTCTCGAGCAGGAGAGATGACTACCACTGGTATGCGTTCGTACTCGCCTTTAACCAAAAGGTAAAGTGTCAAATCGTTACGGCTCTGACATTCACAAGCAATGTTATTCAATTCAAAATGTTGGCTAGATATTTCAACTCTGTATAGCAATTGTGAACGTCTGAAGGATTATAAGGCTGCTTTGAAGCAGAGCTCGTAGCTACGTTACAAACTAATCACATCATTGTTTTCACGAGACAGCGTGGTAGGGAGAATACTCAACACCAAGTGAAGAATCTTAACCCCGTCTATGCCACATTGTTTAGAGTGCGCACCACTATTTTGGCAACACAAAATAAAAACTACAGGAAAGACTGTTTAATGTGAGGCTCAACAATGTTAGTATTACATTTTTTTTTGTACCCTTTTTCACCCCAATTTCGTGGCACCCAATTGCTCTTGTCCCATCATTGCAACTCCCGTACGGACTCGTTGCTCGCTTACCCCAAAAGCCAGCCGCACCAATGTGTCAGAGGCAAAATGCGTACCACTGGCGACCGTGCATGAGCCTGGCCCGCCACAGGAGTCACTAGAGCACGATGGGACAAGACATCCCGGCCAGCCAAACCCTCCCCTAAACCGGAAAACTAATGGGTTTCCCGGGCGCGGCAACTGCTCGGGATCGAACCCAGATCTGTAGTGACGCCTCAAGCATTGCAGTGCCTTAGACCGCTGCGCCACTCGGGAGGCCCTATGATGTTAGGATTTTAAAGTTGTGTAGTGCCTACCCAGCTTAAGGCAAAAGGGATCTTGATCCAGGAGGGGATTGATTGTCTCTGCTGTAACGAATATGCTTGATGTTGACATTGACCCACTTAGCTAGCAAGTTAGCAAACCAAATGCAAAGCTGCAGCCCTGAACTGGATATAATTTCACACATCTTAGATGTATTATAGTTATACTTCACTTTTAAGCAGAGGCGTAGCACACACCCCCACAGCCTCTGGTATTGAAAATCATACCACCGTTATTTTGAAATATACAGTATACCGGGGTATCGCCCAAGCCTATAGGTATTTTGTTAGCTCCCTGGGGAGAGTATCAGTTACATAGTCAGAGCTCAGTAGGATGACATTTCCTGCTAGCTCGAGCCTGAGGGCAGAGTTTTCCTTGTGAGCCCTGTAGTATAAGCAGTTGTCATTTCGATTAGCCTAGCCTATACGCGTTAAAGCCAAGTCTGGCCACATATCTGTCTCACAGGACTATAAATAATGTATATTATCATCTTTCGCTGTTTTGCATCGAGTATAAAGCATGACAGGCCAATAATTAATTTAAATAAGCACAAAGACCAGCACATATAGAGATTCAAAGTTACAAGCATCAGGATATGTTCTCATGCCAGCTTAATGACGGGCGACCTAATGGAAAGGAATATTGTGTACAAGTGAAGAAAAAAAAAACAGGTAACTCCACTATAAAGCTGGCAGTTAGTATGCAAATTGCCACAGCAGCTTTTCCGCCTTCATTTGACTAGTAATCTTTTTTCCTGACTTGAAAAGCCATACTTATGAACCCCTAGTTTGTTTACTTTCAACGGTTGATGACAAAACCAACATTCTGAAACGCAGCTCCTTCAGTGTAACAATTCTTGATTAGATGCTATGCCACAGTGAGAGAACAAGTAAACAACTTTACATATACATTTCAGCAGGAGTGGAAAGAGTAGTGAAATATCCTACTCAAGTAGAAGTACTGTTACTTTCTGCCTGCGGCTACGGAATCCTGACCTGTTCACCGGACGTGCTACCTGTCCCAGACCTATTATTTGACCATGCTGGTCATCTATGAACATTTGAACATCTTGGCCACTCATTTTTCTCAGCCTCAGAAGAATCTGCATTCAACAAATTTGTGTGTGGTTATCAGACATATTCTCTTCATATTCTCTTCATCTTGCAATCGACATCTTGGAATCGGTTCAGCCATGCGTCGCGCCGACAGAGATAAACACTTCTCTGGGAAGAAGGGCGGGTGTGAATGCTTCATGATTAACGACTCATGGTGTAATCATAACAACATACAGGAACTCAAGTCCTGCTGCTCACCCAAACAAGAATTCCTTACAATCAAACACCGGCCATATTATCTCCCAAGAGAATTTGTGTCAGTTATTGTCACAGCCATGTATATACGCCCTTAAGCAGACACCACAACGGCCCTCAAGGAACTTCACTGGAGCATATATCCAGAGGTAGCATTTATTGTAGCTGGGGATTTTAACAAAGCAAATTTGAGAACAAGGCTATCTAATTTATTTCAGCATACACTCGCAGGCAATACACTCGATCACTGCTACTCAAACTTCTGCGATGAATACAAGGCCCTCCCTCACCTTCCCTTCGGCAAATCCGACCACGACTCCATCTTGCTCCTACCGTCTTATAGGCAGAAGCTCAAACAGGATGTACCTGTGACAACTAGTCAACGCTGATCTGACCAATCGGAATTCACGCTTCAAGATTGTTTTGCTCATGCAGACTGGGATATGTTCTGGGCAGCCTCAGAGAACAACATCAACCTATACGCTGACTCTGTGTTTGAGATGTTAAGGAAATGCATTGGATATGTTGTACCCACTGTGACTAAAACCTACCCTAACCAGAAACCTGGAGGGCAGCATTCACGCGAACCACCGCATTTAAACATGGAAAAAGGACTGGGAATATAGCCGAATATAAACCGTGTAGTTTTCCCTCCGCAAGCTAATCAAAACCAGCAAAATGTCGGTATAGGGACAAAGTGGAGTCGCAATTCAACGGCTCAGACACGAGACATATGTGGCAGGGTCAACAGGCAATCACGGACTACAAAAAGAAAACCAGCTACGTCACGGACACAGACGTCTCGCTTCCAGACAAACTTAACCTCTTGCTTCTACTTGGGACGCTTGCGTCCCAACTAGAGCTCTGGAAATGCAAATGCGCTACGCTAAATGCTAATAGTATTAGTTAAAACTCAAAAGTTCATTAAAATACACATGCAGGGTATCAAATTAAAGCTACACTCGTTGTGAATCCAGGCAACAAGTCAGATTTTTAAAATGCTTTTCGGCGACAGCATGAGAAGCTATTATCTGATAGCATGCACCAATACACTACAACACAAAAGCACAGCAGGGGACGTAAACAAAATAATTAGCATTTCGGCGTTACACAAACCGCACAATAAAATAGAAAACAGTCATTACCTTTCACCATCTTCTTTGTTGGCACTCCTAGATGTCCCATAAACACTATTGGGTCTTTATTTCGATTAAATCGGGCCATATAAAGCCAAGATATCGTTATATGTAGACTGTGTGATAAAAAAAAAAAACAGCGATTTCACAACGTAACGTCATTTTTAAAATTCAAAAGTAGACGATAAACTTTCACAAAACACTTCGAAATACGTTTGTAATGCTACTTTAGGTATTAGTAAACGTTAATAAGCGATAAAAATCATCCTTAGGCGATGTAAAAATCATTAGCTGTCGTCTTGGAAAAAATTTCACGAGAGAGCTCTTCCGGAATGATCTGGGCGGAGACCGGAGGTAAGTGGTGCCCCTGTTTCGGTTCAACCAAGAATCAAAGATGATTCAATTCACAAGACTCTAGACAACATGGGGATGCTGTGGGAGTTGAATGCTCGGTCTTATCTAATTCGGCTCACTGTTAACAATTGCTGGAAGTGGCGCAAGGATATTTATTTCCATTTTCTGTGATCAGGTTTTCCTGCGCTTTCCGATGTAACGCACGTTATGTTATAGCCACAGTCGTGATTTAACCAGTTTTAAAAACGCCCGAGGGTTTCCTATCCACACATTCTAACCATATGAACGTACTATATTCCTGGCATGAGTAGCAGGGCGCTGAAATGTTGCGCGATTTTTAACAAAATGTTCAAAAAAGTAGAGGGTCGACTTAAGAGGTTTTGCCGTATTTGAGGATAATACAGTGCCACCGTCATGGCCCGCTAACAAGGACTGCACCCCCCTCTCTCTCCTTCTCCGTGGCCGACATGAGTAAGACATTTAAACACGTGTTAACCCTCGCAAGGTTGCCAGCCCAGACATCCCTAGCCGTGTCCTCAGAGCATGCGCAGACCAACTGGCTGGTGTGTTTACAGACAAACTCAATCGCTCCCTATCCCAGTCTGCTGTCCCCGCATGTTTCAAGATGGCCACCATTGTTCCTGTACCCAAGAAGGCAAAGATAACTGAACTAAATGACTACCGTCCCGTAGCACTCACTTCTGTCATCATGAAGTGCTTTGAGAGACTAGTCAAGGATCATATCACCTCCCCCTTATCGCCCCAACAGGTCCACAGACGATGCAATCGCCATCACACTGCCCTATCCAATCTGGACAAGAGGAATACCTATACTGTACATTGACGACAACTCAACATTCAACACCATCGTACCCTCCAAGCTCATCATTAAGCTGTAGGCCCTGAGTGTGAACCCTGGGTCCTGGAATTTCTGACGGGCTCCTCCCAAGTGGTGAAGGTAGGAAACAACATCTCCACTTCACTGACTCAACTCCGGGGCCCCACAAGGGTGCATGCTCAGCCCCCTCCTGTACTCCTTGTTCACCCATAACTGCGTGGCCATGCACAACTCCAATTAAAATAATCAAATTTGCAGATGACACAACAGTAGTGGTCTTGATTACCAACAACCATGAAACAGCCTACAGGGAAGAGGTGAGGTAAATGTGAGGGCACTCGGAGTGTGGTGTGAGGAAAACAACCTCTCACTCAACGTCAACAAAACAAAGGAGATGATCATGGCCTTCCGGAAACAGCAGAGGGAGCACCCACCTATCCACATTGACAGGACAGTAGGTGGAAAGCTTAAAATTCCTTGGCATACTAATCACAGACAAACTGAAATGGGCCACCCACACAGACAGTGTGGTGAAGAAGAAGACCTCAGGAGGCTGAAGAAATTTGGCTTGTCACCCAAAACCCTAACATTTACAAATGCACAATAGAGAGCATCCTGCTGTATCACCGCTTGGTACGGCAACTGCACCGCCCTCAACCGCAAGGCTCTCCAAAGGGTGGTGCGGTCCACACAACGCATCACCGGGGGAAAGCTACCTGCCCTCCATGACACCTACAGCACCCGATGTCACAGGAAGGCCAAAAAGATCATCAAGGACAACAACCACCCGAGCCACTGCCTGTTCACCCCGCTACCATCAAGAAGGCAAGGTCAGTACAGGTGCATCAAAGCTGGGACCGAGAGACTGAAAAACAGCTTCTATTTCAAGGTATTCAGACTGCGAAACAGCAATCACTAACCCAGAGGCTGCTGCCTACATTGACACTCAAACCACTGGACACTTTAATAAATGGATCACAAGTCACTTTAACCTTTTTGGGATAGGGGGCAGCATTTTCACTTTTGGATGAATAGCGTGCCCAGAGTTAACTGCCTCAGACTCTGTCCGAGATGCTAATATATGCATATTATTATTAGTATTGGATAGAAAACACTGAAGTTTCTAAAACTGTTTGAATTATGTCTGTGTATAACAGAACTCATATGGCAGGTGAAAACCTGAGAAAAATCCAACCAGGAAGTAGGACAGCTGAGGTTTCTAGTTTTTCAAAGCTTGGCCTACTGAATACACATTGAGATATGGATAAAGTTGCACTTCCTACGGCTTCCACTAGATGTCAACCATCTTTAGAAAGTAGAATGAGGATTCTACTATAAAGGAGGGGCTCATGAGACCTCTGAGTCAGTGGTCTGGCAGAATGCCCCAGTCTCATGACGGGCGCTCCCGACAGAGTTACCTCTCGTTCCAGTGCTTTTCTGAAGACAAAGGAATTCTCTAGTTGGAACATTGATGTTTTATGTTAAAAACATCCTAAAGATGGATTCCATACATCGTTTGACATATTTCTAAAGGACTGTAACGGAACTTTGAGTTTTTGTCTGGACGAAGTGCCTGCGCCTCATGAAGATGGATTACTGGGCTGAACACGCTAACAACAAGTAGCTATTTGGACATAAATGATGGAACAAATCAGTCATTTATTGTCAACTGGGAGTACCTTTGATGATCTTCATCAGAAGGCAAGTGAATATGTATGGTGTTGTTTCTAACTTTGTTGATTCCAAAATGACGGATATTCCTCTGGCTGTTTTGGGTTCTGAGCGCTGTTCTCAGATTATGCTTTTTCCGTGAATAAAAAAAAGAAATCTGACAGCGGTTGCATTAAGGAGAAGTCTCTTTAATTCTGTGAATAACACTTCTTTATTCTGTATCTTTTATCAAGGTTTATTATGATTATTTCTGCAAAATCACTGGATGTTTTGGAATCAAAACATTACTGCACGTAAGGCGCCAATGTAAACTGAGGTTTTGGATATAAATATTTACATTATCGAACAAAACATACATGTATTGTGTAACATGATGTCCTATGGGTGTCATCTGTTGAAGATCAAAGGTTAGTGATTAATTTTATCTATATTTCTGCTTTTTGTGACTCCCATCTTTGGCTGGAAAAATGGCTGTGTGTTTTTTCGACTTGGCTATGATCTAACATAATCATATGTTGTGCTTTAGCTGTAAATAATTTTAAAAATCAGACACGATGGGTAGATTAACAAGATGTTTATCTTTCATTTGTTGTATTGGACTTGTTGTGTGAAAGTTACATATTTAAAAAAAATATTTTTGAATTTCACGTGCTGCCTTTTAAGCGGAATGCTGTCGAGGGGTTCCGCTAGCGGAACGCCTGCCCTAGAAAGGCTAAACAACACCACTAATAATGTTAACATATCTTACATTACTCATCTCATATGTATATACACTATACCTTATACCATCTATTTCACCTTGCCGTTCGGCCATCGCTCATCTATATATTTTTATGTACATATTCTTATTCCATCCCTTTAGATGTGTGTATTAGATAGTTGTTCAATTACTTGTTAGATATTACTGCAATGTCGGAACTAGAAGCACAAGCATTTCGCTACTCACATTAACATCTGCTAACCATGTGTATGTGACCAAAACAAGTTTGATTTTGGGAAATGTTGATATTTTGTCAAATTTTCTTTCTAGTACTTTTTGTATTTTACAGATACGATGAAAAAATATATTTATCCACAAATGGCTATGTGTGCTATAAGTCTAGTCCTGGAGTGTCTTATGGTGAAACGGAAATATTTAGGCTGACTTGATCCAGTATCTGGAAAAATTAATCTGTGATATGCAAATAAGACCATATTTAAAGACATCCCCTAATTTGCATATTTGAATCCAAAAAAGTATTATATTTGTGTCCACATTCAACTAGTAAAAGTAAGACTAGTCCAAACTCTTCTCTGTACTGGCACCCCAATTGTGGAACCAGCTTCCCTCTGAAGCTAGGAGAGCAGAGTCCCATCTTCCAAAAGCACCTGAAACCCTACCTCTTCAAAGAGTATCTTAAATAATCCCACTCAGCTCGACCCCCCCCCCCCCCCCCCAAAAAAAATATAAAAATAAAGAATCTTGAAACTTGCACTTGACTATAATGTTGCCAAACACACTTGTTTCATGGTCCTACTGGCAGAAAACCAATGTTTATTCAAGTACTTTAATTATTAGAAGGAAGTTAGAACGCTGACTCATACAGTGGTCATGTCTCGCAACCAGTCACACACCCTTTCCTATACCATTTAGAGAGAACAACATGCTAAGAAGTCTCCCACCCCATCTTTCTATTAGGGTTTCACGTTTACGCAAAAACAATGTAGTCCCACAGACACTAGGGTTGCACAGTATACTGAAACTTTTGTACTTTTTCGATACTAGAACAAACTGTTCGGTACTAGAATTTGTTACTTTGGGTAATTCCGTCTGTTTTCTGACAATTATGTGTAAGGTCACTCAGTCGAGCAGTGAATTTCAAACAGAGATTCAACCACAAAAGACCAGGGAGGTTTTCCAATGCCTCGCAAAGAAGGGGACCTATTGGTAAGAAAATCGTTGCTTGAGCCCAAGGGGCCAGAGTTCAGACAATGACTATCACAGTGAGCATGGTGAAGTTATTAATTACACTTTGGATGGTGTGTCAATACACCCAGTCACTACAAAGATACAGTCATCCTTCCTAACTCAGTTGCCAGAGAGAATATTGATAACCAACAAGATGTCACTTTGATACAAAACCTACATACAGTCTACTACTCAATGGGGAGGGCATGAACGGCAACACCAAGACACAGTGCCCTCCGCTCCCGCTTGACAAGCAAGTCCAAACTCAAACAGTATGGTAGCTACATGTACGGTAGTTGTGTGGTAAGAGACAGTTAAAAAAATGTTTTTAAAGTGCTCAATCAAAACTTTTACCTATAGCAGAGCACTTGACACACCCACTCCTTTACAAATGCCCACTACTTTTCTTTCGAACCACCTCTGGTCACCAAATTAGGATCCCCCCTCAGATATTAACATTTTATATTCATCCAATGTCTGCCATGATGTGATAACCTTGTCGCTGCTCTCTGTGGGCACTGATTGCTAGTGCACATGTGATGTTGGTCAGTATAAACCGAACGCAACCTGGATATATATGGTCCAGGAATCAGAGTATGCGAACGCGAGTAGATTACCTTAAACAACGGTTGGTCATCTTGGAAGCAGTCTCCAGTTCTTATTATATCTTAGTGCTTGAGCCTCAAACTGACTGTGGGTGAATGACATCATGGGTTTTAAAAAGAGACGGCGCACACTTTTTTTTTAAAGAAGATTGCTTGTTCTATGCAAATGTTGTTGACCAGTACAATAAAATATGTCCCAAAAGGAAGGGATAACAGATAGGTATTCATCTGTAGCCCCATGAAATCAGCCAAAACAAGCTCAATAACGCATGCACAAAGTCCCATTGAATATGCATTCACCTGTATTGTGAATAGGCCTAGGCTACATCATGATTTACCCAGTTTATCAATAGACTAGAGATTTACCATTCAAATAAAGGATTACCATTGCTTTTTCTCCATAAAAACAAAGTCAAATTGATTGTATATTTGATTCTTTAATGCATACATTTAAAAATCTCAAAAAGGTAATGATATTGAACTCAGAAGATCTGTCTGGATCAAGTGCCATTCTGTGACTTTGGCTAATACACTTTTTTTTTTTACGTGGTATCGTTTTTGTATCGAGTATCGTGATGATATCAAGTACTTTAGTACTAAACTTTGTATCGAAGTAAAAAATCTGGTATTGTGACAACACTACCAGACACATACCTATCCAACAAAACCTGCTTCAAATAGCAGGTATGATAACATAAAGTCTCTTACCTGCTGCTACTAAATGCCACATCTAACTGGGCCAGGGAAGAGTGACAGAGAGAATGAATCTCTTTCTCCACCCGCTGCTCCCCTTCTGCACAGCTATTTTTAATGACCTACATGGACCCAAGTTCCATCAAAAACGCTCCAATTCAGTTGGATTTCATTAGAGTGACTGTCCTCTGGAGACCCAGAGTTAGTTCACTGCATCAAAAATAGGTGATGTTGACACACCTCTGAGCCATTCAACAAAGTGCTGCAGGAACCATAACCTTGCCTGTCGCTCAATTGTCTACTTTTGGTGTGAGATCCAAAGTAGATGCAAAAAGGTATTGTTGATGGGTTCAAGGATGCAGGGAGAACATTAAGATGGGCTGCACATAAACATGCTGCACATGAGATGGGACCTGGGGAAAAAACATGGTCAAATAGGTGGGCAAAGTGAGTATGTATGGAGGGTAAGGGCTGGGCGGTATCCAGATTTTCACACCATTACTATAACCAGCAGTACACACAAGGGGCGCTTTCTTTCCAAACGTAAAAAAAACCCAAAACATTTAGACAGCAGGGATCCTGATCCAGGAGGGGATTGTCTCTACTGTAAACAAGAAACTCTATCTTGCATGCTAGCCACTTTCATTTTTGGTACAGTATTAAATCTTACCATCGGTACTTCCAAATACCCCGTATATGGTATATAAAGTATACCACCAAGATGGTATCATTTTCAATAACGTAATGTCCCCAAAAAGTTGACCATTTAAGTTTAATATTTGTAGCTACTTAAGTAAATACCTGCAGTCAACTTGTGCAATACGTTAGGCAGATCACGTTCTTCATTTCCCCATCAAATTGTTTTTCATTATGAAGCTTAAAAAGTAGTCCCAGTCACACTGTTTCTTTGCATGCAAACAACGACTCGAGAAAGCAAATCTCTTTACAGTATGGAATTCAAAAGTAAATATTTGCCAGCTAGATATCTTAGAACTATTAATTAACTGCCTGAAATGTGCTAAATGCTCTGCAGTTGTGCATATTGTTTGCTAACTTAGTAACTAGTTATTTAGCTTCAAGCTTTTCTTGGTAACAGCAGAGAACACTCTCCTGGATGAAGAGCTTTGCCGTCTAATATTTGTTTTGTGCGTGAAGCTAAATGAGTAGCATTTCATTCCTCAACTTTGATCAACAATTCATAACCTGGTGGTTGGTGATCCTACAACAAAAACAATACTAGAGTGCCAAGGAAGATCAGCAAAACCAGAAGGCACCATGGCTCTCAAATGAGGCCCTGCTGCCCTCAGTGCCTTGCCTCTGGTTCTAGTGGCAGGGGAGTTGGCCTGGATCCCGTCATTCTGATCCCATCGCTGACCGCTCTCAGAGTGCAGAGCCCTTATCGCAGGTCTCAGTGCCACCCCAGTTGAATGCCATTCTGGCCGGTGCCCCCAGTGAGGCTCACTCCCAAGCCCCTCCACCCCGACTGCCAGCCAACCAACATGTCCGGGCATTATAAAAAGGCAGAGGGCGCTGACAGACTGGACAAAGAGAGGACACAGAACAACTCCGATATTTGAGTGGAGGTTAAAATAACTTGGGAAAATGAGGTCCAACCAGAAATGGATTAAAGCAGCAGAGTATCTTGATTGACACAGTCAAGAGTATAATTATAACCTTTAGGGACTATTTCTAAGACCCACATTGATTACCAAGTATAGACGTACTGGTAATGCTATAAACTTGCACAAGCTCCGTTGCTTTCCAACAGGGTGTGGGCTCTGAGCAGGCACTAACAATGACCTAGCAATAGCATCCCAGCAGAGCCAAGTCCCGGCCTATTCTATGCCCACAGACAGAGTGACTCAAGGTTCTATGCCAGACACTAAACAAGAGACCGCGTCACACACAGACAAGGAGTATTATTGTCTAAACAACCTTTTTAAATGACCAAAATATGGCTGAGTAGAGACGTGGCCAGATAAGAGTCAGACTGCCTGAAAAAAAACAGAGCCAGGGTACACAACACGGGACATCCAAAACCAAGTGTCAAGTCACTGAGCACAGAGGTTTGAAATAAAACTATTCTCTCACATGGTTTCGTCACAGTCAAATAATTAATTAATAATATAATAAATAATTAAATTAATAATAATTAATAATTAATTAATTAATAATTATATTTAATATTTTTAAGTTTATGAAATAAAAATACTCATGATATACCATTCGTCTAGTTCTGTGGAACTTACAACCCACTTGAAACATGCGTTGTTGAACATTAACAGCATGCAGATCGGCCTAACAGTTAGGCATGGCTGGTATGATGGTTAGGCCTGGTCTAGGGTAGGATAGAATGTGCAAAAGTTCTGCACAGGCCCCTGGATCAGAGGAAATGGAAAATAAACTGACAGCTGCCCCCCTGTTCTTCAATGACAGAACATGTCACCTGAGGCCTTAACACACACACACACACACACACACACACACACACACACACACACGACCAGCTGCCGCTTTCTCAGCTCTTCAGAAAAACTGGTCAGCAGCTGTGTGCACGCGCGAGTGCACAAGGGTAAAATAAACAGTATGCTTCAAGCTTCCTTCAAGGGGGCAGTGTAATTCAATCTGTGAAATAGTCCAGTGCAATTTACAAAACTAGACTGCAGTGAAAATAATTAAAGCAGTTTTTGATGAGGTTCAATGGAACACTAAAGTGTACTCTGGCATCCAAGCATGGTCACAAGACTGCTTACAAAAATATCTCACCTGTTTTCCCAATTTGATAGCACAGTCACCTGCAGACAATGGAGCTTACTTTAGAAAATTCTCCAATGCGTGGTATGATACAGTCGGTAACATGAAGCTGGCATGTTAGTATTTGGCAGAAAAGCAGTTGTGGATACTGTGGAAGAGGCTGCAACCAAGGCGAGCATCACCAAGCTAAAAATTGTTTTGGGAAGGTCGTCCAGATGTTTCTCATTGGTTCACGCAGTATGGGCCACCCTGTTGTCCCTGAGGAGAAACAAAATAACTCAAGTCTGGCTTTTCATTTTAGGGTAGGGAGGAAAGACAGAGTGGCATTAGATTTAAGGCAGTATCGGTTTATATTGCAACACTAGGGATGTAACGATTCACAGATAAACATTTCAATTGGTCGCATAAAATACGACTGCATTGGTCCACGGACCCCAAATCGATCCAAATGTAGCTTACATCGGTCCGAAAATCTATTCAAACATTAAGAATTGCCAATTCACATTTTTTTGCTCATATTACTTTTTCTACATTCCAAAAATCAAAGTAAAAAAAAAAACTGATGCATCCTCTCCTTCAGTGTCAAACTGAGCATGTAACTATGTTGACAGTCATTGATCAGCATGCAAAATGACTTGTAGAACAACCCTAGGGAAAATCTGCCCAGCTTCGTGCACTGACCAACGTAGAGTAGGCGGCCTGTTCCTGAACGTGGAGAAGGCGGCCTGTTTCTGATCTTGCACCTTTAACATTCAAATGCTAAAATGGTTTGCACGATATTAGGCTTTATTAGTCGAGTGACTGAACAAAAATATAAACACAACATGTAAAAAAGATCCCAGAAATGTTCCATATGCACAAAAAGTTTACATTTTTGGTTTGAATTTGTTTACTGTTGGTGAGCACTTCTACTTTGCCAAGATAATCCATACACCTGACAGGTGTGGCATATCAAGACGCTGATTAAACAGCATGATCATTACACAGGTGCACCTTGTGCTGGGACAATAAAGGGCCACTAAAATGTGCCGTTTTGTCACAAAACAATGCCACAGATGTCTCAAGTTGAGGGAGAGTCCAATTGGCATGTTGACTGCAGCAATGTCCACCAGAGCTGTTGCTAGAGAATTGAATGTTAATTTCTCTACTATAAGCTGCCCCCAACGTTGTTTTAGAGAATTTCGCAGTGCATCCAACCGGCCTCACAACCACGTGCAACCATTTCAATTGACTGATTTCTTTCTGAGCTGTAACTCGTTGAAATTGTTGCATTTATATTTTTGTTCAGTATAATTTTCTAGGTTAATGTTATCTATGCGAAAATGGTGTTTTACCGGAATAAAAGTAAGATACCAGAGATACAACTCATCTGGCTATACCTGTTGAAAGGGGCTTACAATAGATTTTATTTTGATTGTTCAGGTTCACCGTCAGCAATAGGTTTGGTAGTTTTGCTTTGAAACAATGTACAGTGGGGCAAAAAAGTATTTAGTCAGCCACCAATTGTGCAAGTTCTCCCACTTAAAAATATGAGAGAGGCCTGTAATTTTCATCATAGGTACACTTCAACTATGACAGACAAAATGAGAAGAAAAAAAATCCAGAAAATCACATTGTAGGATTTTTTATGAATTTATTTGCAAATTATGGTGGAAAATAAGTATTTGGTCACCTACAAACAAGCAAGATTTCTGGCTCTCACCGACCTGTAACTTCTTCTTTAAGAGGCTCCTCTGTCCTCCACTCGTTACCTGTATTAATGGCACCTGTTTGAACATGTTATCAGAACTTGCACAATTGGTGGCTGACTAAATACTTTTTTGCCCCACTGTATGTACAGTACATAGCTACCTCAATTACCTCGTACCCCTGCACATCGATTCAGAACTGGTACTTTATATTTTCTAAGCATTTAAACTGTTTGTCTATCTACACCTGATGTTTACGAAGCATTTGACAAATCAAATTTGATCTGAATGTTGGGGTAAGTTGCCAAAGTATTAGTATCAATCCACACAGGAAGTTACTCAAATTTGGTACTACAAGATATGGTGTAAAAACAAAAGATTGGTAAGAGGAAGCAATTTGAGAGTGGATTTTTTGGGGGGCATTTTTGTTTTCCCCACTGTAATCACTGCACATTGGTGTTGTGTGCACATAGGTATTCAGTGATGTGTTCAAAACACCAGTCTCAACATCAACAATGAAGAGACGACTCCGCGATGCTGGCCTTCTAGGAAGATTTGCAAAGAAAAACCCATATCTCAGACTGGCCAAAATAAAATAAAAGATTAAGATGAGCAAAAGAACAGAGACTGGACAGAGGAACTCTGCCTAGAAGGCCAGCATCCCACAGTTGCCTCTTCACTGTTGACGTTGAGACTGGTGTTTTGCGGGTACTATTCAATGAAGCTGCAAGTTGAGGACTTGAGGCATCAGTTTCTCAAACTAGACACTAATGTACTTGTCCTCTTGCTCAGTTGTGCACCGGGGCCTCCCATTCCACTTTCTAGTCTAGTTAGAGCCAGTTTGCGCTGTTCTGTGAAGGGAGTAGTGCACAGTGTTGTGCGAGATCTTCAGTTTCTTGGCAATTTCTCACATGGAATAGCCTTCATTTCTCAGAACAAGAATAGACTGACAAAGTTTCAGAAGAAAGGTCTTTGTTTCTAGCCATTTTGAGCCTGTAATCGAACCCACAAATGCTGATGCTCTAGATACACAACTAGTCTAAAGTTGTTTTATTGCTTCTTTAATCAGAACAAGTGTTTTCAGCTGTTCTAACAATTGCAAAAGGGTTTTCTAATGATCAATTAGCCTTTTAAAATTATAAACTTGGATTAGCTAACAACGTGCATTTGAAACACAGGAGTGATGGTTGCTGATTATGGGCCTCTGTACACCTACATAGATATTCCATATAAAATCACCCGTTTCCAGCTACAATAGTCATTTACAACATTAGCATTGTCTCCACTGTATTTCTGATCAATTTGATTGTTGTTTAGTGGACAAACAAAATGTGCTTTTCTTTCAAAAACAAGGACATTTCTAAGTGACCCCAAACTTTTGAACAGTAGTGTATATTTGACATGTGTATCTGAAAGCATAATTGATGTTGGAACATTGACATTTTGACCTTACCCAGGCCTCCTTTAAGACTCCCTAATGTTTCATCTGTATGTGCTACAACACCATTTTTATTTTATAAAAAAAAAAATGGGGGGGGGGGGGGGTCTATGAAGCTTTACTGCATGCTCTATAATACAAGTAGTATTTTGATTTCAATAAACATCGTATATCAACTTAAAATAAACATGAATATTGAAAATAGAAATGTTTTTCTTCATTTGGGAAACCTTTCTATATATTGATGATCCCATTTCCAGAGCAGGATCTTTGCTAGTTTTTTCTTCTTCTCTTTTGATTTTTTTAAATATTCGAAACATACAAGATACTTGCAGTGAAGCCGCTCAACAACTACATCGTACCAGTCATCCAACAGATTCCTATTCAGAGTGACACACACAAGCATCCAGGGTCAATGCCCTGCTCAAGGGCACATGGACCGATCTACGACCAGGCCAAAAACGTGAACCCTACGAGATCCTCCCACAGTTCCCCAATAGCTGTCCCTCAACAGTTCGAGACCCCTTCCACAGTACCCCCAAGAAGAAAAATAAAAAATACAATTAATTCCATTCCCTACCCCAAAGAACCCGCCCCAGTGCACAAACATAGAGAAAAAAGGAAAAAAGACAAGAAGAAAACAACAATGCAAAAAATAAATAAAACAAAAGGACATCAAGGTCAACTAAAATCATGACAGCAATGCCAACTGTATATGTTTGTGTGCATGTCTGGCACTATTACATGGATGTGTGTGTTCTTGTATGTGTTTATTTGAATGAGAGTGTGTGTATATGCACGTGTACAAACACCTGCACGGCATCAGCCTCAGGAAAACCGGCATTAGTTGTAAAAACACTGCCCCTCAGTGTCATGCAAATGTACTTTTTAATTATGTTTTATTTTGACTTTTATCTTTGACCATCATTCTATCACCCACACAGCAACTCAACTCCCACTTGTCTCCAATTCCACCTACCACACCTCAGCCCATCCCATCTAGTTCTGCTGGCCACCCACTTCAGATTTCTACGCAACACATATCTTTCAACTATGCTGTGATGTTTAACGTACAATTTCAATCTAAATCGACTACACTCCACAGATTGCGAGTTGAAGATAAATACTTTTACAGCATTTTCAGCCATTCCTGAACCTGAGACCAGAAACAGGCTACCTGAGGGCAATACCAAAATAAAATGGTCTATTGATTCTGTATCCTCACAACAAAATCTGCAGAGATTTGATGATTTTATGCCAAATATTTAACATTTTGTTGGTGGCAAGAATTCTATATAATCATTTTAGCTAAAAAGCATAATGTCTTGAATCTTGCATTGTTTTATATATCAACTCATACACCCTGTACCATGGAATCATCAAAAATCTCTTCCCAACTATTTCGCAATCTGTATGGCACAGTTGTCAACATCCTGGTCCTCAAATTAAACTTGTATACGGTCTTATTTATGCTATTTTTATTCCTCTGCCAGTTTTGATCTTTAATATTGGGCAGACTGACCAGTTCCCTACCTCCTCCCGCTGCCACCTGCCTGTAATCAATTGGTTGTACTCTTGGATTGAGCAGACCTTTCTCTACAATTCTGATAACTCCATGAAGGACATAACCATTCTAATATCATTTAAGAACAAAATACCCTTTTCAAACATGTTTCCCATAAATACAGGTATTTTCTCAACCATCACATTTGAGTTCTGCCATAATATTTGTTCTCTTTTCAGGGGGATGAAATTGAAATGGTAGCCTGCTCTGCAATGCTTGTTTGAAAAAGAAAGATACTTTGAAAAAAGTATAATTTTCAATTAATCAAAAACTGAGACATGGCAACCTGCACAAAGGCCATTCTTAAACAATGGATGAGCTTTTCTTAGTAATCTCCTTGAGAACCATTTAGGGTTCAAATAAAACTTTTTAATGAGTGAAGCTTTTAGAGAGGTTTAGTGCTTTTATATTTAAATCTCAGCCCACCCAATTCATATTCAATATATAGATAAACAAGACAAAACGTGCCTATCATCCCAGATAAAGCAAAATATTTAGACTGCACCATAAGTAAGTGAGTAAACAGATCTGACTAAGGAATTAATCAGGGCCATTTTGCCATAAAAAGACAGGTATTTACCTCTCCATGGTTGCAGGGTCTTGTCCAAGTTTTCTATTGAAATTCATTGTGGAGAGCTTATTTATATATTTTGTGATATGAATAACGAGTGTCTACTTCACCATCAGCCCATTTTGTAGGTAAACTGCAGGGTAATGTAAAAGTTGTATTTAAGGATCCAATACGTAATATTATACACTTATCATAATTAGGTTTTAGTCCAGAGAGTACAGAAAAGTTATCTAGACCTTCAATGAGACATTGCAGGGATCTAGCTTGCGGACATAATATAAAACTTGAGTCATTGGCATACATGGACACCTTTGTTTTGATTTCTAATCCTCTAATGTTGTTATCGATTTTAATAGCTAGCATTTCGATGGCCATAACAAATAGATATGGTGACAGTGGACACCCTTGTTTAACTCCTCTTGACATTTCAAAACTCTGAGAAGTAGCCGTTATTTACGATTTTACACCTGGGGTTGCTATACATTTATTTTTACAAAGGAATTACCGAAATTGAAAATGTATGTATAAATAAAATCCAGTCTACTTTATCAAATGCCTTTTCAAAATCCACCATAAATACCATTTCCGGCTTCTTATACGTTTCATGATGTTCTATTATTTCTAGTAGTTGTCATATATTATCTCCAATATATCGTCCATGTAAAAAGAAAAACTATCTGATCAGGATGAACAATACCTGGTAAAACCCTTTTAATTCGGAGTGCTATGCATTTCGCTAGTATTTTTGCATCACAACATTGAAGTGTAAGGGGCCTCTAGTTTTTTTTTAGATAGCAAATATAAAGACTCAGTCTATCTGGGTCTTGTTTTAATAATAGAGAAATCAGACCTTCCTACTGAGTACCTGGCAGACTACCATTTCTATAGGGAGTAGTTAAAACAATCTAACAATGGATCTTTTAGTATATCAAAGAATACTTGATATACCTCTACCGGTATGCCATCAAGCCCTAGGGTTTTTCCAGACTGAAACGATTTAATAGCCTGAGAAAAAGCTCTTCCTCTAATTTGGCCTTCGCATGGATCTTTCTGTACATTTGTTAATTTTCCATTTTTTTAATATTATTTGGAAACAATTCCTTTCCCCATAATCTTCATTCAGTGGGAGAGGATGAGACAGAAAAGAGAGTGGGAGAGGGTTACGTTTATTTTGGGAGGTAGTCAGATCTTTCCATGATGGAGTATGTTGTTCCTCCGTAGCATAATGTTGTTGGTACGTCGAATTTCCCTCAGGATCTCTTTAGCATCCAGGTAGGCTCTTTACTGCAACCAGTTGTTTTACGAAAAGATAACAATGAGTCTTTCCCACGACGACGACAACAGGTGTCTGTAGTACAGCCAGCTAACACTCACAACAACAAAAAAAGGAACAAACTTGCAGTCCCAGCCGCAAAGCTAACCGCGTCGTGGAATCCTTAGCAACAAGTCTTAAGTTGTGATTAAAATCGATTTAATGAAAATGTTTTAATATAAAACAACAAACCGAGTGTAGACAGTACAATGTTCTTTTGTGCACTGATGACATACCTCTGCTAGTTTTAAAGTTATGGCCCATTTTATACATCGAAATTGGCAAAGTAGGTAATGTAATCAATAACAAAAGGGCCAGTGACAGGCATAAGCAACACGAGCAGTAGCTAACGGCCTCCAGCCACGAAGGGCCGCGACCAGTTGGGGTCTCAACTTACTATTGAGAGTAAGAATAGTAGGATACACCAGGTGAAATTTCTAAATTTGGTTGTGCATCAGCAGTTTCTTAGTCACTGACAGTCACTCAATTAGCCATGTCATCTAACAATTTTTAGATTGGTAGTGAGTCTAGCCAGCTATCATGGCCGAATACCGACCAGGCACACAGGGCACCTGAACTCCAGAGAGCCCCCATTGATTTTGTTAGTCATTCTCACTCATGGCATAAGTCATTACACAATAAATGTGTTATAAAACTGCAACATTTCAAATCAAAGTTTATTGGTTATATACACAGATTTGCAGATGTTATTGCAGGTGCAGCGAAATGCATGTGTTTATAGCTCCAACAGTGCAGTAATACCTAGCAATAAAAAAACACAACCCAGAAAAATACATTTCAGAACGAGCAATGTCAGAAATAGATGCAGTATATAAAATGGTGTGTTTTGTATGTCAACATCATTTTAAAAAAGTGACCTGTGCTCAATGACTACGTACATAGGGCAGCAGCCTAAGGTCCAGGGTAGAGTACCAGGTGGTAGCCGGCTAAAAGTGACTTAGGCTAGTGGTGACTGTTTAACACGCTTTGATGTACCTGTAGTGTCTCCGCCTTCTGTATGGTAGCAGGGTGAACAGGCCATGGCTCAGTTAATTGATCTTCTTGGCCTTACTATGACACCAGGTGCTGTAGATGTCCTGGAGGGCAGGCAGTGTGTCCCCCTGGTGATGCGTTGGACTGACCCCACCACCCTCTGGAGAGCTTTGCGGTTGCGGACAGTGCAATTGCTGTAACAGGTCGCGATACAGCCCGACAGGATGCTCTCAATGGTGCCTCTAGAAGTTTGTGAGTGTCTTAGGGACCAAGTCACATTTCTTCAGCTTCCAGAGGTTGAAGAAGGGTTTTTCCACCAACTTCAACATGCTGCCTGTGAGAAGGGACTATTTCAGGTTGTCAGTGATGTGCACACCATGGATCTTGAAGCTCTAATCCCCCCACTGAGGCCCCGTCGATGTGGATGGGGTGTGCTCTCGCTTCCATCTCCTGTAGTCCACGATCAGATCCTTTTGTTTTGTTGACATTGAGATAAAGGTAATTTTCTTGGCACCGCTCTGCCATTGCTCCCACCTCCTCCCTATAGGCTGTCTCACCGCTGTTGGTAATCAGGCCTTCCACTGTTGTGTCGTCAGCAAACTTGACGATTGACTTTAGACTTGGACAGGATCCAGATTGTGATATAGTACCTTCATACCGACCTTGTGCCGATCCCGGCATATATCTGGTAAAAACGCCATTGAAGGGGTGTCATTTTCCCCATTGAGCTGCTAATCCGAAGGTTAGTAATGGTAACAAGTAAACTAAAACAAAAAAGTAAAAAACAGAACGTGCAACAAGTTACAGTTCATATAAGGAAATCAGTCAATTTAAATAAATAAATTAGGCCCTAATCTATGCATTTCACATGACTGGGAAAAAAAGATATGCATCTCTTGGTAACAGCTAAAAAATAAAATTAAAAAATGGGCATCAGGATCTCGTCACAGTATCTGTGCATTAAAATTGCCATTGATAAAATGCAATTGTGTTTGTTGTCCGTAGCCTATGCCTTCCCATACCATAACCCCACCTCCACCATGTGGCACGCGGTTCACATCAGCAAAACACTCGCCCACACGACACCATACACACGTTCTGTGGTTGTGAGACCGGTTGGACGTACTGCCAAATTTCTCTAAAATGACATACAGAAATTAACATTCAATTCTGGCAACAGTGCTGGTGGACATTCCTGCAGTCAGCGTGTCAATTGCACACTCCCTCAAAACTTGAGACATTTGTGGCATTGTGTTTTGTGACAAAACTGCACATTTTAGAGTGACTTTCTATTGTCCCCGCACAAGGTGCACCTGTGTAATGATATGTCATGTGTACCCATATTGCTTGCCACTTTTCCATGTGAAGAAGAAACCACAGACTCCATGAAATTACCTGATCCTTCTAAATATTTGCTAAGTTGATTTTGTGTAAGATTTCTTTGAAACAAGGGTGGCTCAACTTACTCCTTTGGCTCAACTTACCAACCCTCCCCTACTGTTAATTATTGACATGTCATTTCTTCCTTCTTACCAACCAATCAACAGTGCTCCCTGGGTTTAGAAGCGAATAAACAGGAAGGTATGTGTGATAACTATCTCTACGGGCCCTGTGTGTGAGGTCATCAAGAGGAAGCAAAAGCACAGTGCCTCAACATCCTTTTATGGAAACTTCCCTTTGAGGGTCAGACCAGGCTAGGCTAACCGAACCCACTCGTCCATGTCTAAACATATGAAGAAATATTTAGAGAATTAATGTTTACATATCCATGTTTGTGTAAACCTCAGTTTTCTTCTTTATTTGGCATACTTTTTAGCTGAGCTAATGGATTTGGAAATGCTGAAGTTGAAACAGGAGTGAAATGACAACTTATTGTGCCATAAAAGAAGGGTATACTTTAAAAAAGAAAATCAAGTAGTTTAGAAACATGGCCTACTGGTAACTGGTGCATGCATGCATTTGTGTCTATGACACAATGTAGCCTAGATGTCTGTGTATATGCAGTTTTAAAATTAATCTCTGCATTTGTGTGTGTTTATGTTTGTGCGTGACTGCGTACACACGTGTGCATAGGACTTTTAAATGTGCCAATTATCTGGCCTGTCCCATTGATTACGGTGACATTTTTTAAGATGTGGTTTGTGCCCCTCCTAACTTCAAGGTACCAGACTAATCTAAACACTTGATTCTCCACTCCCCTTGGTCTGTCACCTAACGTTGACAAGGCAACTTAATCTGCCACTTACTTTGTCTCGACCGCAGTGAGACAAAACACAATTAACGTCAACAGAATTCTCGACAGCCATCAGCGCTGATAGAGGATTTCATCCACAGATGTTGAGCAGACTAGAGTTTTGTAAATTAACCTCTGACTCCGAGTCGATATGCAGTTGATACTTCAACATTTTAACTATTCAACCCTTACCATGTACCTATGTTTGTCCTCGGTTGTTGAGTGCCTTTTTTTGCTGACATCCATACTTTTTAATATAACGTTAATCAAATGCAACCACCGACTGTTTCCATGTTGAGATCCAAATTGGCACATGCACATTTGCGCTGAGTTGCCATCTTAGAGCAACAGCAATGAGGAAACAGTATGGTTTTCAGCAAACAAAGAAAGGCATGCAACAGAGGACAAGCATAGGTACACGGCAGTGACAGTCGGTGCCGTTTAAAATGAGGGAGGACGATGACCGCCTTGCACACTCTTGCCTGCATCTAGCTTATCTAGGGTGTAATCATTAGTGCAACAGTTGCAAACGAGAGCTTCTATTGGACAAATTCAGATATTTTATCACCCTTCTTTTGCTTCCATTTTTCAACAGAATAGGAATGAATACACCCCTGATGACAGCACAGTTCACTTTCATAGTAACCACATACAACCAGCAAATCATGCTGTTTGTATAATTCCTTCTCGCATACATCTACGTGCTCTCCTCTCACCTTTTCCCTATGCTTGTGGACTTCAGTGCACAATACAACAGCTGTCTGACCAGGTGGAAAAAAACTTCAAGCCAAACCTTCACACCATAACCGCTAACCTCTACACACAGCCTACTTCATTGTCACCATATTAGCTAATGTTATTTTTCAACAGCTAGCTACTAAACCTTATGCATTAATAAACCCGCTACAATCCTGCAGTACAGTAAGCAGTTACACCGGCGGGCCCCGGTGGCAATAAATTAATAAAACCAAAAGCTTACATTGACTTGGAAAAGTTTCAGTGTTGATAGCCATAGCCAGCTAGCTAGCTATCATAGCATCCTTCTCTGTTTGAGAAAGCTAAACTAGCTAGCTGCATTCACTAGCTAGGTAAGTGAAAAGAAATACAGCTAGCTCTATTGCTCATACTTCTTCATTTTGAAAGACATTTGTTTAACCATTGTCTCTCTCTGAGTCAACTACTCAACACTAGCTAGCTGAAGCTTATGCTTTCAGTACTAGATTCATTTTCAGATCCTTTGACTGGGTTGGCAGTTAATACTGCTAGAGCTCTGATCGGATGGAAAAATTGCTCCAGAAGTTGTCATAATTACTGCGTTAGTCCATGGAAGGGGGTGAGAACAATGAGCCTCCTAGGATGTCCAGAAGTCAATTGTACCCAGAGGATGACGGAAACTAGCTGTCTTCTGGCTACACCATAGTGCTACCCCAGAGAGTGCTGTTGAGGCTACTATAGACAATGTGTTTTAATCGTTTATTTGGTGACATGTGAATATATTTAGTATAGTTTTATCCGAAAAGGACACCTATGAAATGTGTCACAATTTATTTTTCTGAAATTCACTGAGGATGGTCCTCCCCTTCCTCCTCTGAGGAGCCTCCACTGGTACATGGTATGGTTTTAAGAATTGAAATTGTTAAAGTATCGACTCCATAGGGACTCAGAGTTGGAGGTTCATGTAAAAATACAAATAAATATAAACTCTAGTCTGCGCTCAACTCTGTGGATTAAATCATTGTGTAGTTGAGGTACTTGGCAAGACAGGAGGATGCTCTACCCTGAGGATGCCCGTCCACCGCTGTCGTGAATGCTAGCCTAATGCAGCAAAGAGCAATTCAAATCATGCCGGTTTCTAAAGAAAGTGTCAGGCAGGTGCAGCAGGACGAATGGGAACTTATTTGAACCCTTCTCTGGGTTTGAATGGTGTCATATTTCCTCACCATCACTGAGAAAGACATCCCAGTAGAGTGTGGGGACTGCTGCAGTCAATCAACCTCCACTACTGTGAAGCTTTCACCTTCTACAGACATAATCCAGTCATATCCTCTAACAGTAAGAGGACAAGTATTCAATATACATGCTTTCGTGTTCACACTTTTCACTATTTAACTCCAACTACAGAATATAGGACACATATACAGACAGTTTAAAAACAAGGTCACAATGTGACTAATTTGAACTTTAGCTATATTCCCTCAATTAGGACATTCAATTCAGCTTCTAAACACTGGAAACAAATCAAAATTAGGCTAGCATTTGATGTCTAACCCAAGGTTGCTATGTAGATTTTACAGGCTGACAATGCATCAAGAAACTAGTTCACTGCAGACATTAACATGGAATAGCCTACATTAAAACAGGCGGTGATCCCAGCACACTGTGGTGAACTCTTACCAGTAGATTCATGCAAACTTCCCACAGGCTGAGTTCCAGGCCTGCCAACACAGCACTTGACATCCAACACCACACTAGGGGAATCAACATAGCTGGGAGGGCAAATGGAACTGAGGTGAAAGAAGACAGTGGAGCTACTGCACAATCAACTCATCTTCTATCAAATGCCCTCTAGCTTCTCTTGACAAGGTGATCGATACATGTTTTAGGATCATCTGACAAACAAAACACTGTGCTTAACTAATCTAACACCTCTGTACATGCTAAATCACTGTTTTGTTTATTGAAATGTATGAGGTAAGTCCCTTTACATCCATATTCATCTTCTAATTCCAAGGAGTCAACGCCTCCTTAATCATAAACACTGTGTACTATTCAAAGACTCAACTGTGAGGACACGTTGCCTGTATTTGTTTTACTGCTTTCATTTCCATATCCCACCCTTTGGTCTGAAGAATGCTCTTGAGTTTCTTGTATTGAACACATAGTGGGCTCGCTGTTTGTCATCCATTAAATTTGACTAACTTCATTAGGGTTACTTAGGTGCCGATAGGATATGCATTGGGATTCTATATGTAGTGACTTGATACTGGGATTTTCTTGCGATTTGATGTTCCAAACATGTTGCTCGCCATACGTCTGCTGCTGACGGGCAAAAGTGAGGTTTGATCAGTCATGGAAATAAAAGTGCTGAAAACGTTGTCTCGCTTATTAAAAATAAGGATGGAGAACAAGTTATGAAGGAAAAAGAGAGTTTTGGTGCAGGTACAGCCAACTACTGCAAAAATATTGCTATATTGTCAAAATGATATGTCGTCAAAATATGTATCCAGAAATGTAACTGTATAGCAGTTTTCCCCCAACCCCTACTGTTCGTGTGGATACGTTTTCAATGGTTAATATTAGTAACTGATGTAGCCATAAGATCTACATCATTAATGGCATACAAAGAGAAGTTTAATTCAGATCAACTGCCTCTTAGTGTTAGTTTATAAGAATAACGTGAAAAGTTGGAGTGATGCAGCCTGGCAGTGTTAGTGCCAGGGTTAATCTTTCAAATGCACCATTGAATTAAACACATTTCAACATTTTTTATGAACTTTTACCAATGCAAGATTATTGGTGCCAGAAATCCTTGTTTGAATTATTATATTGAAGTGTTTGACATTGGCAAAAAGTACAGAATTACAAGTGTGCAAACCTCCTGAGCCAGAACATTCCTTTCGACTGTGTGGTCTCCTCTCCCTTGTCCATACTAAGTCAAGGATACACATATTATAACCATACATTGAAACTTTTCCTAAACCTAATACTGCTCTGCACAACAACCCGTATAGAAACAAGATACAGTTGAACCACCTCAACAGCTCAAGCTCCTGATGCCTCGAAGCCTACACTTAAAAAGGCTCCATTACCAGAGTCATTTGCCATGCCTTTTCCATGGAGTGGCCATTTCCAGTTATCTATTGGCATGCCCCATTAGACCCCCACCCCCCGCGACAGACCCAATCTGAAGGCAGGGTGCAGTAACAGCTGATCTTTAGGGCCTTTCTATTTTTAAAGCCTGTGTTGCAGAATCGGTCTGCTCATCAGGACTGACATACCATCCTGTCAGAGGGCTGCCATTGTGGGACTCGACCCAGCCTGCACTTAAAGGCACAGTATTTCTCTAACTGTGTATAGCAGTTAGTCCTGAAACTACAGCAAGCTTCCGTTCTACGACAACAGCAAGCTGTCCACTGACAAAGTGTTTTTAAACACTCAGGAAATGTGCAAGGGCAGCTGTGGGGAACTGCCCCTTAAAATGTACGTATCAAACCCTAAAAACTACCAGCAGACATCACCAACTACAGCATGTTCTCCCCACTGCACATGGTCTACAGCAAGCAACAATGACTAAACTTCAAGAAAGTGTAACCCCAGACAAATACCCCCAGACTGTAAAGTAAATAGCAATCTGCTAACTTGATACCAGAAAATGATAACATTCAGATAGCCAACTGCTACTGACTTGGCAAGGGTAATCATGAAGCAACAGTCACTAGTGAGTCAGGTGTCTGAGGTGAGATGCCCATTTGATGCAACATCCGGAATGAGTCTTAACAGATCACACTTCCTTCCATTCAACAGTGCTGTTCCTACCCTGGGAGCATAGTGGTAAAGTAAAGTACACCCTCTAGAAATGTACTACTGAAATTGCCTGAGCTGTATCACATGTAAGACAGTGACTCAAGATACTTGTCTTTTACAGCATGATAGGACTGTTTAACTAGAACTATAAAAAGAGTGTGTTGGCACACTCAGGAAGTCACCATATGGAACTGCATTTCAAGGGCTACATTCAGCCTGCGTGCGTCACACTTCAAACAAAGGTCTCGAAGACCCAGAGTTTATAGTTGAAACATGAAAGCAGTGCCCTTTCACCCCACAAATTAGTGGCCTGAGGCATCACACTTCATGCAATCATGTAGCCAATGCAACATGTTATTTCAGTGTAAGACATTGAATTTTGGCACTGTATACTTTTTAGCCAGTAGTTCTTAAAGTAGCGCTCACGAGCCAAAAGTGGTCCCCAAAAATGCTGGGCAGGCCTGGGCCAACGCTGCGCAGGCCTGGACCAACCTTTCACTATGCAACCCAGGCCCCCAGTGCCCAGTCTGGAGTGTGAAAAATTGCTTTTATTTACCTTGGTATCACAGTAACTTTATGCAGTAACTGCTAACATGACCCCAATTTTCTCCAAAACACAATAGAGGCAGGATATTTGTCCACATGATTAAGCATGCATTTCATCATGTAGCAAAAATGACATTGCTAATTTTGTCTAAAAATGAGTTAGTTACTGCCTTTTTGCTTGGTGGGGCAGTACTGTGTAGCAACCTAACGGTGCCAAAAAGCGCAGGTCTGCCCTAGAATGCCTATGTAAATTAAGATTACCAGAACGGCCAAACCCCCAAAAATGTACGGATGTATTGAGTCCAAAAGGTGTTTATGATCAAGATCAATCCCCCACAGTGAATTATTTTGAAGTTTGCTACAAATTGAGACAATTAAATAGTGATCCATTCTGACTACTACATTTGTCGTCACACAGGTCCACGTGCTGATAGAGACGAATCAACAACAAAAAATATTACACTATCCAGTACAAGTCAAAAGTTTGGCACTGGCAATGTATCATATGTCAATGGACACTGTCCATTTCCAATATCTTTAAGCAGCGATTTACCATCACCAAATGGACAGGCTGAAATCAACACCAACGAGCAAGGAAGAGGAACCACTATCACTGCTCGGGGGTCTCGAGTTCAACAAGCATGACAATTGTTAAATTGCTGAAATGCCCAACATGTAAAATTCCTGATAGTAAATGCCCATTGTAATATATTGCTAATGGACAGTGTCCATAATTATTTTTCCAGTGCCAACATTTCCTACTGCAATTGGACAGTGTTATACAGTTGAAGTCGGAAGTTTACATACACCTTAGCCAAATACATTTAAACTCAGTTTCACAATTCTGACATTTAATCCAAGTATTAATTCCCTGTTTTAGGTCAGTTAGGATCACCACTTTATTTTAAGAATGTGAAATGTCAGAATAGGAGATTGATTTCAGCTTTTATTTTATTCATCACATTCCCAGTGGGTCAAAAGTTGACATATACTCATTTAGTATTTGGTAGCATTGCCTAACTTGGGTCAAACGTTTTGGGTCGCCTTCCACAATAAGTTGGGTGAATTTTGGCCCATTCCTCCTGACAGAGCTGGTGTAACTGAGTCAGGTTTGAAGGCCTCCTTGCTCGCACACGCCTTTTCAGTTCTGCCCACACATTATCTATAGGATTGAGGTCAGGACTTTGTGATGGCCACTCCAATACCTTGACTTTGTTGTCCTTAAGCCATTTTACCACAACTTTGGATGTATGCTTAGGGTCATTGTCCATTTGGAAGACCCATTTGTGACCAAGCTATAACTTCCTGACTGATGTCTTGAGATGTTGCTTCCATATATCCACATGCTTTTCCTTCTCATGATGCCATCTATTTTGTGAAGTGCACCAGTCCCTCCTGCAGCAAAGCACCCCCACAACATGATGCTGCCACCGCCATGCTTCACGGTTGGGATGGTGTTCTTTGGCTTGCAAGCCTCCCCCTTTTTCTCCAAACATAACAATGGTCATTATGGCCAAACAGTTCTATTTTTGTTTTATCAGACCAGAGGACATTTCTCCAAAAAGTACAATCTTTTTCCCCATGTGCAGTTGCAAACCGCAGTCTGGCTTTTTATGGCGGTTTTGGAGCAGTGGCTTCATCCTTGCTGAGCGGCCTTTAAGGTTACCTCGTTTCACTATGGATAAAGATACTTTTGTACCGGTTTCCTCCAGCATCTTCACAGGGTCCTTTGCTGTTGTTCTGGGATTGATTTGCACCAAAGTATGTTCATCTCTCGGAGACACAACGCGTCTCCTTCCTGAGCGGTATGACGGCTGCATGGTCCCATGGTGTTTATAGTTGCGTACTATTGTTTGTACAGATGAACGTGGTACCTTCAGGCGTTTGGAAATTGCTCCCAAGGATGAACCAGACTTGTGGATGTCTCCAGACTTGTGGAGGTCTTGGCTGATTTCTTTTGATTTTCCCATGATGTCAAGCAAAGAGGCACTGAGTTGGAAGGTAGGCCTTGAAATACATCCACAGGTACGCCTGCAATTGACTCAAATGATGTAAATTATGTATCAGAAGCTTCTAAAGCCATGACATCATTTTCTGGAATTTTCCAAGCTGTTTAAAGGCACAGTCAATGTAGTGTATGTACACTTCTGACCCACTGGAATTGTGATACAGTGAAATATAAGTGAAATAATCTGTCTGTAAACAATTGTTGGAAAAATGACTTGTGTCATGCACAAAGAAGATGTCCTAACTGACTTGCCAAAACTATAGTTTGTTAACAAGAAATTTGTGGAGTGGTTGAAAAATGAGTTTTAACAACTCCAACCTAAGTGTATGTAAATTCCGACTTCAATTGTATTGCCAATATATTGCTATTGGAAAGTGTCCATTACACATATGATACATTGCCAGTGTGAACATGCTATTCTGCAATTGGACAGTGTCCATTGCCAATGTATAAGGACTTCACATTACAAAATGGACATGCTGAAATTAACAAGTAAGTGTAAGGGATAAGATACACTATGAATAAAGGCCCATTGGCAATATATTGCTAAATGGACAGTGTCCATTACCCATAATATATTGACAGTCTCAACATGTTATACTACAATTGGACACTGTCCATTGCCAATATATTTGAATAGGGATTTACTGTCACAAAATGGGCAGGCTGTAATCAACACTAATGAGAAATTTTGACTTCTTATGATCAAACATGATTAATAGACCTTCTAGGCTGATTCAGAACTTAACATACGGATATATACCATTTGGTCATTATATAGGCCATTTGGACATGATTCACCAACTTTTGGGTTCAGAACCTGACTTCCTATGATCATATGTGACAAGTGGACATTTTTCCCATTTGGAGTATTATATGCCTGATATGGACATAACATAGGCCTTATGGATAAAATCAGATAAGGCGAAACTATATCCTTATGGCTCTTTAGTAATGGATAATTGATAAACAATTCCAAATTTTTCAAAAAACGGCGCTGACGCACTTACCTAACTAATGCTTGTGGCTAAATGGAAGGAAGTCTTCGCAACAATGTTCCAACATCTAGTGGAAAGCCTTCCCAGAAGAGTGGAGGCTGTTATAGCAGCAAAGGGTGGACCAACTACATATTAACACCCATGATTTTAGAATGAGATGTTTGACGAGCAGGTGTCCACATACTTTTGTAGTGTAGCTAGCCCTCTCACTCACACAAGCCAGCCATAGAGGAAGGTTCATCCAGCCATAATTGCACCAAACATGTAGCTAGGATGCTATTGATACTCATGTCAGAGAAAACTAGACTGATCTATCAAATGGATGGGTGGTTCATGAAATCTAAAGTCGCTAGCTATCTGTCATGGTAAATGCATATCAGGGAACATCAGTTGTCGGTCTAGCCAACTAAAACACGTTCAAAAGATTTTAATATATATATATGTATATATATATTTTTTTAAATCACTAATATTCTATTGCCGGAGCTGGGTGCAGACATGCCAGATGATCAAGCATACAAAAGGCCCTTGGCGTCAGGTAAGGTTTGATTTGGACCAGCAATCTTTTGTTGATGAAATGTTTCCCACGTTGTGTCATATATGGACTCTGACAAAATATTTGTAGGCTTAGTTTCATAATGTGCTGGCCATTTACCACTGCTCCAGAGTCCAATGGCAGCGAGCTTTATACCACTCCAGCTGACACTTGGTATTGCGCATGGTGATCTTAGGCCTGTGTGCGTGCGGCTGGTCAGCCATGGAAACCGATTTCATGAAACTACTGACGAACAGTTCTTGTGCCAACATTATTCCAGAGGCTCTGTATTGAGTGTTGCGACCGAAGACAGACTATTTGTACCCACTTCAGCATCTGGCAGTCTGGTTCTGTGAGCTTGTGTGGCCTACCACTTCGTGGCTGCGCCGTTGTTGCTCCTAGATATTTCCACTTCACAATAACAGCACTTACAGTTGACCGGAGCAGCTCTAGCAGGGCAGAAATTTGACGAACTATGACGGTGCCACGTTGAAAGTCACTGAGCTCTTCAGTAAGGCCATTCTACTGCCAATATTCATCTATGGAGAGTGCATGGCTGTACACGTCAATAACTGGTGTGGCTGAAACAGCCAAATCCACTAATTTGAGGGGGTGTCCACATACTTTTGTATATATAGTGTACATCTGTTCATAAATCAGTGTTCCTAAAAGTAATATGCATACCCTGTATACCTTACCTCTTCAGCTGTTGAAAATAATGGCAATTGTTTACACAATTCATGTGTAGACTCCGTTAGCTACAGCTACAGTCTGTCTCTCATAAATGAAGACTCAAATGCATCTTTCTTGCTGTCACTCAAATGGGGAGGCTCATTGGTTGGAAATTGTATTGCTAGATTGTGGGCCAATCTTGCAGTACATCACCAAATTATCGCAGTAGGCAAAATGGTGGCACAAATGTTCCAAAGAAAACTGTTGGTTTCAAACTAGAGATTTTTTTATATTAAGAGCAAATTCTTATTTACAATGACGGAATACCGGGGAACAGTGGGTTAACTGCCTTGTTCAGGGGCAGAACGACAGATTTTTACCTTGTCAGCTTGGGGATTCGATATAGCAACCTTTCGGTTACTGGCCCAACGCTCTAACCACTAGGCTAACTGCTGGACTTAGTGGCTAATTGAGGTAAAACAGTAATTCTGCTCATAGATTATGCATGTATTAACTACACATTGACACATCCAGCCCAAAGCCAGAGATTTTAAAAATAATGACATAGTTAAACACAATTCGCCAAAGTCCCGGAGCATGTCTTTAAGAATTAAAATGTACATTTAAAATAAACAAAGAGTTGAGGTATGACAACAAAGGGACTGATTTAAAAAACCTAGGCCTATAGATCACACACCTATCTTATTACAGTGCATGGAGAAAATGTTCTGCTAAATTGAAAAGAAATTCCAGCACACTGGAGATCTTGATGCTCCACAGATATAATGGATCTATTACAAACGATTTGGTCTCAATAGTACTTCATCAGGGTTTAATCTGTTTAGTTTCTTTTTCTTTTTTTCCACCAGTTTCTTTTGAATTTAACACAAAGAGACAGGAAGTGCGGGTCCACCAGGAAGAGTGAGTGCGCCAGTCACAACATGAGTAAGGCACGACTTCAGCACCTGTCAGAGAACCAACAGCATATCACTGCTGCCAAGACTAAACCATACTGGGAAGGGATTCTTGCAGGTTAGCACATGTAATACAAAATGAAAGTGAAATAAGAAGTTAGTGCTACATGGCCACAAACAGGATAAATGTGATCATTGCCACCTGCTCCAAGAACATGTAACCTAGTCTACATTCGTCAAGGGAAATTTATACATCAGTGCTTTTGTGCACATAAAGTAGGATTAAAACTATACAGTGACTTAGCCAATGAATTAGTAATTGACACACAATTTGTTCTTTATGTTGGGCACGTGTCTGGCACTGAACAGGCACCATTTAAATTTGCAACCAAAGCAACAATGAAATGTATATTTACAAACCTATAATTTGTCTAGACTGCTAGAGAAGAAAACTAATATAGTATGAAAAGGACATTTTCACTTTTGGGGTCCAGTGGGCTATACTTTATTTCCTCGTGCGTTTATTGTGTCAAAAATATATATTTCTGCCGCTGGGAGAAAGGAAGGGAACAAAATGAGGGTGTAATTATAGAAATACGGAGTAGTGGAAGTTGAATGGAAGTGCAAAGTACTTTCGTATGGTTCTCATCTAAAATACGTACCTCTCTTGATATGAGATTAAGGGCATCATCCTCGGCCGTCGACCTGTCCTTATTGGGATTTCTTTTTCGTCCGGTGCCCTGAGTCCCCATGTCTTGGTTTCTGACCGATAATTAGGCTACTGGTCCAATTCGTTGAACGTAGAAGACAAATCCAAAGCACGTCGAGGAAAGTACTACTGTCACAATGTTGGGAGCAACATTTGTCAAATCATAAATTCGTTACCGCGCGCGACATTGGTCATGGAGTTACATCCGTCTTCAAGACCTCTTCCTGTGTTGTTCCTATCCAAACGCTAAATTGCAACTTTGTAACAAATGTTTGCCTTCGTTTGTATTGAATCCGCAGATTTTTAACACCTGTTCTTCCCAGAGGAATTCACAAATAGTTGAGTGCTTCATAAAGATACGTTGACTGGCAATACATCTATTCAGATATGGAATCAAAATGATTTTATAGCCTATGTAATAAAAAGAGATTACATAAAAATACAATCTAAAAAAAATAAAACTTGGTGAACACGCTTGGAAGGAGCCACGATGCTGTCAAAGTAACCTAAAGTTGAGTCGGTCCCGGATGAGGACATGATCGAAATACGGGGCTCACGCAGCCTTCTCCTACCGCACTCTCTCACACCCTCTCCGCTATTTTTAATGATGAGTGGTGAGAGCTAAAAACAGAAACCTTATCTTGTAGGCTTCTTCTTAAAGGCGTAGACTATGACTAATAGATCTGCATATTTCACAACAATATTATATTTGATCCACATATGTTAAAAAAAACTGGACATAATATATGTTCTGTAGAACATTACCCTTTCCCTCCATGTTCATTCAATTAAGTTCCTATGAAGTATCTCAACGTGATTGGGGTATTTGTATTTTCTTGGAATTATATCATGTGCTTTCCAAGTAGTACAATATTCAGATTGTAGACTAGCAATAAACTACCAAATATGGTTGGTAATATTATGGTAATTTAAATTCTATTGAGTCATGGTTGTTGCTCCATAAGCCAAACTGTTGCCTAAATGTTGATCCGTGTTACCTATAGGAAGTCTGATAAACTCATTGTCTTGATCATAGACGTGATAATACCCAGACAATAACATATTGAGAAGTGTAGTTAAAGTTATTGGAACCCGGAACATTAACCACGTTTCACCCAGTTTTTATGACCATAATATTCATACCCATCATGCCTTTTTATCATACCTATAAAAAAAAAAATGACAGCTGCGACGGAAAGAGGAAGTTTCGGTACAATTTTATAATTAGTTCGTTCGACATGGTGGGATCTTTTTGTGTTGGTAAAATTAATTGTTCAAGAAATTCCGGTGGAAACGCTTTTTTGCACAAATATTGATAACATATCGAAGTAAACTTGGGAGACACGGTGATGATATGGTGTTCGGTCATCCTACTACGACTCGGTAAACCATGCCGTTTATTAGACTAGAGATGCAATCAATTATGATTAACTTCACAGAGGGTGAAAGTGCACAATGATGAGCTTGATGCTACTTTCCAATAAATATCGAGGGTCTTATTCGGGTGACAATGACCGATGCTTTGACTACCGTTTGACAAAGAAAAATATTCTTGCTCTTATCCAAAATAATCTCATAATGTAGACTACCTGCACAGCCTACCTACACTGTACTTACTCTATTTGCGAGCTGTTTGCTAGAGCTATCCGTAGAGTTGAAAATTCGATTTTTAAAAACGTTTTATTCGGTACACTTGTGCGAAAAACTACATTTTGTGTGCACAGTCATCACGCACTGATTTGTATCCGCAATAAATGAATTAGGCAGAAACACCACTGGTGAGAATTCACATTTTCTTAATGCGAATGTTTCAATATTCGCATTAAAATGTGTCGCCAATTGGATGGAAACGTAGCTACTGTCCTGGGTGTCCTCAAACTTGGAAACCTCTCAAAAAATGATAACTCTACTTGGCTTACAAGCAATGACTCCCTCTGGTGTTAGCCACATGTCTTGCAAGGAACATGAGAGATATCTAGACTAGGGAGACTACAGGGTTGACCATTCAAAAACGTTTAGCAATAAACAAAAAAGTCATTTTTATAGTGTACTGGTTTTGATGTTCCAATTGTGACAGGGAGAAGGTGTATCCGCTACATTACCTTGTTTAACGAAGTCTTCGAATAAATAACCGAATACAACTAAACCAAAGATAACTAAACCAAGATAGACCACAGCCTGTCGTTTCCAACAGGATTAAATGAATCAGTGGGCAGAGTAGGCAAGGAGGTGTGCAGAGCCAATCACGAGCTAGCGAGATCCTATTGCTGCGTTCTAGCATTAATTGCATATTTCCGTTAGGGAACGCCGACTCTGTGAAACGCTGGTATGCATTATGTCAATTCATCCTTGCAGTCCTGAACAAAGCCCTGTTTAGAACATTTGGCAAAGGTTAAAGTCCACTCTGTTCAGCATGTCAACAACCATTTCAACAGTAACATCTGATACCCCAAATATTTCTTTTACCGTCTCCACAATAACCTTCAACCTGGCATTTCTGCTTTCCACAACCCGAGTCGTATTGATAACCTTACCAATAAAAGCTATGAAATCAACGTTATTCATAATCAAAGTGTCCTTTGACACTGCACATTTATGAGCATAAGATTTCTGAACAGGCCTCAAAACCATGCCAGGACAATCAAATCATATCAAATTTTATTTGTTACATGCGCCGAATACAACAGTAGACCTTAGAGTGAAATACTTACTTACAAGCCCTTAACCAACAATGCTTTAAGAAGTTAAAGGAAAAATATGTTAAGTAAAAAACATACGTAATTTTAAAAAAAATAAAGTAACAAATATTTAAACAGCAGGAGTAATATAACAAAAGCGAGTCTATATACAGGGGGTACTGGTACAGAGTCAATGTGCGGGGGCACCGGTTTGTCGAGGTCATTGAGGTAACATGTACATGTAGGTAGAGTTAAAGTGACTATGCATAGATAATAAACAGAGAGTAGCAGCAGTGTAAAAGAGGGGTCTGGGTAGCCCTTTGATTAGCTGTTTAGGAGTCTTATGGCTTGGGGGTAGACACGGTTAAGAATCCTTTTGGACCTAGACTTGGTTCCCCGGTGCCGCTTGCCGAGCAGTAGCAGAGAGAACAGTACATGACTAGAGTGTCTGAAGTATGACCATTTTTAGGGCCTTCCTCTAACACCGCCTAGTATAGAGGTCCTGGATGGCAGGAAGCTTGGCCCCACTGATGTACTGGGCCTTACGCACTACCTTCTGTAGTGCCTTGCGGTTGGAGGCCAAGCAGTTGCCATACCAGGCAGTGATGCAACCAGTCAGGATGCTCTTGATGATGCAGCTGTAGAACCTTTTGAGGATCTAAGGACCCATGCCAAATATGTTCTGTCTCCTGAGGGGGAATAGCTTGTCATACCCTCTTCACAACTGTCTTGGTGTGCTTGGACCATGTTAGTTTGTTGGTGATGTGGACACCAAGGAACTTGAAGCTTTCAACCTGCGCCACTGCAGCCCCGTCGATGAGAATGGGGGCGTGCTCGGTCCTCCTTTTCCTGTAGTCCACAATCATCTCCTTTGTCTTGATCACGTTGCGGGAGAGGTTGTTGTCCTGGCAGCACATGGCAAGATCTCTGACCTCCTCACTATAGGCTGTCTCATCATTGTCGGTACCACTGTTATGTCGTCTGCAAACTTAATGATGGTGTTGGAGTCATGCCTGGCCATGCAGTCGTGGGTGAACAGGGAGTGCAAGAGGGGACTGAGCACGTACCCCTGAGGGGCCCCCGTGTTGAGGATCAGTGTGGCGGATGTGTTGTTACCTACCCTTACCACCTGGGGCGGCCCATCAGGAAGTCCAGGATCCAGCTGCAGAGGGAGGTGTTTAGTCCCAGGGTCCTTTGCTTAGTGATGAGCTTTGAGGGCACTATGGTGTTGAACGCTGAGCTGTAGTCAATGAATAGCCTTCTCACATAGGTGTTCCTTTTGTCCAGGTGGGAAAGGGCAGATGATTGCATCATCTGTGGATCCGTTGGGGCGGTATTCAAATTTGAGTGGGTCTAGGGATTCTGGGATAATGGGGTTGATATGAGCCATGACCAGCCTTTCAAAGCACTTCATGACTACAGACTTGAGTGTCACGAGTCGGTCGTCATTTAGGAAGGTTACCTTAGTGTTCTTGGGCACAGGGACTATGGTCGTCTGTTTGAAACATGTTGGTATTACAGACTCAATCAGGGACAGGTTGAAAATGTTAGTGAAGACACTTGCCAGTTGGTAGGCTCGTGTCACTGGGCAGCTCGCGGCTGTGCTTCCTTTTGTAGTCTGTAATAGTTTGCAAGCCCTACCACATCCGACGAGCATCGGAGCCAGTGTAGTATGATTCAATTTTAGTCCTGTAATGACGCTTTGCTTGTTTGATGGTTTGTCGGAGGGCATAGCGGAATTTCCTATAAGTTAACGGTTAGAGTCCCTCTGCTTGAAAGTGGCAGCTCTACCCTTTAGTTCAGTGCGGATGTTGCCTGTAATCCATGGTATCTGGTTGGGGTATGTACGTACGGTCGCTGTGGGGACGACATCATCGATGCACTTATTGATGAAGTCAGTGATTGATGTGGTGTACTCCTCAATGCCATCGGAAGAATCTCGGAACATATTCCACTCTGTACTAGCAAAACAGTCCTGTAGCTTAGCCTCTGCTTCATCTTATCACTTTCTTATTGACAGAGTCACTGGTGCTTCCTGCTTTAGTGTTTGCTTGTAAGCAGGAATCAGGAGGATAGAATTATGGTCAGATTTGCCAAATGGAGGGCGAGGGAGAGCTTTGTACACGACTCTAGAGTTTTTTTCCCTCTGGTTGCACATTTAACATGCTGGTAGGAATTAGGTAAAACGGATTTGAGTTTCCCTGCATTAAAGTCCCCAGCCACTAAGAGCGCTGCCTCTGGATGAGCATTTTCCTGTTTGTTTATGGCCGTATACAGCTCATTGAGTGTGGTCTTAGTGCCAGCATCGGTTTGTGAAAAATACAAAATAACTATTGGTAAATAGTGTGGTCTACAGCTTATCATGAGATACTCTACCTCAGGCGAGCAAAACCTCGAGACTTCCTTAGATTTCGTGCACCAGCTGTTGTTTACAAATATACATAGACCATCACCCCTTGTCTAACCAGAGGCCGCTGTTCTATCCTGCCGAAAAAGCTTAAAACCTGCCAGCTGTATGTTAATCATGTCGTCGGTCAGCCACAACTCGGTGAAACACAGGATATTACAGTTTTTAATGTCCCGTTGGTAAGATATACTTGCTCGTAGTTCGGCTATTTTATTTTCGATTGATTGTACATTGGTTAATAGGACCGATGGTAAAGGTAGATTACCCTCTCGGTGACGGATTCTTACAAGGAAGCCTGACCAGCGTCTTCGATACCTCTGTCTCTTTCTCCTGCGAATGACAGGGATGAGGGCCTTGTCGGGCATCTGAAGTAAATCCTTCCCATCTGAGTCGTTGAAGAAAAAGTATTCCTCCAGTATGGGGTGCGTAATCTCTGTCCTGATATCTAGAAGCTCTTTTCGATCATAAGACACGGTGGCAGAAACATTATGTACAAAATAAGTTACAAATAATGCAAAGAAACATGCACAATTGGTTACAAGATCGTAAAACGGCAGCAATCTCCTTCGGCACCAATCAAAAGCACTAGCCTTGATAGTAGGTCCAATACAGGTATGTCAATGTAAGCTCCATCAGTCCGCACTGTAGTTCTACCAATCTGTTTTACGGCCTCTGCATATGATACATCATGACTGATCCTATTTCTCTGAGCATCTCTAGCCTTTCTCTGTACCTGGCATCCACCAAATGCTGCAGGTGTTCTCCCCCCCAAAAAAACTCATATTGCTTCCACATTCCCCATAATCATGTTCCCCTCCACACTTGGCACATCGTTTCTTTCCTTTACACTGAGCAGCTGCATGTCCCATTCTTTAGCATTTAAAAACAACACAGTGCATATGGGCCAAATTCTCAAACAATGAAACTAAGGAATCCTATCTGTACTTTTCTCAAACCTCAGCATCACTGATAAGTTTTCACTTCTTTGACCCACTTTCCTTTTGATCAACCTTTTGGCCTCAATCACTCTGCCCCCCTTCACATTTTCTTTAATATCACCCGTCGACATATATATTGGGACCCCAGTGATCGTTCCATTCAAACTAGCATAAATACCAGGGACACAGCTTTTAATCTTCTTCCCATTAAGCTTTTCCATGGCTACCACACAATATTAACAATCTACCATTTCCAGTGAACCAAGCTAATTTCACTTCAATTGCCTCTTTCTCTACGGCATTAGTTAGTCGGATAGGGTGTAAGTGAGGCCCTGTGGTCTCAAACACTATCACCACATTCCACTCCAACACATCATTACTCTTGCTTCCTACCTTGACCCTCTTCATGCTTTCTTTACTAGACGCTCCACTGCTTTCTGTATCATGATCTCTCTTCTTCCTATGTCTTTCCAATATCGGCAATTGCGGTCCTTGACCCTCATCCTCCCTCTTCATACCATCAGAACTGAGACCTATATTGTTCTCATTCCAGCACAGCTGTAGCTTCACCAAATCTTTCTAAATTTCCTCCATTTCGTCCGCACTTCTCCCCACCATTTCCGACCTCCAAGACTCTCTCACACTCCCCTTCTCGCCATTCACCATCTTGACCGATCCATAGACTATCCGTCCACCCAGCAAGGACCCCAACTCGACCATCTGCTGGACACAGGGAAACACCAGGCATTTATTCACAACCCCCCGCCCCTCACTAACCTGCAGCACCTGGAACTAATCACAATATAGTTTCCAGTAATCTCTCCTCCTTCCGTCTTCTTCTTCTTTGGACTTTATATGGTAGTTGGCAACTGTCTTTAAGGTGCATTACCACCACCAACTGGACTGGAGTGTGGACCTCAGTTCATCCTTCAATCACCCACGTGGGTATATGCTCCTAAAAACCAATGAGGAGATGGGAGAGGCTGGACTTGCAGCGCATCAAGCTTCACAAATAGAAGCAAGTTTAGTGCCTGGCTACCGGACGTTCGTTGACGCGCGCGAGCAGTGTGGGTGCAATGATTGAATAACATGCATGTGTACATTTATTTTGCAACGCTCGCGCACCAGACGCAAGCGGTGTGGTCAGCATACCAAACATTGTCCTTCAGGCCAAGATATTATTAGGTTTTACATAAATCTTTCTTAACAAACCACATAAAAAATCAGGCCATGCATTCCTGCAGGACATGATGGTTGTGTATGATGGTTGTGTTAAAGTTGTTTTATTATAATCAACAATAAAGTAGTAGCCAGTGAAATGACTCTCTTGTTTTTTGTATTTCTCATTGAAATAAATGTAATTGTCAAGCTATATGTGTATGATGCCTTTCAACACCAGTCCAGCATCCCACGTGACTGGGTATTTTGAAAAGCATGATTAAAGTTTCAATTCCTTTATTTTGGTGTCCTATGCAGAAACCAAACTAAAGAAGTAAAAGTAAAAGTAAAGAAGCAAAGTTTAAAAAAAGGCCATATCCCATATTTATCAGAATTGCAACACTGCTCTTGTAGCTGCTCTCTGTCTCTGGGGAAATGAGTCTTGTTTTTGCTTTAGCACTTGTATTGTCTTTATCTTGACCTCTTATTTACCGTTTCTTCAGATAGCAGAATTTTTATTAGCTTTACCCTTTTACAGCCTAGCTGGTGTGAGGTGTGTACGAGTAAGTTATATTGTGGTCTGCGATCCAACGTTGGACTTTGGTTTGATCTTCACCTATAACAAGATAAATTAGAGGACTAACCTTCATAATTCTGTAAGATTTTACTGGTTTCACATGATTGATTTAACCGTCTTGTGTACTTGTGTGTTCTAAAGCTGAAACTACAACACCAGATATTTGGATTCTATGACCGCTGGCTTTGTCTGTACCAGCAACCGTGGAGTATCCTGTGGGTGTCCCTCCTCTCTGGATGGAGAAGATAACTCAAAGGAGGGAATCAACAGGGCCCCGGTCACCTGGGCCAACAACTCCAACAAGAGACACCAGGACAATACGGGTGAAGATGGTGCTGTTGGGAAGCTCTGGGGTGGGGAAGTCCAGTCTGGCAATACGTTTCAGCAAGGATGAGTTTAAAGGCACTTTACCCACCGTAGGCTGTGAGTACACATATACGTGATATAATTCTGTGTCATTAGTAGATTTAGGGTGGATACAAGTGTATTGGTATCATATGCATGGCTATTACAGCATTATGCTCCTAGTGCCAAAGGTATGTATATACTTCTGTGGCATGTTATTTCAGCTGTGCACTTTTAGCGTTTTTCAGGAGCTTTTTTTTTCATATAGTAGTATCTTATTTCATAGCCCTAAGCTAAGTTGTCTCTCTGGTATATTTTGTCAAGAACATTGTTGCTCTGTTGTTATTTGAATACAAGATGGCTTCGCAGTCAGACATCTTTGTCTTGTCCCATGTATATATATTTTTATATATTTTCCTTCGCATTCTTTTTAATATTTTTCCTAAACCTCAACTTCAAAATACTCTCCTCTGCAACCCGCCTCACCCAATGTGGTGTGGATTTCTACGTATTTCTATTTACCCCCGAACTGGAATACCTCAACTGAAGCTAGCTAGCTAACTAGCTACCAGCTATCAGTCAGCTAATCACTGCTAGCGGTCATCACCTTTAGCTCGGAAAGCATACCGGACCTATTTTTCTCTCCATATCCCCGGATTCTTACCGCAAACTCTGAACCCTTTCATCTGGATCATGGCAGTTAGCTAACCGCAACCCGGGTTGACTACTCCTGGCTAACGTTTCCGTCCCCGGAGCAAGCACCAACTAGACTGGGGCTAGCCCATGCTAGACCCATCTCCCGGCTAGGGCTCCTGGGATCCTGAAGCCCACTCCTCGGCTACAATATCCACACCCCTTCTACTGTCGGTATGGGGCACGGAACCCTGCCGATCCTTCACGACTGGAATACCAACATAATCTGCACGAAGATCCCAACAGGCCCCTCAGGCTCGACGCCCCGTGAAGGCCCATTCTGCTAACCGTGGCCTGCTAGCTATCTATAGCATATTGGACTGTTAGCTGATCCACCGGCCAGTTTCTTGGACCACTACCCATTTTGCCAATTGGACTTGGACCCCTCTGCTCCTTGGAACCCTACTAATTCCACGACTGGTCTATAGACGTCAACGCACGAGGAGGCAAAAACAGACTTTTCCCCCATCGCGATGTCCCTCTAAGGCCCTTATGCTAGCTTGCTAGCCCCAGCCTGCTAACTTTCTGAATCGCCGTGTCCCCAGCCAGCCCAACCACTCACTGGACCCATACAATCACTTGGCTATGCATGCCTCTCCCTAATATCAATATGCCTTGTCCATTACTGTACTGGTTAGTGATTACTGTCTTATTTCACCGTAGAGCCTTTAGCCCTGCTCAATATGCCTTAACCAACCATGTTGTTCCACCTCCCACATATGCGATGACATCACCTGGTTTAACCTCTTGAACCTCTGGGGGCAGTATTTCATTTTTGGATGAAAAACGTTCCCGTTTTAAACAAGATATTTTGTCACGAAAAGATGCTCGACTATGCATATAATTGACAGCTTTGGAAAGAAAACACTCTGACGTTTCCAAAACTGCAAAGATATTATCTGTGAGTGCCACAGAACTGATGCTACAGGCAAAACCAAGATGACATTTCAAACAGGAAATGCCCCAGATTTTGGAGGCGCTGTGTTCCAATGTCTCCTTATATGGCTGTGAATGCGCAAGGAATGAGCCTACACTTTCTGTCGTTTCCCCAAGGTGTCTGCAGCATTGTGACGTATTTGTAGGCATATCATTGGAAGATTGACCTTAAGAGACTACATTTACCAGGTGTCCGCTTGGTGTCCTCTGTCGAAATTATTGCGTAATCTCCAGCTGCATGCATTTTTCCATTTGGTACAGAGGAGAAACCAAACTGCCACGAATGATTTATTATCGAATAGAAATGTGAAAAACACCTTGAGGATTAATTCTAAACAACGTTTGCCATGTTTCTGTCGATATTATGGAGTTAATTTGGAAAAAAGTTTGGCGTTGTAATGACTGAATTTTCGGGGGGTTTTCTTAGCCAAACGTGATGAACAAAACGGAGCGATTTCTCCTACACAAATAATCTTTTTGGAAAGACTGAACATTTGCTATCTAACTGAGAGTCTCCTCATTGAAAACATCCAAAGTTCTTCAAAGGTAAATGATTTTATTTGAATGCTTTTTTTGTTTTTGTGAAAATGTTGCCTGCTGAATGCTAGGCTTAATGCTATGCTAGCTATCAATACTCTTACACAAATGCTTGTGTAGCTATGGTTGAAAAGCATATTTTGAAAATCTGAGATGACAGTGTTGTTAACAAAAAGCTAAGCTTGTGAGCCAATATATTTATTTAATTTCATTTGCGATTTTCATGAATAGTTACCGTTGCGTTATGGTAATGAGCTTGAGGCTATAATTACGCTCCCGGATACGGGATTGCTCGTCGCAAGAGGTTAAACATCTCTAGAGACTATATCTCTCTATATATTACTCAATGCCTAGGTTTACCTCCAATGTACTCTCTTCCTTCCATACCTTTGTCTGTAAATTATGCCTTGAATCTATGCTATCGTGCCCAGAAACCTGCTCCCTTTACTATCTGTTCCGAACATGCTAGACGGCCAGTTCTTATAGCCTTTAGCCGTACCCTTATCCTACTTCTCCTCTGTTCCTCTGGTGACGTAGAGGTTAATCCAGGACCTGCAGTGCCTAGCTCCACTCCTACTCCCCAGGTGCTCTCATTTGTTGACTTCTGTAACCGTAAAAGCCTTGGTTTCATGCATGTTAACATTATTCACTGCTTTAGCACATTCTGCCAACCCGGATGTCTTAGCCGTGTCTGAATCCTGGCTTAGGAAAACAACCAAAAACCCTGAAATTTCCATCCCTAAATATAACATTTTCCGCCAAGATAGAACTGCCAAAGGGGGCGGTGTTGCAATCTACTGCAGAGATAGAACCCTACAAGTTTCTATCTTCCTTTCCAGGTCTGTACCAAAACAATTCAAGCTTCTACTTCCTAAAATTCACCTTTCCAGAAACAAGTCTCTCACCGCTGCCGCTTGCTATAGACCACCCGAAATTGTTGCAACCCCTATTACTAGCCTGTTCAACCTCTCTTTCATGTTGTCTGAGATTCCCAAAGATTGGAAAGCAGCTGCGGTCATCCCCCTCTTCAAAGGGGGACACACTCTTGACCCAAACTGCTACAGACCTATATCTATCCTACCCTGCTTTTCTAAGGTCTTCGAAAGTCAAGGCAACAAACAGATTACCGACCATTTTGAATCCCACCACACCTTTCCCCGCTATGCAATCTGGTTTCAGAGCTGGTCATGGGTGCACCTCAGCCACGCTCAAGGTCCTAAACGATATCTTAACCGCCACCTGCCCGCCCGTCCAACATCACTACTCTGGACGGTTTTGACATAGAATATGTTGACAACTACAAATACCTAGGTGTCTGGTTAGACTGTAAACTCTCCTTCCGGACTTACATCAAACATCTCCAATCCTAAATTAAATCTAGAATTGGCTTCCTATTTCACAACAAAGCATCCTTTACTCATGCTGCCAAACATACCTTGTAAAACCGACCATCCTACCAATCCTCGACTTTGGCAATGTCATTTACAAAATAGCCTCCAGTACCCTACTCAATAAATTTGATGCAGTCTATCACAGTGCCATCCGTTTTGTCACCAAAGCCCCATATACTACCCACCACTGCAACCTGTATGCTCTCATTGGCTGGCCCTCTCTTCATACTCATCGCCAAACCCACTGGCTCCAGGTCATCTACAAGACCCTGCTAGGTAAAGTCCCCCCTTATCTCAGCTCGCTGGTCACCATAGCAGCACCCTCATGTGTCATTTCACCATATCAACTCCACCCTACCTGACACCCTAGACCCACTCCAATTTGCTTACCGCCCAAATAGGTCCACAGACGATGCAATCTCAACCACACTGCACACTGCCCTAACCCACCTGGACAAGAGGAATACCTATGTGAGAATGCTGTTCATCGACTACAGCTCGGCATTCAACACCATAGTACCCTCCAAGCTCGTCATCAAGCTCGAGACCCTGGGTCTCGACCCCGCCCTGTGCAACTGGGTACTGGACTTCCTGACGGGCCGCCCCCAGTTGGTGAGGGTAGGCAACAACATTTCCTCCCCGCTGATCCTCAACACGGGGGCCCCACAAGGGTGCATTCTGAGCCCTCTCCTGTACTCCCTGTTCACCCACGACTGCGTGGCCACGCACGCCTCCAACTCAATCATCAAGTTTGAGGACGACACAACAGTGGTAGGCTTGATTACCAACAACGACGAGACGGCCTACAGGGAGGAGGTGAGGGCCCTCGGAGTGTGGTGTCAGGAAAATAACCTCACACTCAACGTCAACAAAACTAAGGAGATGATTGTGGACTTCAGGAAACAGCAGAGGGAACACCCCCCTATCCACATCGATGGAACAGTAGTGGAGAGGGTAGCAAGTTTTAAATTCCTCGGCATACACATCACAGACAAACTGAATTGGTCCACTCACACTGACAGCGTCGTGAAGAAGGCGCAGCAGCGCCTCTTCAACCTCAGGAGGCTGAAGAAATTCGGCTTGTCACCAAAAGCACTCACAAACTTCTACAGATGCACAATCGAGAGCATCCTGGCGGGCTGTATCACCGCCTGGTACGGCAACTGCTCCGCCCTCAACCGTAAGGCTCTCCAGAGGGTAGTGAGGTCTGCACAACGCATCACCGGGGGCAAACTACCTGCCCTCCAGGACACCTACACCACCCGATGTTACAGGAAGGCCATAAAGATCATCAAGGACATCAACCACCCGAACCACTGCCTATTCACCCCGCTATCATCCAGAAGGTGAGGTCAGTACAGGTGCATCAAAGCTGGGACCGAGAGACTGAAAAACAGCTTCTATCTCAAGGCCATCAGACTGTTAAACAGCCACCACTAACATTGAGTGGCTGCTGCCAACACACTGTCATTGACACTGACCCAACTCCAGCCACTTTAATAATGGGAATTGATGGGAAATGTTGTAAATATGTCACTAGCCACTTTAAACAATGCTACCTTATATAATGTTACTTACCCTACATTATTCATCTCATATGCATACGTATATACTGTACTATACATCATCGACTGCATCCTTATGTAATACATGTATCACTAGCCACTTTAACTATGCCACTTTGTTTACTTTGTCTACATTCTCATCTCATATGTATATACTGTACTCGATACCATCTACTGTATGCTGCTCTGTACCATCACTCATTCATATATCCTTATGTACATATTCTTTATCCCCTTACACTGTGTATAAGACAGTAGTTTTGGAATTGTTAGTTAGATTACTTGTTGGTTATCACTGCATTGTCGGAACTAGAAGCACAAGCATTTCGCTACACTCGCATTAACATCTGCTAACCATGTGTATGTGACAAATACATTTGATTTGGTTTGATTTGATTTGATTTGATTTTGATTTGATATGGCACGCGCTCCAGCAGGTATATCTCTCTGGTCACCCCCAAAACCAATTCTTCCTTTGGCCGCCTCTCCTTCCAGTTCTCTGCTGCCAATGACTGGAACAAACTACAAAACTCTCTGAAACTGGAAAGACTTATCTCCCTCACCAGCTGTCAGAGAAGCTCACAGATCACTGCACCTGTACATAGCTCATCTGTAAATAGCCCATCAAATCTACCTCATCCCCATACTGTATTTATTTATTTATCTTGCTCCTTTGCACCCCAGTATCTCAACTTGCACATTAATCTTCTGCACACCCTACTATCCCAGTGTTAAATTGCTAAATTGTAATTACTTTGCGACCTTGGCCTATTTATTGCCTTACATCTCTTATCCTACCTCATTTGAACATGCTGTATCTAGACTTTTCCACCGTATTCTACTGAATCTGCAATAGGTAAGCAGCTTGGTTTGAAGAAATCAACTGTGGGAGCAATTATTAGGAAATGGAAGACATACAAGACCACTGATAATCTCCCTCGATCTGGGGCTCCACGCAAGATCTCACCCCGTGGGGTCAAAATGATCACAAGAATGGTGGGCAAAAATCCCAGAACCACACGGGGGGACCTAGTGAATGACCTGCAGAGAGCTGGGACCAAAGTAACAAAGCCTACCATCAGTAACACACTACGCCGCCAGGGACTCAGATCCTGCAGTGCCAGACGTGTCCCCCTGCTTAAGCCAGTACATGTCCAGGCCCGTCTGAAGTTTGCTAGAGAGCATTTGGGTTGATCCAGAAGAAGATTGGGAGAATGTCATATGGTCAGATGAAACCAAAATATAACGTTTTGGTAAAAACTCAACTCGTCGTGTTTGGAGGACAAAGAATGCTGAGTTGCATCCAAAGAACACCATACCTACTGCGAAGCATGGGGGTGGAAACATCATGCTTTGTGGCTGTTTTTCTGCAAAGGGACCAGGACGACTGATCCGTGTAAAGGAAAGAATGAATGGGGCCCTTCCATCCGCAAGGGCATTGAAGATGAAACGTGGCTGGGTCTTTCAGCATGACAATGATCCCAAACACACCGCCCGGGCAATGAAGGAGTGGCTTTGTAAGAAGCATTTCAAGGTCCTGGAGTGGCCTAGCCAGTCCCCAGGTCTCAACCCCATAGAAAATCTTTGGAGAGAGTTGAAAGTCCGTTTTGCCCAGCAACAGCCCCAAAACATCACTGCTCTAGAGGAGATCTGCATGGAGGAATGGGTCAAAATACCAGCAACAGTGTGTGAAAACCTTGTGAAGACTTACAGAAAACGTTTGACCTCTGTCATTGCCAACAAAGGGTATATAACAAAGTATTGAGATACCCTTTTGTTATTCACCAAATACGTATTTTCCACCATAATTTGCAAACAAATTCTTAAAAAGTCCTACAATGTGATTTGCTGGATTTTTTTTCTCATTTTGTCTGTCATAGTTGAAGTGTACCTATGATGAAAATTACAGGCCTCTCATCTTTTTAAGTGGGAGAACTTGCACAATTGGTGGCTAACTAAATCCTGTTTTTGCCCCACTGTATTTTTTTCACAAGGTTGGCAAACTGGCCACTCTCATTTAGCATTAGGGATGTGGATTAAAGTTTGAGTAACATTGTAGTATGTCATTGTGCTTAACCTCAGGGATCTAGTTGAAGAATGTTGCCTGTTAGGGTAGGTTACTGTATGTCTTCATTCTACCTGGTGTCACAGTATATTCTGTCCCCCCAGGTGCCTACTTCACCCAGGTGGTGTGTCTGAGTGATGTCACATTTCACTTTGAGATCTGGGACACGGCGGGACAGGAGAAATACCACAGTGTTACCCCGCTGTACTACAGAGGAGCCCATGCAGCACTGGTGGTGTACGATATCAGCAAACGAGTAAAACTAACACACAAATGCAAACACACGAACACAAACTGTAACTTTTTCACTCATCATTATTCATGATAAATGTAGAATTGTCCATAACCATGGTAGCATCCACATTAATGTAGAAGTGTTTAGAAATATATTCTATTTATATTTACACTAAAAGTGACTGCAAAATTACACAATACATTATTTATTTATTTTGGGCACAAAATAATCTGAAATACAACCAAAACAAATAGCTAATGCATCTAACAAGTTTGTAGAGCCACAAGCTTGATGTAATCATTGTGTGCTAGAAATATGGGACCAAATACTAAACTTTTGACAGCTTTAATACACATAAGTGATTTTGTCCCAATACTTTTGTTCCCATAAAATAAGGGGACATTGTACAGAATGTGCTGTAATTCTGAAACGGTTCACCCGATATGGATGAAAATACCCTCAGATTAAAGCTGACAGTCTGCACCTCATAGTCATTATATACACTACCGGTCAAAAGTTTAAGAACGCCTACTCATTCTATTTTTTTATTTTTATTTTTTTACTATTTTCTACATTGTAGAATGCAAGGGAAGACATCAAAACTATGAAATAACACATGTTGTAACGAAAAAAGTGTTCAACAAATCAAAATATATTTAATATTTGAATTCAAATAGCCACCCTTTCCCTTGATGACACTCTTGGCATTCTCTCAACCAGCTTCATGAGGTAATGCCCTGGAATGCATTTCAATTAACAGGTGTGCCTTGTTAAAAGTTCATTTATGGAATTTCTTTCCTTCTTAATAAGTTTGAGCCAATCAGTTGTGTTGTGACAAGGTAGGGTTGGTATACAGACGATAGCCCTATTTGGTAAAAGACCAAGTCCATATTATGGCAAGAACAGCTCAAATAAGCAAAGAGAAACAACAGTCGATCATTACTTTAAGACATGAAGGTCAGTCAATACAGCAAATGTCAAGAACTTTTAACGTTTCTTCAAGTGCAGTTGCAAAAACAATCAAGCGCTATGATGAAACTGTCTTTCATGAGGACCGCCACAGGAATAGAAGACCCAGAGTTACCTCTGCTGCAGAGGATAAGTTCATTAGAGTTACCAGCCTCAGGAATTGCAGCCCAAATAAATACTTCACAGAGTTCAGGTAACAGACACATCTCAACATCAACTGTTCAGATGAGACTGTGTGATTCAGGCCTTCGTGGTTGAATTGCTGCAAAGAAACCACTACTAAAGGACACAAATAAGATGAAGAGACTTGTTTGGTTCATGAAACATAAGCAATGGACATTAGACCGGTGGAAATTTGTCGTGGAAATCTCCAAATTTGAGATTTTTGGTTCCAACCGCTGTCTTTGTGAGACGCTGTGTGGGTGAACGGATGATCTCTGCATGTGTATTTCCCACCGTAAAGCATGGAGGAGGAGGTGTTATGGTGTGGGGGTGCTTTGCTGGTGCTTTGCTGGTGAAACTGTCTGTGGTTCAAGGGACACTTGAACCAGCATGGCTACCGCAACATTCTGCAGCAATACGCCATTCCATCTGGTTTGGGCTTAGTGGGAATATAATTTGTTTTTCAACAGGACAATGACCCAACACACCTCCAGGCTGTGTAAAGGCTATTTGACCAAAAAGGAAAGTGATGGAGTGCTGCATCAGATGACCACAATCCCCCGACCTCAACCAAATTGAGATGGTTTGGGTTTAGATGGACCACAGAGTGAAGGAAAAGCAGTCAACAAGTGCTCAGTATATGTGGGAACTTCTTCATGACTGGTGGAAGCTGATTGAATGCCAAGAGTTTGCAAAGCTGTCATCAAGGCAAAGGGTGGCTATTTGAAGAATCTCAAATATAAAATATATTTTTAAGTTACTACATGATTCCATATGTGGTATTTAATAGTTTTGATGTCTTCCCGTGTATTCTACAATGTAGACAATAGTACAAATAAAGAAAAACCCTTGAATGAGTAGGTGTTCTAAAACTTTTGACCGGTAGTGTAAATGCTGCAGTACAGAGCCAAAACAACAACAAATGTGTCACTGTCCCAATACCTCTGTCACTCACAGTGTGTGTGTTTAGGAGAGCTTCATAAGGGCCCAGATGTGGCTTCGGGAGCTGGAGAAGCACTATATTCCGGCTTCCACCGTGATGGTACTAGTAGGAAACAAGGGGGATCTTTCAGAGCTGCGCCAGGTGACATTACAGGTACTGTACTCACTGTATACAAACAACACACACAAATACACACTCATGCATAGTCACACTTGCACCAGCCCCTATAACACACCACATACACTGTACATATTACAGCAAACAAACACATTCACCCAGGTTGTAGGGAGACTCAGTCATACATACAGAATGTCCCATGTGGATATTAACGGTACTCCTATATGATGATCAATCTGACATAAACATCCCTTCCCCCACCACACACACACATACACATTGTACTGTACTTTCACATTGGTCACCACATGACAGCAGTGCAATGTACCACTCATATTTGATTAATGCTTGATCCTCTCTAATCATTTCATAGGAAGGGCATAGTCTTGCCGTTGAAAGAGGCTTGCTTTTTATGGAGACCTCGGCCAAGTCAGGGAATCAAGTCAGTGAACTGATGCTGGCTATTGGTAAGTAGTCAGGCATTCTAGGTGTGAAAATATTTCTCAATTTATGTTCTTCGATATTCATAATTGTGACAGCTTTGAATTTGTATCTCTGAAGATAGACCACTAGAGGGCAGCAGATAGACAAGCATATATTGTTCATATTTCTTATAATGGAACAATATGGTCGATACAGAAAAGTGAGTAAGCAACAATGCTTGGTGAGACATATCACATGTATTTATAAAGCCCTTTTTACATCAGCAGATGTCACGAAGTGCTTTACAGATACCAAGAATAAACCACAAACAGCAAGCAATGCAGATGAAGAAGCACGGTGGCTAGGAACCTAGGAAAACACCTAGAGGGGAACCAGGCTCTGGTGGGTGGCCAGTCCATCTGGCTATGCCGGGTGGAGATTATAAGAGTACATGGCTATTAAGGCCAGATCGTTCTTCAAGATGTTCAAAAGTTCATAGATGACCAGCCGGGTGAAATAATAATCACAGTGGTTGTAGGTCAGTGCAACAGGTCATTATCTCAGGAGTAAATGTTAGTTGGCTTTTCAAAGCCAAACATTCAGAGGTCAACACAATAGGTGCGGTAGAGAGAGAGAGAGAGAGAGAGAGAGAAAGTTGAGGACAAGGTAGCACGTCCGGTGAACAGGTCAGGGTTCCATAGCCGTAGATAAGGTTCCATAGGACTCCATATAAGACAGGAGAATTACATCAACCATAACTCTAGCCCCTCAGCACATAGACTATTGTAGCATAGATACTGGAGGCTGAGACAGGGGGAGGTCTGGGGACACTGTGGCCCCCGGACAGGGCCAACCAGGCAGGATATAACCCCACCCACATTGCCAAAGCACAGCCCCCACACCATTAGAGGGATATTATCAGACCACCAACTTACTACCCTGAGACAAGGCTGAGTACAGACCATTAAGATCTCCTCCACCGCACAAGCCCAAGGGAGTGCAAAACCGGACAGGAAGATCATGTCAGTGACTCAACCCACTCAAGAGATGCATCGCTCCTAGGGACGGCATGGAAGAGCACTAGTAAGCCAGTGACTCAGCCCCCGTAATAGAGTCAGAGAATCCCAGTGGAGAGTGGGGAGCCGGCCAGGCAGAGACAGCAAGGGCGGTTCCTTGCTCCAGTGCCTTGCCTTTCACCTTGGCACGCCCTGGTCTGACTACACTCAATCATAGGACCTACTGAAGAGATGAGTCCAGACCGAGTCTGCGTCTCTCACATGGATAGGCAGACAATTCCATAGAAATTGAGCTCTATAGGAGAAAGCCTGGCTTCCAGCTGTTTGCTTCACACGCATTTCTGTTTTGTCCATGTCGAAAAGTAAAACATTTGCCATCCACTTCCTTATGTCTGAAACACAGGCTTGCAGGGTAGGCAATTTTGGGGTTTCACCATGTTTCATCGAAATGTACAGCTGTGTGTCGTCCGCATAGCAGTGAAAGTTGACATTGTGTTCCCAAATGATATCACCAAGATGTAGAATATATAATGAAAACAATAGTGGCCCTAAAACAGAACCTTGAGGAATAGAAACTTCCAATTGATTTGAGGACAAACCATCCACAGAGACAAACTGATATCTTTCTGACAGATAAGATCTTAACTAGGCAAGAACTTGTCCATGTAGACTAATTAGGGTTTCCAATCTCTCCAAAAGAATGTGGTGATTGATGGTGTCAAAAGCAGCACTAAGGTCTAGGAGTATGAGGACTGATACAGAGCGTTGGTCGGATGCCATTTAAACGTAATTTACCTTTAATGAGTAGGCTGCATAGATTTTGTGACTAAAAGCTCAAAAGGATAAAACACAGCCATTGTCTTTTTTGTAAATTGATATTGCTGTCGTAAATGTTAGCAACACCTTCGCCTTTGCAGGATGTGCAGGGGACATGGTCACTGATGTAACCAGGAGGAGAGGCCTCATTTAACACAGTAAATTAATCAGGCTTGAGCCATGTTTTAGTCAGGGCAATCACATCAAGATGCCCAAGCTAGATCGAGGCACAGACAGTCTGTGGGGATAGCTGAGCTGACTACACTGACTGTGCTAGTGGCAGACTCCACTAAGCTGGCAGGCTGGCTAACAGCCTGCTGCCTGGCCTGCACCCTCTCATTGTGGAGCTAGAGGAGATAGAATGAGCGAATGAGCGACACTGGTTGAGCATACCGACAGCATTTCTTTCCAGAAGCCTTGAGAAAATTGGGACTGTGCGGAGAGATTTATACTACTCTCTGTACTTACTGGTGGCACAGACGCTGTTTCATCCTTTCCTACACTTAAATTTCCCTTGCCTAACGATTGCATCTGAAGCTGCGCTTGCAACATGGCTATCCTCACCATAAGGCGATAGTTCTCCTGTATATTATGAGTACAGCGACTTCAATTAGATGGCATAGTGTTAATGTTATTAACGTTACTTAGCTTTTGTGGCTGGTGGAGGTCCTGTAGATAGGCTGGACACATTACATTTTTAACAATGCTTTTTCTGATTAAAAACTAGTTCATTGCATCCGCCGTGGAGCCCAGTTTCATAATATGACCATATTTACCAGCTGCTTGCCATAGTTTATGCATGTCTGTCTATTTCGCCAAATATCTCGCAATGTGTATATTTAGATTTTTTAAAGTCAGATGCCATTTTCTTTAAAAAAAATGTTACCCCTTTTTCTCCTCAATTTCGTGGTATCCAATAGCTACTATCTTGTCTCATCGCTTACAACTTCCGTACTGGCTCGGGAGAGACGAAGGTTGAAAGTCATGCGTCCTCCGATACACAACCCAACCAAGCCACACTGCTTCTTAACACAGCGCCATCCAACCCGGAAGCCAGCCGCACCAATGTGTCGGAGGAAACACTGTGCACCTGGCAACCTTGGTTAGCGCGCACTGCACCCGGCCCACCACAGGAGTCGCTGGTGCGCGATGAGACAAGGATTTCCCTACTGGCCAAACCCTCCAGAGCTTGGGCGCAAACCCAGAGTCTCTGGTAGCACAGCTGGCGCTGCAGTACAGCGCCCTTAACCACTGTGCCACCCGGGAGGCCGGATGCCATTTTAATCAAGAGAATCTCCTCTTTCTAATTATGTAAATCTGGGCAGCGAGCTCGGTTGTCATCGTTCACTGGACCAGAAATAATCAGACGTTTTCATTTTTTCCCTATTTTCTCATTACCTAGACATAAGCACAGGTGTGATTTTGTGGTTGTGGTAACTAACACTGGCTGTGGAAGTGCTGAGTGGCATATAGAAGGATGCGGTGTGTGTGTGATCCCTCTCTGTCTCAGCCCACAGGGTGAAGAGGTGTACGAGTGAGCATCAAAGCGGTCTGACAGAGTGGCAGGAGACAGAGTTTGTGAACCTGCGCCGCTCTGAGACCCTACAGCACCCTCTTGCATCCTGTTGCCCCTCCATTGGACCCTAATGTGTGTTGTGTGTGTGTGTGTGTGTGTGTGTGTGTGTGTGTGTGTGTGTGTGTGTGTGTGTGTGTGTGTGTGTGTGTGTCTGATATTTTTGTGAGGAACTGTATGTTCAAAGATTTAAGTTTTAGACAATGACTTCTCAATGACCCAAGATCAGCTCAATTAATCCCTACCATTGTGACAATGAGTTGTCAATATAATATAATATAGTGTATAAGAGGTCATATAATAAGGTTTGTTGTGTTCCTTATGTTGATGATGTAAAGAATGTTTTCTGGTCTGTGGCGTGTAATGAGGAGTAACCAGACGCTGCCCTTGACACATTTATGAAATGTCTTATTCCAGTTACTAATAAGCATGCACCCATTAAAATAATTACTGAAAAAACAGTTAAACCCCCTTGGATTGATTAGGAATTGAAAAATTGTATGGTTGAGACAGATGAGGGAAAATAAATGGCAAATGGGTCTGGCAGCCCAATTAATTGGCAAACGTACTGCAAATTCAGAAATCATGTGACTAAACTAAAATAATAATTTAAATAATCTATACTATGAAACAAATAAAATTATATGAAGAATGATAGTAAAAAGTTTGAGCACCTTCAATTAAATGTTGATTAATTGAATCAGATGGCCCATTCATCACAAAACCCACATGCCAGGAACAAATTCTGACACTACATATCCAGGTATATCTGACCAAATTATGAAAGACAAGCATTGTACTTTTGAATTCTGTAGAGTGAGTGTGGAAGAGATGAAAAAAATATTGTGCTCTATCAATAATGACAAGCCACCAGGGTCTGACAATCTGGATGGAAAATTACTGAGGAGAATAGCCGGCGATATTGCCACTCCTATTTGCCATATCTTCAATTTAAGCCTGCTAGAAAGTGTGACGTCATGCCTGGAGGGAAGCAAAAGTAATTCCGCTACCGAAGAATAGTAAAGCCCCCTTTATTGACTCAAATAGCCAACCAATCAGCCTGTTACCAACCCTTAGTAAACTTCTGGGGAAAAAATTGTGTTTGACCAGATACAATGCTATTTTACAGTAAACAAATTGACAACAGACATTCAGCACGCTCATAGGGAAGGACATTCAATCACAGCACTTACATAAATGACTGGTGATTGGCTGAGATAAATTGATTATAAAAAGATTGTGGGGGCTGTTTTGTTAGACTTCAGTGCGGCTTTTGACATATTCAATCATAGTCTGCTGCTGGAAAAACGTAGGTGTTATGGCTTTACACCCACTGCTATATTGTGGATAAAGAGTTACTTGTCTAACTGAACACAGAGGGTGTTCTTTAATGGAAGCCACTCTAACATAATCCAGGTAGAATCAGGAATTCCTCATGGTAGCTGTTTAGGCCCCTTACTTTTTTCAATCTTTACTATCAACATGCCACTAGCTTTGAGTAAAGCCAGTGTGTCTATGTATGCGGATGACTCAACATTATACATGTCAGCTACTACATCAACTGAAACAGCTGCAACACTTAAAAAAGAGCTGAAGTTAGTTTCAGAATGGGTGGCAAGGAATAAGTTAGTCCTAAATATTTCCAAAATTAAAAGCACTGTATTTGGGACAAATCATCACAAACCCTAAACCTCAACTACATCTCGTAATGAATAATGTGTAAATTGAGCAAATTGAGGTGACTAAACTGCTTAGGAGTAACTCTGGATTGTAAACTGTCAGGGTTAAAACATATTGATACTACAGTAGCTAAGGAGCATTCTATCCATAATAAAGCGTTGCTCTACCTTCTTAACATCACTATCAACAAGGCAGGTCCTACAGGCCCTAGTTTCATTGCACCTAGACTACTGTTCAGTAGTGTGGTCAGGTGCCACAAAGAGGGACATAAGAAAATTGCAGTTGGCTCAGAACATGGCAGCATGGCTGGCCCTGAAAAGTAATTGGAGAGCTAACATTAATGATATGAATGTTCATCTCTGTAAGAAGTGTTGACAAGCTGAATGTACCGAGCTGTCTGTTTAAAATACTAGCACACAGCTCAGACACCCATGCATACCCCACAAGACATGCATACCCCCCCAGAAACCAGAACAGACTATGGGAGGCGCACAGTACTACATAGTGTCATGACTACATGGAACTCTACTACACATCAGGTAACTGATGCAAGCAGTAGAATCAGATTTACAAAACAGGTAAAAATACACCTTATGGAACAGTGGGGACTGTGAAGAGACACACACAAAGGTAAAGACATGCACACGCATACATTATAATATTGTTGTATGGTGGTATTATACATTTTGTATTGTAGTTATGTAGTGGTGTAATAATGTTATATGATGTACTGTTTAATATTTTGTTTTATATGTAATGTAAGTGCTTTAATGTGTTTGGACCCCAGGAAGAGGCAGCAGCTAATGGGGATGCCTAATAAATACAAATACACCAAGTCACTCGGCTCTGTCATACGCTCACATGGTCTCTCCTATCATTGCTATGCAGATGACACTCAACTACTTTTCTCCTTCCCCCTTTCTGACACCCAGGTGCACATGCGTGCCTGGCAGATATCTCAGCTTGAATGTCGGCCCACCACCTCAAGCTCTAACTCGACAAGGCGGAGCTGCTCTTCAACCCGGGGAAGGCCTGCCCACTCAAAGACCTCTCCATCACAGTTGACCGCTCCCCAGTGTTTCACTCCCAGTGTGAAAAGAACCTTGGCGTGACCCTGTCGTTCTCTGCAAACATCAAAGCAGTTCCTGCAGGTTCATGCTCTACATCATCCGTAGAGTACGACCCTACCTCATGCACGAAGCGGTGCAGGTCCTAATCCAGGCACTTGTCATCTCCCGCCCAGACTACTGAAACTCGCTGTTGGCGACAGAATGCTGCAGCCCGCCTGGTTTTCAACATTCCAGAGTTCTCCCATGACACCTCGCTCCTCCGCACACTCCACTGGCTTCCAGTCAAAGCTTGCATCCACTACAAGACCGTGATACTTGCCTATGGAGCAGCAAGAGGAACTGCCCTCCCTACCTTCAGGCCATGCTCAAACCCTACACCCCAACCTGAGCACTCGGTTCTGCCACCTCTTGTCTCTTGGCCGTCCCACCCCTATGGGAGGGCATTTCTCGCTCAGCCCAGTCCAAGCGCTTCTCTGTCCTGGCACCCCAATGGTGGAACCAGCTTACCTCTGAAGCTAAGACAGCAGAGCCCTTGCCCATCATCCAAAAGCACCTGAATCCCTACCTCTTCAAAGAGTATCTTAAATTATCCCTCCCCCAAAAAACTTTCCTGAACCAACACTTGCAATTGACTCCCCCCCCCCCCCCCCCCATCCTTCTAGCTCTGACTTTACTGATAACAAGTTTACTGATAAAAAGTGTACTTACTATGCCTGTCATATGTGGTTGTCCCACCTAGCTATCTTAAAATGAACGTGTTAACTGTAGGTTACTCTGGATAAGAGAGTCTGCTAAATGACTAAAATGTAAATGTCAAAATATATCAGCATAGGACTCTTTCTTTCACAATGTTTTTCACAAGATACTCAAGCAGTATTTTTTCAGAGGATTGTTCCAAGTTTCCAACAGTGTTGCATCTTATTTCTTGCTGATTGAAAACATGGTTGTGGGTTGTGTTCATTAGGGCAGGCAATGTAAAATGTTTAAACACTTTTTTCAGGGATCCTGGGTGGCGCAGCAATCAAAGCACTGTACTACAGTGCTGAGGTCCCACTACAGCCTGGGGTTCGATCCTAGTCTGTGTCACAACCGGCCGTGACCAGGAGCCCCATAGGACGGGGCACAATTGGCCCAGCTCCGTCTGGGGTAGGTAAGGGTTTAGCCGGTGGGGCTTTCCTTGGCTCATCATGCTCTAGCGACTCCTTGTGACAGGGCTGGGCGCCTGCAAGCGGACTCCGGTTGTCAGTCGAATGGAGTTCTCTCTGACACATTGGTGCGTCTGACATCCGGGTTAAGCGAGTAGTGTGATAAGAAGTAGGCAGCCAGGTGGGTCATGTTACGGAGGACGCATGACTTGGCCTTTGCTTCTCCCGAGCCCATTAAGGAGTTGGAGAGATGTGCCAAAGGACCTAATTCGGGAAGAAAAAGGGGCAAATAAACATAAGCTTGTGGCCATACCACTCTGAACACGCTTGTTCAGGGTCGGGCCAGGTTGTACTGGGACGGGAGACCGCCTGGGAATACCAAGTGCTTTAAACAAAACAAAAGTTTTGTGATGGAAAAATGAAACTTGCATTTCTCGTTGGATAAATTAATCCAGGTAATCCATTTTCTCCCATTTGGTCCTGAATGAGCATGGCCCGGGTCTTTATTGTGTTACAGAACTTGAGACAGAAACTTAGGGCTACTTGCAGTTCTATGACAATATGAGTGAGATATCTCACTTAATGGGGATTTACTATATTCTCCAACGTAAATACCAATCCCACCATATGTTGGAGACAGACAGGTCAGGTGGTGAATGAGGTAAGCCCCTTTCCTCTTCATAAGACGCCACTTGCCCTGCCTCTGGTCATTCTCAAGCGTGCCTCTCTTTCAAGCAGGGAAAAGTGGTAAGATATCTCACTCATATTATCATAGAATCGAGGTTATGCAAGTAACCCTAAGTTCTATTTAAAACATACTATCATCTCTATATCTCACTTTATGTGGATATAAACTCCTCCCGTAACACAGGCATTTCCTCCGAAGCCAGGATATTCCTAACAATACTACCCATCAGAGGCCTCAACACTGAAAGTATGCGCCAACAATGGATATGTGACATCCACTCAGTAAGACCTCATAAACGTATGATAGGTGGCCTAAAAAGCCCAATACTCTCGCTCCATCCAAGTAAAAGTGCAAAGCGCATACTGGACACAAACAGAGGAGATGCGAGAGGTGGGCAACCACAAGCTCTAAGGTGAAGCAAGCATAGTTGTCACTAACCTTGGACATCGAAGGTTGGATCGGGTTATAAGGTTACTTAGGAAATCCCCTGACAACAGTAGGCAAGAATGGTGTACTTTCACCTTGTGTAGCTCAATCATTCATTTTGCTGGCAGGTAGACGGTAAAGCGGCCAGAAGGAGAGGTGATACCTCTCCACGCGTTCCACCAGCGGTCCGGAAGCCCTAAAAAGGCTTCCAGACTAGGTGCAAGCGATGCCCACCCTCTATCAAAAGAAAAGCAGAGAGTTTAACCCAACTATATGACAGGCTGAGATAGTGGTTTGAATGGACCTTCGCAGTGGAGATCTTCCCTCTGTCCTGAAAAGTTTATGTGATGAAGCATTAAACGCCCAGGATACAGAGCATTAAGAAATGATCTGTTCAGGCCAGACCACTTCTGAGCGTAAAAGAGGGGCACTGGCACTCTGGATGCTGATGATCCCGAGTGGCAGGTGTGTCTCATTCAATCTTTATCTCTCACGGGTCACGCCCAGAGGGTCATGGCATGGTTGAGGATGGTAGATTTCTCTGTGCGTATGGGTCTGAGGATCAAATCAAATCAATCCCAGTGTAACTGCAACTGCCAGGGCTGGTTGTAAGCAAGAGAGTGATCTCCGCAACCAAGGTATCCCTGGTCATCGAGGGGGCTCAAGGAAGAGGGATAAGGTTATTTTAATGGAGTGGAGAGAGCCAGGCATGGAGGAGGAATCACCCTAGTCAAAGTGTCAGCGCTTCCATCCTTTTGTCAACAGTATGTGGGAACGGAGCCTCCAAACAACCCTCATAGGGTAGTCATTTCTAACAGACTGTGGAATCACTCTGGATAGACTCTCAGAAGTCGATAACACCGCAGGGGCTGAGAGTGTCCCAGTTAACTGGGGTATCTTGCAATGCGTCCGGGGCATATGAGCATAGTGTTTTTCCATACCACGGCTCTGTGCACCTGGTTTCATGGGGACAAAGAGTGATATATTTCTGGGGGCAGACTGGTGTAAGAGAGACCTAAGATGATGACATAGCATGGCAGCAACACAACATGACAACATGGTAGCAACACAACTTGGCAGCAGCACAACATGGTAGCAGCACAAAACAGGGTACAAACATTGTTTGGTGTACTATATGAGAGAAGCAAGCTGGCCAGTAGTAGCTGGCTTTTCGGAACACTCGAGCCACCAGCGCAAGGGCGAGAGGGCATGAGTGCCTGGTTTCAAGACTAGTCATTCAACTGAGACTGCTCTTCTCTGTATCACGGAGGCCCTCCGCACTGCTAAAGCTAACTCTCTCTCCTCTGCTCTCATCCTTCTAGACCTATCGGCTGCCTTCGATACTGTGAACCATCAGATCCTCCTCTCCACCCTCTCCGAGTTGGGCATCTCCGGCGCGGCCCACGCTTGGATTGCGTCCTACCTGACAGGTCGCTCCTACCAGGTGGCGTGGCGAGAATCTGTCTCCTCACCACGCGCTCTCACCACTGGCGTCCCCCAGGGCTCTGTTCTAGGCCCTCTCCTATTCTCGCTATACACCAAGTCACTTGGCTCTGTCATAACCTCACATGGTCTCTCCTATCATTGCTATGCAGACGACACACAATTAATCTTCTCCTTTCCCCCTTCTGATGACCAGGTGGCGAATCGCATCTCTGCATGTCTGGCAGACATATCAGTGTGGATGACGGATCACCACCTCAAGCTGAACCTCGGCAAGACGGAGCTGCTCTTCCTCCCGGGGAAGGACTGCCCGTTCCATGATCTCGCCATCACGGTTGACAACTCCATTGTGTCCTCCTCCCAGAGCGCTAAGAACCTTGGCGTGATCCTGGACAACACCCTGTCGTTCTCAACTAACATCAAGGCGGTGGCCCGTTCTTGTAGGTTCATGCTCTACAACATCCGCAGAGTACGACCCTGCCTCACACAGGAAGCAGCGCAGGTCCTAATCCAGGCACTTGTCATCTCCCGTCTGGATTACTGCAACTCGCTGTTGGCTGGGCTCCCTGCCTGTGCCATTAAACCCCTACAACTCATCCAGAACGCCGCAGCCCGTCTGGTGTTCAACCTTCCCAAGTTCTCTCACGTCACCCCGCTCCTCCACTCTCTCCACTGGCTTCCAGTTGAAGCTCGCATCCGCTACAAGACCATGGTGCTTGCCTACGGAGCTGTGAGGGGAACGGCACCTCAGTACCTCCAGGCTCTGATCAGGCCCTACACCCAAACAAGGGCACTGCGTTCATCCACCTCTGGCCTGCTCGCCTCCCTACCACTGAGGAAGTACAGTTCCCGCGCAGCCCAGTCAAAACTGTTCGCTGCTCTGGCCCCCCAATGGTGGAACAAACTCCCTCACGACGCCAGGACAGCGGAGTCAATCACCACCTTCCGGAGACACCTGAAACCCCACCTCTTTCAGGAATACCTAGGATAGGATAAAGTAATCCTTCTCACCCCCCCCCCCACCCCCTTAAAAGATTTAGATGCACTATTGTAAAGTGGCTGTTCCACTGGATGCCTTAAGGTGAACGCACCAATTTGTAAGTCGCTCTGGATAAGAGCGTCTGCTAAATGACTTAAATGTAAAATGTAAATGTAACATCGTTGTGTGGTAAACGGGATAGGTCGTCCGTCCTTTCCTAGCCTACGTTTACAGTGGCTGCTGCTAACTCTATGGCTAGGAAGTATCACTTCTGATGTGAATAAGAGTTCAAAGTTCATGCCAAGTTGCCATGCTATATGCTGATGCTATATTCTGGCTGGTCTAGTCGAAATTCATCATTTCGGCATGGAGGTCGTCACCTTCACATTGAAATTCAATGCTAATTTTGTTAGGTTCTTGCTGAGGTTATCTTAGTTCTGTAGGTGGTCTTTGTCCTTCTTACATAGGGCTCTCACCCTAATGTACCCGGAACAGCTTATTATCTGAACACTTTCAACATTGGACTATCGCCCTAATGTCATTGGAACAGAAAGGTACATTTTCGTCAAGGGCTTTAAATAGGAGGGGAGAGAAGGGTGTGTTTCATAGTTTATAACCAATGTCTCTTCACATGGGCGGGCCACTGAGTGAGCATAGCTTTAACCTTATGAAAACCCAATTCTCTCATTTGGAAGCTAAAATTACATTTAATCTTTTCACAAGTAGTTTCAAATTTAAACATTTAAATTGCACAACAATTCAATGTGAATCTGATAACTAGAATGTGTAAACTTTCCAAGATACAGTTTATGTCGTCCTTTCATCTGCCATTATGTCTCAGACGCCAACTGATCTGAAATCATATTCATTGAGTACCAACGTGTCACGGCTTCTAGGAGTAGTGGGTGGAGGAGTCAGGCGCAGAGAGCAGGGTAGTTCAAAACGTGGATCTTTATTCCAAGAACAGAGTAACGGTCACGCCACACACAAGGGCGCATAAATACCCAGTTCTTCAAACAGGACTAAACTGTCCAGAAAAACGGAATCCACAATAATCCACACACCATGAACAGAAAAACAAGCCCGCACAAAACCCGGCGGGCCTACCGGGTTTAAATAGCCCAAAACAAAACCCAAACAAGAAACAGGTGAAACTAATCAGACAAAATTAACTGAAACAGAAAAGGGGATCGGTGGCAGCTAGTAGGCCGGCGACGCCGAGCGCCGCCCAAATAGGAAGAGGCACCATCTTCGGCGGGATTCGTGACACAACGTATATTTTCAACTGGTTGGATTACTGAAATATGGTTCCTTTCCCCCCACCTTTTGATGTTCCCAGACTCTATGTTTAACAAAGGCTTTTCAAGAGTCCTTCGGTAGAGTCAAGAGAGAGGAAAGGGAGAAAGGTATTTATGGGGGGTCATAAACCTTACCCACAGGCCAACATCATGACACAACCATCAGTAAACCCCATAATTGGAAGGTGTACACAACCAGAGATACAGTAATGTAGGTCTCCTGTCCTTCATGAGATCACCAAATGAAACACACTCGTCATGACTTTCCCTTAAGTGTCCACGGACCACTCCCACATTCTCAAAAATAGAAATATTGTTGAATTATTCAAACTTGATGTCCAAGTATCTCTCTGTGTTCCACAGTTTACATTCCAAACTCGAACACTACAGAGCATAGGGGCAGCATATTTTATGACCGACAATAACACAGCCGACTTCCTGCTCTCCCCCTCTACGAGAGAGAGCACGCTGTAGAGCGGACCCACTGTAACCGGAGAGTTATGACAAGTTACACAGGAGAGTTATGACAAGTTACAATCCTAATGCCTTCCCTCTGTGGAGAACCCCATGTGGCTCCTAAGTGTATAGTCTTCTGCAGCCTTCTCTGACACTCTCCTCCTTCTGGTGCCATGATATCTGGCTGTAGAACTCTCTCACCTCCCTGACTTTAGCCAGCCGATCCCTGGTTTGTTGTCCTGTCGGCGTTCCAATTAATCCCAAAGGTGTTCGATGTGGTTGAGGTCAGGGCTCTGTGCTGACCAGTCAAGTTCTTCCACACTGATCTTGACAAAACATTTCTGTATGGACGACCTCGCTTTGTGCACGGGGACATTGTCATGCTGAAACAGGAAAGTGCCTTCCCCAAACTGTTGGCACAAAGTTGGAAGCACAGAATTGTCTAGAATGTCATTGTATGCTGTAGCGTTAAGATTTCCCTTCACTGGAACTAAGGGGCTTAGTCTGAACCATGAAAAACAGCCCAAGGCACTATGCATTCGGGCAGGTAGCGTTCTCCTGGAAATTCAGATTTGTCCCTCGGACTGCCAGATGATGAAGGGAGATTTGATCTTAGGCTTGTGTGTGTCTGCTCTGCCATGAAAACCCATTTCATGAAGATCCCGATGAATAGTTATTGTGCTGACGTTCCTTCCAGAGGCAGTTTGGAACTCGGTAGTGAGTGTTGCAACTGAGGACAGACAATTTTTACGCGCTATGTGCTTCAGCACTCGGTGGTCCCCTTGTGTGAGCTAATGTGGTCTACCCTTTCGCGGCTGAACCGTTGTCTCCTAGATGTTTCCACTTCACAATAACAGCACTTACAGTTGACCGGGGCAGCTGTAGCAGGGCAGAAATTTGACAAACTGACTTGTTGGAAAGGTGTCATCCTATGATGGTGCCACATTGAAAGTCACTGAGCATTTCAATAAGCCAGTTCTACTGCCAATGTTTGTCTATGGAGATTGCATGGCTGTGTGCTTGATTTTATACACTGTCAGCAACGTGTGTGGCTGAAATAGCAGAATCCAATCATTTGAATGGGTATCCACAAACTTTTGTATATATAGTGTATCTAGCCAATCAGCTACAGGCAATTTCCTGCGGGTTTGGACCCAACCGGATGCATCCGTTTTCCAGTGGAAATGGAAAAAGAGTCTGATGCGACATCCACTTTTGGAGTTGAACAACAAGACACTCCATCTTAACTCCTCCTCCACATTTACTGGGTTGGTTCAACAGTGCAGAAGAGAATCTCTTCCAACAATTCTTATGCTGTAGCCCTTTATCCTTTATCACTTGTACGGTGTTCCCTACTACTATAATCCTATGTTACTAGTCTTTATACCTTGCACACATTATTAACTGTCTAATAATAGGGGGTGTCGAGGAAAAAAATGAGCCAGTGTTAAAAATGCCACGGACGATTTTTGGTCCAAGTCCGGCCCTGAACCTCCCTGTAAAATGACTGTAATATGAAGCGTAACTAAAAATGTTGTCCAGAAATGTTAAAGGTTACAATTTAGAGTCAAAGCCAAGACAAATGCACAATATGAGACAGATGTACTGTATGTAAGAAGAGCAGAATTCACCATGACACGCTGGTTTCTAAATGTTTTTATTCAATCACATCACTTCTTAATATACAAACAACAAGGAGAAATAAAGAGGCAAAACAGTTTCATGATGTATTTAATCCGTTCGCCAGTCTTTGTTTTCCATGTTGGGAACACAGACTATGTGTGGCGAGGGCCAGCCTTTGGATTCTCCCGTTCGTCCGTCGCCCAAAACGTCCTACTGGTCGGATCCCTCGTCCTGTGTACCACGAGGCCTTGATGTCTGGATCTGAGTGTCACAAATATTTTTTTTAAAGGAAAAATAGAAGACACATAACCTTTCTGAAAATAAATAATGACGTCAACGTTGGAGGAGCTGAGAAATATAGGTGAGTTTGTAACAGAATCTGTGGGGTGAAAGGGACTGTGGGAGAAGTTAGAAGAGAAGGAGGGGAGTGTGCACAAGAACATGATAGGAGAGCGTGAGTGTGTGAATGCGGTCCAAATAATGAAAGTGGCGAGAGCGACCATATGACTTTATAGTAAATTAGTTTGAGTTAAAGGAAAGATGAAGAGTAAAGAAAGACAGAGATGGGGAAAAGAACATACTTATCTCCATGGAGCTCTGTGGATACCCAACGTGTGTCTTGGATAGAGTCCGTGACAGCAGTAACATGAGGGCATAGAGCACCGCACACACCCTCATGGTCATCATACAGATGTCGATCACTGAGTCCTAGGCTGGGGCAGACGTCAATCTGGAACAATAAAGTTTTACTTTAGAATTGAATTCTGCTAAACGAGCATAGGTTCATAGAAAGTAAATAGCATTCATCATGCAAATAATAATATCAATCATTGATCAACCAGAACCAATTAACATAACTTTATTGATTATAAAGGTGCTATCGAATAATGTGTTCATTGAATAACAATCAGAAGATACAGTACAACAGAATACCAAACTCCTAGTACATGTCTGTCTTCTGTTGCCAAACTATCATAAGCGCAATACACTGACTACTAAACCATGCATGAAACAATTCTGTAAACATTGCATGGACTTACAAGAACATAACACAATACCCTAAGTGTTGAAAACATTGGGAACACTTGCTCTTTCCATGACATAGGCTGACAAGGTGAATCCGGGTGAAAGCTATGATCCCTTATTGATGTCACCTGTTAATTCCACTTCAATCAGTGTAGATGAAGGGGAGGAGACAGGTTAAAGAAAGATTTTTAAGCATTGAGACAATTGAGACATGGATTGTGTGTGTGTGCCTTTCAGAGCGTGAATGGTCAAGACAGGGTGCATGGGGTATGATAGTAGGTGCCAGGCACACCAGTTTGAGTGTGTCAAGAACTGCAATGCTGCAGGGTTTTTCATGCTCAACAGTTTTCCATGTGTATCAAGAATGGTCCACCACCATAAGGACATCCAGCCAACGTGACACAACTGTGGGAAGTATTGGACTCAACATGGGCCAGCAATCCTGTGAAATGCCTTCAACACCTTGTAGTCCATGCCGACGAATTGAGGCTGTTCTGAGGGCAAAGGGGGGTGCAACTCAATATTATGAATTTTAGGTTGGAAAAATGTTGGTTGAAAAAAAGACAAAATGCCTTTATATTGATTTCTTTTTGCAAATCCAATCAGTTTTCCATGTTGATTCAACGTCATCACATAGATTTTTGGGGGGGTTCAAATGACGCAGAACCATCATTGATTCATCCAGTTTTTGCTATAGGACTTGGCATTTTCATGCGAAAATGATTGCAGTGCTTCTAAAACACAATATAAAAATAGCATTGGTAAATCCTGGGGATAGACTGGTCAAGGAGTTCACTTGACATCAAATATGCTTCAGGCGTGTAAAAAACAAGAATCAAATTTGCTGAAAATAAAACAGCTATTAAAATAAAACATCTTAGAGTTAATTCAAGGACATTTAAGAGTAAAGAATAGAAGTGAAAACTTACAATGTGGAGAAGAGCCAAGTATGGCTTTAGGAACCTCCGGCTTCAGGTTGTCCCTCTGCTTGAATGGAGAATCTAAAGAGAATCTTCTGTTCCGATGGCTAGCTACTAGAGTGTAAAAAGTATGATAGACCAGAGTTACTCAGTGTATTTAGTCTATGGGTCTAGGGAGAGCTGAAGTGTCTTGGCATGCCTCTGCTTATCCTGTGAGGTGGATGGAGTTGAGGTGTACGGCTGTAGTGGAGAGTCATTCAGAAAAGGACCTGCTCTGGAAGTAGGTTTATATCCACACAGAGGGGATGCTGATGTCACATTACGCAGGCGCACGCACGCACACACGCACGCACACACACACACACACACCTTGTATCTACATTGTGTCTCATTCCACTTTTGTGTACATGGATATTAAACATTGACATCTTTCTCATGAGCCTGTTATTACTTGAGGCAAGATAATAAAACAATTTATTTCTCGTTTTCATGCGTCCTACTGTATCTGTACATTTGGTGACGCTACGCACATTAGCTGGCTAAACCTGACCGTACCCTACCACTTAACAAACCCTAACCACTCGTTAGCATTCATAAAATGATCGACTTTACCCTAACCACTTGCTGCATGTTGCAGTTTTATAAATAGATATAAATGAAAGTTTAGCAAAACAAAAACAAAAATGTAATGTTTGGTTGAGAGGTCAAGTCACACATGCATATTCTCATACATTCACACAAAGCCAATCATGAGCACATAGATGACTCACATCCTCAGTGACACCTATAACGGCATCATCTGAAATTAACAAGATATACTTACAAAACCATGAATATGCACAAACTATACAATGGTCTGAATAAATGAATTATTCAAAGGCAAGGTATGCTGCTTTCTGTAAATAGCCATGACCTCAATCCTCCATTCATGGTCCTACTTTAAATCTTGGAATAAGGGGTGAGAAAATGGAGGGGCGCAGTATATGGAATATTTTATATCCAGCAAGGGGATTAGGAGAGTTATTAATGTTATTTAACTACATTATGACGAGCTTCCATAATATATTTAAGGGTTTATTTAATAGAATGAGTTGTGCAATCACACTCCTTCTGTATTGTATGCTTTATTGGATAGAGTAGAGTGTTGTTGACAGCTTGACCACCCAGGCCACACAAGTGCAATGTGGGTTGTGTGGATTTTCTCTTGACCATAATGGGTGGCCCCATATAGATAGGACAAGAGTGAAACAGTATGTGTTGCACAGAGTAATGTGTGGTAGCTATCTGTAATGGAATCCCTGCAGTGTGTCTACGTGCACTCGCAACAGGCATTCAGCTCGTTCAGAGGCCATTTCATGACAAATCTGGTGATAACGACAGGGAAAACATCTTAGTCTCACACCAGTGGACCTCAGCGAGCCCTTTCAGAGGGATCTTAGTGAGAGAGAAAAAAATCATTTTCGCTAAGGCAATGGGCGGGCACGTGGCATACTTTTCAATAAAGCAGCCCGAAGAAAACTAATATCCTAAGAGTATCTGATTCCGTCCCTATGTCAAAGGAAATGTTGTGATCAAAATATCGCCATGTTTTCTTATAGACGGAATGAATCCTGTCTATGGTTAAATTATGATGAGATAAGACTCCATCCGCAAGAAATACAAAAACGTTACAAGGCTACAAATAATTATTGGTGTGTAAACCTGTGGCTGAATAATAAGACCGATGAGGAAACATATGTTGGGAGGAAAAAGTAGTTGTTGAAATAAATATCATTGACCTTGAATTTATTGAGTCATTAATTACAAAAGTGGAGGCGTGAATAAAAGACAAACACAAAAACATTGACTTTGTTTACATTTTAATTAGTACAATGTCAAAGGTGTTACTTGGCACTATAGTATTGGAAACATAGTTCACATACTTTGTAGTGATGTTCACACTAGGGTATCTACTAATAAATATAAAATAGCAATTAATGGTTCATGCAGAGGATACAAATGCATTCAAATTAATTCATTCAGATGACTACAAATGTACAGAGCAATTCAGTAGCAGAAAAGCAGTATTACGTCTATTGTACTAAAAACTACATGAATGATACTTTACTGTTTAACATAGTACAATAGCGGCAATCAGTTCTAATCTCTTGCATCATTCACGCACCCATGTTTGTGTGTATATCCTGAATATATGCCCTAATATTCCAGCATCAAATTGCTGTATCTATTTGAACAGTCTCCTACACCGACAAAATTAAATGTCCCTCTATTCCCTTTATAGTGCACTACATTAAGGGTTAAATAAATCAAATTAAAATAACTACTTTTGACTGTAACCCCATAGGACTCTGGTCAAAACAAGTGCACTACATAGGAAATAGGGTGCCATTTGGATGCAGTAAGGCCCGGCGTAATGGGAGGGCCCTTCCAAATAAAATATTGAAATGCTGATGATTTATTTGACCGAGACGAACGCCGACAGAAAGACGCATCGATCTCAGTTAAAGCATCCGAGCGAGCGAAACAGCGCCTCTCTGTCTCAGTATGTGTAAACCATGTATCTGATGCTATCTGGACCAAAAAAGAATGGCATGTCATACTATTTCTGGCCACACAGCATCAGATACATGGGCAACATATAGAGGGGCGCTGTTTCGCTCGCTCGGATGCTTTCTCCGGTGATACAGCTTCAGCAGAGAGGAAGTGGCGAAGCGTGAGGGCTCCTTCTTGCCATAATCTGTCCAGTATAAATTCAATGCGTTTCTATGGGAATACTCATTGTTAGGTTGGAGACATGAGCAACTCGTCATTATATACAGATCTCTAGTTTCAGCCTCTTGCTAATTGGTAAGGAAAGTTTGCGTGTGCACAGTGTACTGTTAAGATGCTGGATTGCCCTAAAGTAAATGCATGTTTCTCCCAAATTATATAATTACTCCTGTGTAAATAAATTAATTCAAAACACTTCACCAGGGAGCATGATTTAGCCACAGAGGATAATTAGCTTCTTTAAAAAAATAGCAATGGATTTGTTCAAATCACAAGTGTGTTTGGGAAGCCCACAATTTGTGTAGTGCGCGTGGCAATAGGTCTAGCTGATTGAGTTGCGGCTGTCAGTGAAAAGCGTCTAAAAATGTGTCTTGAGTATAATTTAAAATACTGCATCAAGAAAAATGGTAAGGGTCGTGTGGCAAAAATATGGTACGTCTCTCTCCAGAATACATGCATATGTAGGAAAGTGCGTATTTGGCAATGCCTTATTTCTGATTAAATCACCACGTAACGTTACACCACACATTTTTTCTTCATATCACACAAGTCAACAAAGTCAGTTCTTTTTAACATCCATTGCGAATGATTGTTCGTCAGTATTTGAAAAATCTTCCCAACACTCCCAGCCTCGATAATCAAAGTCATTGATTTTGATACATGAAAACGTTATTATTGAAAATATGCGTATAAAAATAATCAAAACTGTCACGCAGAAAATGGTAGGATAAATAGTCAGCTTCCCCGAACTTGAAACCCACGAGCTGCGGATGGGCTTTACTATTACACCAATTTAACTGTGAACGCGCAAGCATGTGCACGCATGAGGTCCCGTGAAAAAACGGGCCCGCCTAAGGAAAGCAAAGGCAGTCCAAATGATTTGTTCTGGCGCCGGGTCTGGACGCAGACCATCACTCAATCTCTTGTCCCTTGATGTCAGAAAGCATATAGACTGGAACCCAATGGAGAACCATATGTGCCTCCTGGAATTGGTTTATCAATTGACCACTGAGATTTGGTTTCTACAAAGTGTTCCCATGAACCCTGTGGAATGAAGCCTATATGAGAAACATCTGCAATTCTCTGGAGAAAACCCTACATATAATTGTGTAATCTGTTAATAGTGAAGTTAATAAAGCTTTTCAACAGGCTCGTTCAATAGTAGTACAAACATGAGATTACAGTTAATGTACTATGGATGTCGAAGTCTAGTCATAAGTACATTTTAATAAAGTTGGCAGTTACATCATTGCTATAATGTTTTTAAAAAGTTTTTTTTACTGTTCAGCAAATGCATTAAGACATTGTAACATGAAGCATAACATTTCACATTCTTGAATATAAATAATATTAGAAATAATATTGGGTAAATGTAATAAACAAACAGAGAGATAATGGCATTATTAGGTTCAGTTCACAATAACGTATAGCCAATGAAATAACTTGACACAAAATGGACTTCTGCTCCAGCAGATTCTCTGTTATAAGAATCACTTTACTCAGTTACAAGATGCTCAACTTCCTCCTCAATGACCCTGTGCCATTACTGGTTCCTGCAGAATGGAGAGAGTGAGAGTGAGAGAGAGAGAGTGAGAAAGTGAGTGAGAAATGGGGAGGAGAGGGAGAGAATGCTTTGATTCCATTTGAGAGTGATTGGATGATTATCCCAAACATGACTGACTTATAAAACTGGGACATTGGGACACAAGAATAGTTCAAAATGTGTCACATAAATACCTTTGATGCTTAGTTGTTAGGTCAGCTGAAAAAAAGACTGGGACCACAAATTGTAAATCATGCCGATGATTATAACTAATATAATTTAGGGCCACCTAAAATAGTCTGAATAACTAACTATACCTAAGGGGTCGATGAGAAAGTGTGTGTGTGTGTGTGTGCAGTATTCCTCCCACACATACAGCGATCTCATAAAACTCTTGTAGAAGTCTGGCAACTCAATGCATACAGCAATCCTCCACCAAGAACCCTCTTAAACCGAACTAGGGGTGTAACCACGTTTTAAATCAACGCGAATAAGAAATACATTTTGGCATTGAACAGCACCACAAACAACATTCCCTTCCTCGCCTCTTTCCTCATCCCTCCCTATTCTCTGTCTCTCATCATATTCCTCTTATCAGCGTTCAAAGCATGTGTCACTGAAATGGCGGCAGTGCAAAACAATCAAGGTCGATTTCTCTATGGGAGTATCTATGGGATAGAGAACGTCGTTGAGTGCATCACAGTGTTTAGAGCCTACACAGGCAACTGACGATGAAAAAAAAGTGAACAAAGGTTCAGCCAGAATGACTCTAAGCCTCACCACCCTGTTCTAATGACTATGCAATGTAGAAATAAGTGTATGATTATACCTCTGCAGCCTTCCATTTGGACCCCAAACAAGAGAAACAATGTTTTGATTCTTAGATCCACACCATTTTATGAGCTCCGGTAATGAATTAATTACCCAATGTACCCAAACAACAGAAACCCAATCAACACACAGATTAACCAAAACCAACCACATGTGGAATAAACCCAGAGAGTATGAAGGAGTATGCCAACAAGAGAAACACCACACAGAGCAACCAGTGCTTAATTTGGCATAGAGCTGTAGAGTAGAGGGCTTGCAAAAGTTGCACACATTGGGCAACATTTTGGTAACCTAGAGTCCGGGAAAAATGTGGCCTTTTATAAACACATTTCATGCAATTCTACATCATTTTAGATGACTGGAGACTGGAGATATTTTTTAATACCTCACAAATGATCAATATGTCATGCTACTTTGACACTGACATACTGAGAATCTGAGATCAATAAAAACAACCTTGTCTTGAATCCATCAATAGCCTAGACCTAGGTGTGTGGTGGAGACACATATTGTAGGCTACAATATGAGGAGGAAATTATAGTCCTAAAAAAGCTTTTCCATTTCACTGACTCACCCAATGATGCACAGCTCACTCAACGCTGATGGCTGACACGCTCGTGCCCAAAGCTCATCTCTCTCTCGTTTTACTTTGTAAAACAATGTTGTCCGCACAATATGCCGAGTTGGAAGGTGATCATTTGGTAGTCTACAGACAGATTAGTCTTCTCTTTTCAGCAGGGTCCATTTGTTTTCCAAACTGTTTTCCCGCGATTGTATTTGAACTATTGCGAAAGGCCTGTTTTGGTTGCATGCTGTTCACTGACAATTTTGCCACGCATTCCCGACTGTAGGCATGCCTAGAGATTGGCCTACACATAATCCACAGCTAGGCATTTAAAAAAAAAAAAGAAGCTGTTCACTGACAATGTTGCTGAGCATTCCCGACTGTAGGCATGCTTAGAGATTGGCCTACACACAAACCACAGCGCAGCTGTGGCTAAATTATAGGTCTACTCCTGGTGTAGTATTCAATATTATTTCATTTCTTTCTGAACAGACAGCATTAATTCTATAACTGTGGCAAATGTATTTCAATTTATCATGGGTGCTGCGGCACCTCCAGCACCCTTCCATGGATTTGATTCTATAAAGAAATAAATGAAGTGCAACACTGGAGAAATGAGAGTTGCAGGCTCATGTCTATCAGAGCAGAGAGAGGGAGATGGATAATAGAAAGTGAATCTCATTTCAGTTCTGTGAGAGACACAGACGCGCTTCTCTCACCACAGCAATGGCCACGCATTGGTCTATATAGGCCACAATGTTACGCAAACCATAGGCTAAACCCGGGCCGGCCCAACACAAATCAATTCTTTGTATATCAGGCGCGTTTTCACATTATGTTTTTTAGGGGACAGGAGAATTACAGAGGAGTCAACTTGAATTAACTTTAATAGCTTTTATTATAATCTTTACATTGAAAACTGATTGTTTTTCATGCCATGAAAGGTACTGTACCACATCCTGGCAAATGGGATCCGAAACAATACAGTCAGAAACAGAGGTGCTGGATCCGGCACAATTTAAGCACTGAGAACAACCACAAACCAACAACAGGCAAGCCAACCCAGCCTGTATAAGCCCAGTGTAACCAACCACTGGTGAACCCATCACCAGCCATCCTGAGACTGGGTCGTACCCCACATGATGTGGTGCCCTGGAGCTGAGGCCTTCCCACTGGGTCAGGGAGCCCTTGTTGAATGACTGACTTCCTCTGAAACTCTTCCTCTTCACCTGGAAGTTGGAACACACAAGTTGCGCCCCAATGTCTCCTTCCTGAAGTGTGCACTTGTTCACTACTCCCAACAAGTTTAAAACATTGGATTGGTGCAGGCATGGGCTAGAGTGAGTTTCCATATACCACTAATTTCCTTTCAAATCCATGAAGGAAAGTGAACAAGTGCACTTTCCTTCATGAGATTATTTGAAAGCAACCACCGTATAAAGTTGTTTGCAACCTCTCTATAAAGTGTTTTTGGGGTCCCCCACAAGCATGTCTTTTCTCATGTAGGGAGGTTCCCGGGTGCGTAGTTCTAGATCTGTTTGTGCTGTCCTGCCAACTTCAATCACCATAGGAGATAGCAAGACAGCACAAACAGATCTGGTTCCTGGTGACACGTTAGTTCAACTATAGCCCTCACTCTGACATAGTGCTGTCATAAACGTTTGATAATGATGTCATGTAGTGAAGGGTATTATGACGATCAACCAGAAACATATGATAATTGACATACTATAAACCTGTAACAATGTATGACACGGTTATGACTGTCAAAAGCATGGGAAGTGTTCCAAAGTTTCTTGGCCAATTGGTACACTCAGGAATGAGCTCTGCAATGTTTCTCAATCCTATCATGTTCTAAGTGAAACAAGGTTTAAGACTTTAGGGTTTACGAGCCCCTGTGGATTCTGCAAGCGCAGCATTTTCGGTTCTTACTTGTTGGAAGGTCATAGGCACTTCTCCTTCTTTGGGGAGGGACGGTTGACTAAAAGAAACAAGAGAGAAGAATGTCTATCAGTTTTGCACATCGAGAGATTCCTCCTTGCAAAACAGCTCGAGCTCAGCCTGGACGCACATGAAGACTCAGCAGTAGTCTGATTCAAATTAGACACTGAGACTTTCCACGCTCTGTCTATGCTCTGTTATGGTGACATGGGAGTTGATCTGTAAAAAAGTAAAAAAGCTTGTTTCTTCTCTTGGAGAGTGCCTTGTAATCAGCCTATATGGCTGAAAATGTCACTTTAAGAAAAATACACATATAACACGATGTTTTGTTTTCCATAGTATTACGCAATCTACACATGAGGGTCCTGTTTTCATCAAAATCATGAATAAGTACAGAGATACTCAAATGTGATTTTCACAGGTCCCAGGCTCTGCCCACCTTACCTTTCTCCTGGTCATATCCACAGACATCCCAGCAGCACTCAGGGCAGCGATCTTGTTCTCGATGTCTGTCACCTTCAGGGGAAAAGGACATTTACTCAATGGGCCTGTGTCTCCTGGACCCAGATTAAGCCTGCTTTTGGACTAAAAAGGCAGCTCAATAAAACATCTCCATAGAAAGTGCTTTTTTAGTCCAGGAACAGATGATTTTTAAAGACCTTTCTGAACAATGTGCCTCCTTGGTTTGAGGTGTATGGCTTGAGATATGCTGGTTGCCCATCTCTAACGGTTGACTACACTAAGGGGCAGTGGTGCGGATCCAGGCATAAGCTGCATAATCGGTTGCTTAGTTCCTGATCGAATACACCAGGTGCAATTTGGTTGTGCATCAGCAGTTTCTCTCTTGTTATGTCAGTCACTGACAATCAACTCAAAAATCATATCAAATTGTATTGTTCGCATAAACATAGCTTAAACAACGCTTTACTCAGTACTTTGTCAAAGCACCTTTTGGGTATGATGCTACACGCTATTTGGGGAGTTTCTCCCATTCTTCTTTGCAGATCCTCTCAAGCTGTCAGGTAGGATGGGGAGCGTCGCTACAAGCTATTTTCAGGTCTCTCCAGAGATGTTTGATCAGGTTCAAGTGCGGGCTCAAGAGACTTGTCCCGAAGCCACTCCTGCGTTGTCTTGGCTGTGTACTTACAGTCGTTGTCCTGTTGGAAGGTGAACCTCTGCCCCAGGCTGAGGTCCTGAGCTCTCTGGAGTAGGTTTTCATCAAGGATATATCTGTACATTGCTCCGTTCATCTTTGCCTCAATCCTGACTAGTCTCCCAGTCCCTGCCACTGAAAAATATCCCCACAGCATGATGCTGCCACCATCATTCTTCACCGTAACGATGGTGCCAGGTTTCCCCCAGACGTGACGCTTGGCATTCAGGCCAAAGAGTTCAATCTTGTTTTCATCAGACCAGAAAATCTTGTTTCTCATGGTCTGAGAGTCCTTACACTGCCATTTGGCAAACTACAAGTTGGCTGTCATGTGCCTTTTTACTGAGGAGTGGCTTCTGTCTGGCCACTTTACCATAAAGGCCTGATTGGTGGAGTGCTGGATAGATAGTTGTCCTTCAGGAAGGTTCTCCCATCTCCATAGAAAAATTCTGTAGCTCTGTCAGAGTGGCCATCGTGTTCTGAGTAATCAGCGAGAAGGACCAACTGATTGCTCAGTTTGGCCGGGTAGCCAGCTTTAGGAACATTCTTGGTAGTTCCAAACTTCTTCCATTTGAGAATGATGGAAGCCACTGTGTTCTTGAACCTTCAATGCTGCAGACATTTTTTGGTACCCTTTCCAGATCTGTCCCTCAACACAATCCTGTCTCAGAGCTCTACAGACAATTCCTTCAACCTCATGGCTTGGTTTTTGCTCTGGGATGCACTGTCAACTGTGGGACCTTATATAGATAAGTGTGTGCCTCTCCAAATCATGTCCAATCAATTACATTTTCCACAGGTGGACTCCAATCAGGTTGTAGAAACATCAAGGATGATCAATGGAAACAGAATGCACATGAGCTCAAATTTGAGTCTCATAGCAAAGGGAATGAATACTTATGTAAATAAGGTATCTGTTATTATTGTTAATACATTTGCAAAAATGTTTAAAATCCTGTTTTCGCTTTGTCATTATGGAGTATTGTGTGTAGGTTGATGAGGAATAAGGCTGTAACGTAACAAAATGTGGAAAAATTCAATGGCTCTGAATACTTTCTGAATGCACTGTATTTAGCAAATGTTATTGAGGGTGTAGAAAATGCTGTCATTGAATTAGCCATGTCAGCTAACAATTTTTAGCGACATAGCTGGCTAGACTAACGATCTAAACTTGTAAACTCAGCAAAAAAAGAAACGTCCATTTTTCAGGACCCTGTCTCAAAGATAATTCGTAAAAATTCAAATAACTTCACAGATCTTCATTGTATAGGGTTTAAACACTGTTTCCCATACTTGTTCAATGAACCATAAACAATTAATGAACATGCACCTGTGGAACGGTTGTTAAGAGACTAACAGTTTACAGACAGTAGGCAATAAAGGTCACAGTTATGAAAACTTAGGACACTAAAGAGGCCTTTCTACTGACTCTGAAAAACACCAAAAGAAAGGTCCCCGCTCATCTGCGTGAATGTGCCTTAACTTCTCTAGGGTAGGGGTCAGCTTTCGGAATTTTGGATGAAAAGCATGCCCAAATTAAACTGCCAGCTACTCGGGCCCAGAAGATATGATATGCATATAACTGGTAGATTTAGATAGAAAACACTCTAAAGTTTCCAAAACTGTTACAATAGTGTCTGTGAGTATAACCAAACTGATTTGGCAGGCGAAAACCTGAGAAAAATCCATTCAGGAAGTAAGTTTCTTTTTGGTTTTGTAGTTTTCTATTCAATGCCATTACAGTATCCATTGACTTAGGACTCAAATTGTAGTTCCTATGCCTTCCACTAGATGTCAACAGTCTTTAGAAATTGTTTCAAGCTTGTATTCTTATAAATGAGGGAGTAAGACCAGTCTGAATGAGTGGACCCTGCCGTGTCACAGAGCTTTTTCATGCGCAATCCCGAGAGAGTGCCTTTCTTGTTTACCTTTTATATTGATTACGTTTTTGTCCGGATTAAATATTATCGATTATTTAGGCTGAAAACAACCTGAGGATTGAATATAAACATCTTTTCATATGTTTCTATGAGCTTTACGGATACAATTTTGATTTTTTTGTCTGTCTGTTTTGACTGGGTTTGAGCCTGTGCATTACTGAAGAAAACTCGAACAAAACTGAGGTTTTTGGATATTAAGAGACTTTATCGAACAAAAGGAACATTTATTGAGTAAAAGAATGTCTTCTGAGTACAACCATATGAAGATCATCAAAGGTAATGGATTCATTTTATCTCTATTTCTGACTTGTGTAACTCTTCTACTTGGCTGGTTACTGTTTGTAATGATTTGTCTGCTGGGCTATGTTCTCAAATAATCGTAAGGTATGCTTTCGCTGTAAAGAATTTTAAATCTGACACCGTGGTGGGATTCACAAGAAGTTAATCTTTAAACCTATGTAAAATATGTTGTGTTTTCTGAATTTTTATAATGAGCATTTCTGTATTTGAATTTGGTGCTCTGCAATCTCACTGGATGTTGGCCAGGTGGGATGCATAAAGGAGGCATGAGGAATGCAGATGTGGCCAGGGCAATAAATTGCAATATCCGTACTGTGAGACGCCTAAGACAGCGCTACAGGGAGACAGAACAGACAGCTGATTGTCCTTGCAGTGGCAGACCATGTGTAAATAACACCTGCACAGGTATCGGTACATCACATCTGCGGGACAGGTACAGGATGGCCACAACAACTGTCAGAGTTACACCAGGAACGCACAATCCCTCCATCAGTGATCAGACTGTCCACAATAGGCTGAGAGAGGCTGGACTGAGTGATTGTAGGCCTGTTGTAAGGCAGGTCCTCACCAGACATCACCGGCAACAACGTCACCTATGGGCACAAACCCACCGTTGCTGGACCAGACAGGACTGGCAAAAAGTGCTCTTCACTGACGAGTGATGGGGTGATGGTCGGATTCGCATTTATCGTTGAAGTAATGAGCATTACGTCGAGGCCTGTACCCTGGAGCGGGATCGATTTGGAGGTGGAGAGTCTGTCATGGTCTGGGGCGGTGTGTCACAGCATCATCGTCTACTTTATTATCCTGCGATTGTACGTTGACCAATAGTACCGATGGTAAAGGCAGATTAGCCACTCGTCGCCGGATCCTTACAAGGCACCCCGATCTCCTTCCGCGATATCTCGGTCTCTTTCTCCTGCTAATGATGGGGATGAGGGCCTTGTCTGGTGTCTGGAGTAAATCCCTCTCGTCTGACTCATTAAATAAACATTATTTGTCCAGTTCAAGGTGAATAATCACCGTTCTGATGTCCAGAAGCTCTTTTCAGTCATAAGAGATGGTATCAGCAACATTATGTACAAAATAAAGTTACAAACAATGTGAGAAAAACAAACAAAATAGCACGGTTGATCAAGAGCCCATAAAACAACAGCCATCCCCTCCGGGCACCATCTTTCGACCATGAAGGCCTGATTCACGCAGTCTCCCCTGAACAGTTGCTGTTGAGATGTGTCTGTTACTTGAACTCTGTGAAGCATTTCTTTGGGCTGCTATTTCTGAGGCAGGTAACACGACTGAACTTATCCTCTGCAGCAAAGGTAACTCCGGGTCTTCCTTTCCTGTGGTGGTCCTTATGAGAGCCAGTTTAATCATAGCGCTTGTTACATATTACATAGCGCTTGTTACATATTGACTGGCCTTCATGTTTTAAAGTATTGATGGCCTGTCATTTCTCTGCTTATTTGAGCTGTTCTTGCCATAATATGGATTTGGTCTTTTACCAAATAGGGCTATCTTCTGTATATCTACCCCTATGATGTCACCACACAATTGAATCGCTCAACCACATTAAGAAAGAAAGAAATTCCACAAATTAACGTTTAACAAGGCACACTTGTTAATTAAAATGCATTCCAGGTGACTACCTCATCAAGCTGGTTGACAGAAGGCCAAGAGTATGCAAAGCTGACTTCAAGGCATATTGTAACTACTTTGAAGAATCTCAAATATTAAATAGATTTGGATTTAACACTATAAAGAAAAACCTTTGAATCAGTAGGTGTGTCCAAAGTTCTCACCTGTCTGTGTTTTTTTCCTTGAAGCTCTGATTGCTAGGGTCATTTTAAGATGCCACTTTGGCACAGTGACTCACTACCCAAACCAGACGTAACTGGTTTCAAGTGGCCAAGAGACGCCATGTGATCTCCTACTTCTTACTAGTGGACACACTGGGAATCAGACAGGGGATATATTTACATCAATAAATAGGTAGAAACCTCCTCATATGTGACCGACCAGCTCAAATCGGTCTTATGTAGCAACATTTTTTATTGTGTTTTTTACACTGTATAAAAGTAGAGACTCATAGTATATCATACACTACAGTTGAGGAACAATGGGAAAGTAATTCTGCTTTGATAGTGATAAACTTGTAAAATCACTTTTGAGAAAATGGCCTTTGAATGTTTTGGTACTACTACTGTTAAGCCTTTCTTTGTCTAAACCCATTCAGCATCGTTCACACCCTCTTGCGTAAGTTCCAAATATCTCTAATGGTCACCCCAGTGTGAGTTTTTTTGTGCGCGTGATGTTAGAATGTTCTCTCCATTCCAGAATGTGATTGTTACGCAACAGTACATTTCAAACCAAAGCACGCACGCATAATCCCTGTTTTTATTTATAGGCTGTTTTCAACTTGGTGTGTTCCGCCTCATTCATTCACATAAAAGTAGTCATTTTTACTTTTGCGGACCACTTAATGTTTTTGACATTTCTGACCCAGACAAAATTCCCCAAATACTTCCCAATTGTTTGTGCAGTTCAAGTCTGCAGACATTTGCTCATCTCCTGTCCTGCACACACGTGTTCACATTTTCTATCTGTTGCCTGCATCGCAATCATAGTTGTTTTTGTTACCAATAATAACTTTGGAAATGTGTGTGTTTCTATCAAAGTAAGTGCCTTATTACGTTATAAAAGTTTCTGCATGTTGTTTCTACTGTCACATGTTTTTGTGTATATTCCTTATAACTGCGGACACACGAGGTAACGTTACTCATTTCATAACCTTTATGGTGTTATACTCAATGTTTAGCTAGCTAGCTACATTCTTCTATTAGCTCTGGAAAAGTATTAGAAGTATTAGCATGTGTTGTATTTTGAAGCTACCCTGGCCTTATGACTCCCAAGTGGCACAGCGTCTCAGTGCTAGAGGCGTCACTACAGACACCCATGTTCAAATCCAGACTGCGTTTCTATCAAAGTAAGTGCCTTATTATGTTATAATAGTTTCTGTGTGTCATGTTATACTGTTTCTACTGTAGCTCACTGTGTGTATGGAGCATAATATATTTGTGTATATTCCTTATAACCGCGGACACGCAAGGTAACGTTACTCATTTCATAACCTTTATGGTGTTATATTCAATCGTGCTTATGTAGCTACAATCTTATATTAGCTCTGTAAAAGAATGCTAATTGCGTCAGAAGTATTGGCTTGTTGTATTTTGAAGCTACCCTGGAGAACATGAAAAATATCTTCTTATACCACTTGGTCGTTTTTTGAGTGCATTCCACAAAGCTGTTTATCATGTCCGCCTTATCCACTGCCCCTATTTTGAGGTTATAGTCAAACACGCAGTCTGGTTTGATATTTCTTTCTCCCATCAAAGTGTCCACCTTCCCTGTGGCCGAAATGGTTGCTGTATGGACAGTGGAGAGGACATGGATGTCTCGTTTGTCCTGCCAACAACACTCTTAGCTGTTGACATTTCTTATTTTGTTTAACGGGTCATTTAGGATAGCAGTAGCGTTGTTGATTAAATGCAGTCATCGCAGCAGAACTAGGAAGCAGACTTGAGAAAAGAGGGTGGCAAAGAAGGGAGTTGCAAACATAGGATCTGTGCTCCAGCATTCTCTTAGGGAGTTCTTCTTTACTATCCCCATGAGAAGGACTGTCACCAGGAAGGTATACATTTCACTAATTGTGGTTGTCCCGCCCACTCCTGGCTCTCTTTTCTCCTGTAGCTCCAAGGCATAGTGATAGGTCTCTGCTATTTCTCCTACCAGCTCCTCTGTCAGAAACAACTTGAAGCACTGCCTCAGATGGAAATGGCAAGGGCCGTTGCACTCAGACTGGGACTCATCAAAGCAAACAGCAGGGCCAGGGGGGGTGAAATGGCTGGCAGCCTTCCAGCTACCACAGAAGTCCTGTACTTCATCCACTGTCGGTCTGCCTCCATCACCACCAGCATCTTCAAAGGGAACTGGGAATTCATCAGTGGACAAGGGGTCCTCAGATTCAGGGTTTTCACAGGCTGGGGTGGGGGGAAGCTCCTCACTGTCACTGTCAGAATCTGATTCCTGACTTTCAGACTCATTGTCAGAATTTTTTTATATCTCCAGAATTTCTTCATTTGTGAGTTGTCTCCTTTTGAAAGACATTGCTAATGCTACAGCTTAGCTCACTAGCTACATACATAAACAACAACAGTGAATGGCTCAGAGTGAGAGGTTTTTTATTTTTATTTTTTATTTCACCTGTATTTAACCAGGTAGGCTAGTTGAGAACAAGTTCTCATTTGCAACTGCGACCTGGCCAAGATAAAGCATAGCAGTGTGAACAGACATCACAGAGTTACACATGGAGTAAACAATTAACAAGTCAATAATACAGTAGAAAAAAGGAGAGTCTATATACATTGTGTGCAAAAGGCATGAGGAGGTAGGCGAATAATTACAATTTTGCAGATTAACACGGGAGTGATAAATGATCAGATGGTCATGTACAGGTAGAGATATTGGTGTGCAAAAGAGCATAAAATAAAATAAATAAAAACAGTATGGGGATGAGGTAGGTAAAAATGGGTGGGCTATTTACCGATACACTATGTACAGCGGCAGCGATCGGTTAGCTGCTCAGATAGCAGATGTTTCAGCGATTTTTGCAATTCGTTCCAGTCACAGGCAGCAGAGAACTGGAACGAAAGGCGGCCAAATGAGGTGTTGGCTTTAGGGATGATCAGTGAGATACACCTGCTGGAGCGCGTGTTACGGGTGGGTGTTGCCATCGTGACCAGTGAACTGAGATAAGGCGGAGCTTTACCTAGCATGGACTTGTAGATGACCTGGAGCCAGTGGGTCTGGCGACGAATATGTAGCGAGGGCCAGCCGACTAGACCATACAGGTCGCAGTGGTGGGTGGAATAAGGTGCTTCAGTGACAAAACGGATGGCACTGTGATAAACGGCATCCAGTTTGCTGAGTAGAGTGTTGGAAGCAATTTTGTAGATGACATCGCCGAAGTCGAGGATCGGTAGGATAGTCATTGTCGGAACTAGAAGCACAAGCATTTCGCTACACTCGCATTAACATCTGCTAACTATGTGTATGTGACAAATACAATTTGATTTGATTTGATTCAGTAGGATAGTCAGTTTTACTAGGGTCAGTTTGGCGGCGTGAGTGAAGGAGGCTTTGTTGCGGAATAGAAAGCCGACTCTTGATTTGTTTTTTCGATTGGAGATGTTTGATATGAGTATGGAAGGAGAGTTTACAGTCTAGCCAGACACCTAGGTACTTATAGATGTCCACATATTCAAGGTCGGAACCATCCAGGGTGGTGATGCTGGTCAGGCGTGCGGGTGCAGGCAGCGAATGGTTGAAAAGCATGCATTTGGTTTTACTAGCGTTTAAGAGCAGTTGGAGGCCACGGAAGGAGTGTTGTATGGCATTGAAGCTCGTTTGGAGGTTAGATAGCACAGTGTCCAAGGACGGGCCGGAAGTATATAGAATGGTGTCGTCTGCGTAGAGGTGGATCAAGGAATCGCCCGCAGCAAGAGCAACATCATTGATATATACAGAGAAAAGAGTCGGCCCGAGAATTGAACCCTGTGGCACGCCCATAGAGATTGCCAGAGGACCGGACAGCATGCCCTCCGATTTGACACACTGAACTCTGTCTGCAAAGTAATTGGTGAACCAGGCAAGGCAGTCATCCGAAAAACCGAGGCTACTGAGTCTGCCGATAAGAATATGGTGATTGACAGAGTCGAAAGCCTTGGCAAGGTCGATGAAGACGGCTGCACAGTACTGTCTTTTATCGATGGCGGTTATGATATCGTTTAGTACCTTGAGCGTGGCTGAGGTGCACCCGTGACCGGCTCGGAAACAAGATTGCACAGCGGAGAAGGTACGGTGGGATTCGAGATGGTCAGTGTCCTGTTTGTTGACTTGGCTTTCGAAGACCTTAGATAGGCAGGGCAGGATGGATATAGGTCTGTAACAGTTTGGGTCCAGGGTGTCTCCCCCTTTGAAGAGGGGGATGACTGCGGCAGCTTTCAATCCTTGGGGATCTCAGACGATATGAAAGAGAGGTTGAACAGGCTGGTAATAGGGGTTGCGACAATGGCGGCGGATAGTTTCAGAAATAGAGGGTCCAGATTGTCAAGCCCAGCTGATTTGTACGGGTCCAGGTTTTGCAGCTCTTTCAGAACATCTGCTATCTGGATTTGGGTAAAGGAGAACCTGGAGAGGCTTGGGCGAGTAGTTGCGGGGGGGGGGGGGGGCGGAGCTGTTGGCCGAGGTTGGAGTAGCCAGGCGGAAGGCATGGCCAGCCGTTGAGAAATGCTTGTTGAAGTTTTCGATAATCATGGGTTTATCGGTGGTGACCGTATTACCTAGCCTCAGTGCAGTGGGCAGCTGGGAGGAGGTGCTCTTGTTCTCCATGGACTTCACAGTGTCCCAGAACTTTTTGGAGTTGGAGCTACAGGATGCAAACTTCTGCCTGAAGAAGCTGGCCTTAGCTTTCCTGACTGACTTGTATTGGTTCCTGACTTCCCTTAACAGTTGCATATCGCGGGGACTATTCGATGCTATTGCAGTCTGCCACAGGATGTTTTTGTGCTGGTCGAGGGCAGTCAGGTCTGGAGTGAACCAAGGGCTATATCTGTTCTTAGTTCTGCATTTTTTGAACGGAGCATGCTTATCTAAAATGGTGAGGAAGTTACTTTTAAAGAATGACCAGGCATCCTCAACTGACGGGATGAGGTCCATGTCCTTCCAGGATACCCGGGCCAGGTCGATTAGAAAGGCCTGCTCACAGAAGTGTTTTAGGGAGCGTTTGACAGTGATGAGGGGTGGTCGTTTGACTGCGGCTCCGTAGCGGATACAGGCAATGAGGCAGTGATCGCTGAGATCCTGGTTGAAGACAGCGGAGGTGTATTTGGAGGGCCAGTTGGTCAGGATGACATCTATGAGGGTGCCCTTGTTTACAGATTTAGGGTTGTACCTGGTGGGTTCCTTGATGATTTGTGTGAGATTGAGGGCATCTAGCTTAGATTGTAGGACTGCCGGGGTGTTAAGCATATCCCAGTTTAGGTCACCTAACAGAACAAACTCTGAAGCTAGATGGGGGGCGATCAATTCACAAATGGTGTCCAGGGCACAGCTGGGAGCTGAGGGGGGTCGGTAGCAGGCGGCAACAGTGAGAGACTTATTTCTGGAGAGAGTAATTTTTAAAATTAGTAGTTCGAACTGTTTGGCTATGGTCCTGGAAAGTATGACATTACTTTGCAGGCTATCTCTGCAGTAGACTGCAACTCCTCCCCCTTTGGCGGTTCTATCTTGACGGAAAATGTTATAGTTGGGTATGGAAATCTCAGAATTTTTGGTGGCCTTCCTGAGCCAGGATTCAGACACGGCAAGGACATCAGGGTTAGCAGAGTGTGCTAAAGCAGTGAGTAAAACAAACTTAGGGAGGAGGCTTCTGATGTTGACATGCATGAAACCAAGGCTTTTTCGATCACAGAAGTCAACAAATGAGGGTGCCTGGGGACATGCAGTGCCTGGGTTTACCTCCACATCACCCGCGGAACAGAGGAGGAGTAGTATGAGGGTGCGGCTAAAGGCTATCAAAACTGGTCGCCTAGAGCGTTGGGGACAGAGAGTAAAAGGAGCAGATTTCTGGGCATGGTAGAATATATTCAGGGCATAATGCGCAGACAGGGGTATGGTGGGGTGCGGGTACAGCGGAGGTAAGCCCAGGCACTGGGTGATCATGAGAGAGATTGTATCTCTGGACATGCTGGTTGTAATGGGTGAGGACACCACATGTGTGGGAGGTGGGACAAAGGAGGTATCAGGGGTATGAAGAGTGGAACTAGGGGCTCCATTGTAAACTAAAACAATGATAACTAACCTGAACAACAGTATACAAGGCATATTGACATTTGAGAGAGACATACAGCGAGGCATAGGGTAATCACAGGTGTTGAATTGGGAGAGCTAGCTGAACAGTAGGTGAGACAACAACAGCTAATCATCTAGCACAACAACAGCAGGTAAAATGGCGTTGACTAGGCAGGGAGGGTCGGTTTAACTACACACAGAGCCTGAGTGCGGCTGGGGCCGACAGATAAAACATAAACAAGCAGAATGGAGTATCGTGATTAATGGACAGTCCAGCATGCATCAGCTATGTAGCCAAGTGATCAGTGTCCAGGGGGCAGCGGTGGATGGGACTGGCGAGTATTATCCAGGTAAAAAAAAACTGTCTGGCTGTGCAGAAGGTAAAGCCGCTAGCAGTGGCTAACAATGACTAAATAGCTTGTAGCTAGTTAGCTGGTTAGCTTCTGGAGGTTCTTGAATGTGTTCTAAAAATTAAAAATAATTCCGATTACGTATCACATTGGGTGAGGCAGGTTACCGGAAGGTATAATCGAATTAAAAATCGAAAAGAGATTGAAAGTAAATATGGGTCCAGTGAGTGGTTGGGCTGGCTGGGGACACAGCGATTCAGACAGTTAGCAGGCCTGTGCTAACAAGCTAACAGTTAGTAGGCCGGGGCTGAGCAAGGTAGCAGTTAGCGGACCGGGGCTAAACAAGCTAGCAGTTAGCAGGCCGAATTAGCAAGCAAGCAGAAAGTTAGTCTTTGGGGGACGTCACGATGGGGTGAGTCTGTTTATGCCTCTTCATGCGGTGACATCGATAGACCGGTCGTGGGTCCGGATATTGTAGCCCAGGAGTATGCTTCGGTGGTAGCACAGGAGCTCTGGCTGGGCTAGCTTCAAGCTAAGTGGATGGAAACGCTAGCCAGGAGTAATCATCCGGGGTTGCGGTTAGCTAGTTAGCTAGTTGTGAAGATCCAGCTGAAAATGTTCCGTTTGCGGTGGGAATCCGGGGATAAAAAAAAAAATAATAATAGGTCCGTTATGCTCTGGTTAGAGTCGCGTTGTTCGAACTGGCGAGAGCTTTCCGAGCTAAAGGTTAGCTGATGACCAGTTAGCTGATGACCGCTAGCAATGCTTTGCTGGTAGTTAGCTGGCTAGCTTCAGTTGAGGGGTTCCGGATCCGAAGTAAATATAAGTACTTTAGAAAAAAAAGCAGATCCGCCCTACATTGGGTGAGGCGGGTTGCAGGAGAGTATTTCGAAGTTGAGGTTTAGCAAAATGTTTTAAAAGATATGCGAAGAAAAATATGTAAAAAAACGAAATATACAAGGGACACGACACGACAAGACGTCCGACTGCTACGCCATCTTGGATTGTTTAGGTTACGTGATTGACTGCCTGCACGCGCCATCTGTATCAATAAATCACTATCAGAAAATGTTTTGTGTGGTATTATTGATATATTTACGATTTTATTCACGTTTTTCAATTACCGGTGATCTGTCGACCCAAAGATGCTATAACAAAATGAGGTGAGTAAGGGTTCACAAACTTCTTCCATCATTCTTAAATGGAAGAAGTTTGGAACCACCAAGACTCTTCCTAGAGGGGGGTGTACCAAGAACCCAAGAACCCGATGGTCACTCTGACAGAGCTCCATAGTTCCTCTCTGGAGGACAACCAACTCTGCAGTTCTCCACCAATCAGACCTCTATGGTAGGTTGACCCGAAGGAAGCCACTCCTCAGTAAAAGGCACATGACAGCCTGCTTGGAATTTAGGCATCTAAAGACTCTCAGAACAAGAAAAACAAGATTCTCATGTCTGATGAAACCAAGATTGAACTCTTTGGCATGAATGCCAAGCGTCACATCTGGAGGAAACCTGGCACCATCACGATGGTGAAGCATGATGGTGGCACCATCATAATGTGGGGATGTTTTTCAGCGGCAGAGACTCAGAGACTAGTCAGGATCGAGGGAGAGATGAATGGACCAAAGTACAGAAAGATCCTTGATGAAAACCTGCTCCAGAGAACTCAGGTCCTCAACCTGGGGCGATGGTTCACCTTCCAACAGGACAATGACCCTAAGCACACAGCCAAGACAATGCAGGAGTCACTTAGAGACAAGTCTCTGAACGTCCTTGAGTGGCCTAGCCAGAGCCCAGAATAGAAGCCGATCTAACATCTCTGGAGAGACCTGAAAATAGCTATGCAGTGATGCTCCCCATCCAACCTGACAGCGCTTGAAAGGATCTGCAGAGAAGAATGGGTAAGACTCCCCAAATACAGGTGTGCCAAGCTTGTTGTGTCATACCCAAAAAGACTCGAGGCTGTAATCGCTGCCCAAGGTGCTTCAATAAAGTCGTTAGTAACGGGACTGAATACTTGAATAGATTTTTCAGTTTTTCTTGATTTATAAATTAGCACAATGGGATTGTCATTATGGGACATTGTGTGTAAACTATTGAATCCATTTTAGAATAAGGCTGTAACGTTACAAAATGTAGAAAAAAACAATGGGTCTGAATACTTTCCGAACGCACTTGTATTTTATGTCAAACCTAGACTTTCAAATCTCTTATCCCTCAACGTTTGACAACTGTAATATTCACATTATTTCTGAGCCTTTATCAGAATCCCACAGTTCAAAGCATGTGTTTGTAGGACTTGTAGATTTGAAACCAAAATGTACTTTGAGGGTACTATACAATATTATGTGTTTAGAACATTTCACTAGAGGGTGTCAGAGTTCAACAGGTTAGTAGTCAAAAGTGTTGTATTTGGTCCCATATTCCTACAACAAGTTTGTAACTCTACAAACTTGGAAGCATTTGCAGTTTGTTTTGGTTGTGTTTCAGATTATTTTGTGCCCAATGTAAATTAAATGGTAAATAATATTGAGTAATTTGAGTCACTTTTATTGTAAATAAGAATAGAATATGTTATGAATGAATCCTAATTAATGAGTGAGGAAGTTAGAGGCATAAATACAGAGTTGTAAGACTCAAGTCACATGACTTTGACTCGAGTCACAAATATGATGAGTTGAGATTCAATTTATTTTATTTTCTATTAACTTGAGACTTAATTTGGAGCATCAAGACTCGACTAACTTGAGACTGATCACTTGAATTTACCTGGCCAGGTTTTGTACCGTTTTGTCACAAATTTTGTGGCACAGAGTCAACGTAGCATCGCCATTGCAAAAAATCTTGCAAAATATTGGCCCATGGATTGAACCCTTTCACTTTACCTAAGTCGGGTGGGCTAGCGAAAAGATTGCTGATTTCGTCAAATTGTAGGGAGATAGGATTGCCATAATAAATAAATATGCGGTTCCAAAAAGTTTTGGTGATCAAGAATATTAACTGTTTGCAAGCTCACCAACGAAGGGGTATCAAGCAACAATTACTAGCATACGCCTACTGGTCTTTTGGTATGTCAAAATTTACAGAAATGTATTTTTTTTATTTTTTACTTGAATTATTAAGCGTGCATTTGGAATTTGTTGTTACAATGAATTATTACTGTGGCGAAGAAGCACCATAGACTTTCTCCAAACTCCCACTGTCACTCCTGCTTCCTCCCTCCAGTGCTCGATGTTGCCGGTCTACTAACCACCGGTCCTGACAACCCACATTGCGCACATCTGGCAACCATCATTGCGCACACCTGCTCCCCATCGTTAAGCAAACCTGGACTTCACCAGTCTGATTACTCTCCCTTCATATAGCCTTCAGTTGTAATGGATTTCCTCCTCTTCGTCTGAAGAGGAGAGGCGAGAAGGATCGGAGGACCAATAAGCGGCGTGGTAAGTGTCCATGGTTCTTTTAATAAGAAATACTAAACATGAACACGACTGAATACAAAAACAATAAACGTGGAACGAACGAAACCCAAAACAGTACCGTGTGGTGAAAAACACAGACACGGAAACAAACACCCACAAACAAACAGTGAAACCCTGGCTACCTAAGTATGATTCTCAATCAGAGACAACTAATGACACCTGCCTCTGATTGAGAACCATACTAGGTCGAAACATAGAAATCCCCAAATCATAGAAAAACAAACATAGTCTGCCTACCCCAACTCACGCCCTGACCATACAAAATAATGACAAAACAACGGAAATAAAGGTCAGAACGTGACATCAGTAAGCCTCAGTCATCAGGCAGTATTGATTTCTCTCACGTTCAGTATGCTTCTCTTGTTTGTTATTTTGTATTGTTTCATTATTAAAATCACCTTCTGCCTGACTCCCTGCGAATGTGTTACGCTAGTCAGTGGAAAGCGTGCTGTTCTCTTGTTGAAATGTTTGTTGTTGCTTTCACACGTTTAAATGCATACAGTATGTGGTAAATCTACATTTCATTATTGCAACATTTAGATGTTTCTGTTTGGTTGATACAGTACATTTTCAATGACCATTTCTGAGTGGGCGCGATGTTATTGTGCACATGAACATTCTCAAGACTCAAGTTCTGATTATTTAATTCAACGCATGGTTTCCATTGTTCATAATTCCCAGGTTATGTCAGAGTTGCCTGTCTCCTATGTTTCGGTCATTCTGGTTGTACATAATGAGCTTTTTTTTTAGGGGCGGCGGGGAGCCTAGTGGTGGGGGCGGCGGGGAGCCTAGTGGTGGTAGTGGTGGGGGCGGCGGGGAGCCTAGTGGTTAGCGCGTTTGGCCAGTAACCGGAAAGTTGGTGGATGGAATCCCTGAGCTGACAAGGTAAAAATCTGTCATTCTGCCCCTGAACAAGGCAGTTAACCCACTGTTCCTAGGCCGTCAATGTAAATAAGAATGTGTTCTTAACTTGCCTAGTTATTTAACTTGCCTAGTTAAATAAAGGTTAAATAAAAAAATACTTTCATTATTTGCCAATGGGCCAACTGCTTATGGGCGCTTTCCCCTGCCCAGGTGTTGCTGACGCATGCCACAGCTTACAATGCCTGAAATGGTATTTTACATATCAGCTAACCACCTATGTTATAGCAATCGGTCAGTCAATGACACAGTTGATGACATGGCTTGCAACCATTGGTTGATGCATGCAGTGTCTGAGCAGGGGAACGCAACCTTTATGTATGCTATCTGATTAAGGTCCTGTTAGACAGATTTGATTTGGTTTCTCAAGAGGAGGCTGTGCCATCTTGCCATTTACCAGTGTCCGTTCAGATAGGAAATGGTTTTAAACCTGATACAAGCTATTTATTTCGGGCTATTGCACGTAGCTCCCTTCAGTAACCACGAGCACAACCGTTCCTTGATTTTAACTGGCGGCTTTATTCTGTAGTTTTAGTCAGAATTATCACCTTCCGTGAGAACTATAAAGTAAATGAAAAATACAGTTAAGCACACTCTTACAACCTTATCTTACCAGTGACTTATTAGCTTGGTATAACTCTGAAGTGCTTACATACATAACAGTTTAACCGGCGTTATAACGGGTTCAGATTAAACACATGAATAAAGGAAAAATACCTCATTTGCTGCTTATTACAGAAGGGAGGAAATCAAACTTCACACTTATTATTCCTGGCAAGAATTCACACTTCATCCTAACATACACTCTTCAACCTTTATGAACTACACCCGATGACATGAAAACTTAGCTAACGCAGCGCAGGATTGCCTTCCCTCCAAAAGTGTGTTGCTACAATAAGGATCCTCGTTACAACAGTATTAGCTACGTAGTTCCGCTTGTATTATCATTTCCCCCGCACAGCGGACACGTAAACAATTCAAACAAAAGACAACGACATAACCTGTAAGTCTAACTGTCAGTTACATGTATATTTGGTAAATCTACTGGTATATTTTGTATTATATGGCTCTTTCACCATTGGATCACCAAGACCTGTAAATATATCTACACTCTGAGCACGTCAACCTGCCTTGCATTCTGCTGATTTCATGCATGGTTTCTAAATGGTTCACCCGATATGGATGAAAATATGCTCAAATTATAGCTGACAGTCTGCACTTTAACCTTGTAGTCGGTGTATCATTTCAAATCCAAGTGCTGGAGTACAGAGTCAAACCAACAAAAATGTGTCACTGTCCAAATACTTTTGGACCTCAGTGTAAATTGACCCTTACCTCGCTCACTGTGCTCTGTACTGTGGCAGCGGCCATCGCCACCTTGCCTTCCAGCTCAAACAGCTCTGTGGTGGTGGTGGGACGGTAGCGGGGCAGAGAACTGCCCTCACGGAGGCTCCTGGAATGTCCTGTTGAAAAATAGGCCTACAGAGAAAGATTGGGACGTTAAATGAATGATGTCAAATTAATATAACCTTAGGCTACCCTAAAATCCACTTTAACATGAAGGCCTTGCTATGTTCATCACCTAATTGTACTGGAATTAGTTGTTCGTAATTGCTATCTTTTAACATGCATTATGTACACAATTCTGCCAATGACGAACCAATCTGCATCTATGCAACATGTTCTGATACATCTGCACATCTATAGAGGACATTAACGGCCGAAACTTCTTGTTTTTAATAGTTGTGTACATATAAAGTATCATGTTTTTAATTGTGAGAGTTGCTCTTTTTCCTTCTCAGTGCTCATACATTTTTATTACATAACACGTTGGTTGAGCGCCTTTTACTACTCTCTACATCCAAATCAAATAAAGAACACAGTTTAGCAGATGTTATAGCGGGTGTAGCAAAATTGTTATCTTACTAGCTCCTAACAATGCAGTAAAATGTCAAACAAGTACACAAATAAAAAACAATGACAAGAAATAAAAAAATGTCAGAACGAATCTAATTAACAACCCAAATTGCATTAACAGTAATCAAATGCAATCTATGCTTATATACACTGGATGAATTTACACAAGATATGCTAAGAATATGTACAGCAGTACATATCAAAATAGATAAATATACGGTGTGTGTATAAACAGTGTAACTAAAATGCAATGTACGGCAGTAGAAATATTAGAATGAGCTGTCGATACAAAGTATAAAACCCCGAGGCAAAATGGATAGAATTTCAGGGAATTAGCTTCTGGACCACCCCGTTCAATAGAACGTTAGAATGGGCATGGTGTCGAAGTCAGTGGATAGATCTAGGAGGATGAGAACAGAGGAGGCAATCAGCTTTGCGGTGTGGGCCTCTGTAAGCCTCTTTGACACAGAACAGCAGTCCCTGTTGAATGACCCATCTTGACTGGTTAGGGTCAAGAAGAGAGAAAGACAGTAGTTCTGAAAGATAGCAAGAGAGTTGGTCAGAGAAAGCACGCAAGTGTTTTAGAAATAAGAACATACTGGTCGGTAGTTTTTGACATCAGGGGAGTCAAGTGTTAGTTTCTTGAGGAGGGGAACAACTTGGGCCATTTTGAAGTCAGAGGGGATGCAGCCAGTGGTCAGGGGTGAGTTGATGAGGGAAGAGAGGAATGAGAGAAGGTCTCCAGATATGGTCTGGAGGAGGGGATGGGGTCGAGCGGGAAGTTGTCGGGCAGCCGGACAACACTAGTTGCAGAACTTAATCTGGAGCGAGAGGTGAGAAAGAGGTCAGGGTAGGCGTAGGGTAGTTCTGTGTGAGTGGGACCAGTGGACTCAATAGGCTGAGTGAATGAGGAGCGGATGTCATCAACCTTCTTTTCAAAGTGGTTGACAAATTCATCCTCAGAGTGGGAGGAGGGAGGGAGTGGAAGATTAAGGAGGGAGAAGTGGAAAATAGTTTCCTAGGTTTAGAGGCAGAAGCTTGACATTTTGAGTGATATAAAGTGGCTTTAGCATCAGATACAGAGGAAGAGAAGGGAGTAAAAGGATGATAGGTCCTCCAGGAAGTTTAGTTTTCCTCCATTTTCACTCAGCTGCCCACGGCCCTGTTCTGTACGCTCGCAATGACTCACTCAGCCACAGAGCAGGAGGGGAGGGCCGGTCCGGGAGGAAAGGGGATAGTGCGAGACATAGGATGCAGAAAGGGAAGAGAGTAGTGTTGAAGAGTTGAATCAGGAGAAAGGAGGGGAGGATTTAGCAGAAGGGAGAGATGACAGGATAGAAGAGCCGAGAGTAGTCAGAGAGAGATAGCGAAGATTGAGACGGCGCAAGACCATTTAGGTAGGGGCTGAGTGGCTAGGGTTGGAGGAGACAGAAAAGGAAACAAAATAGTGATCAGAGACCAGATCAGCCTCTAGTAAAGATGAAGTCAAGCATATTGCCTGCCTTGTGAGTGGACTGGGAAAATGTGAGGTCAAAAGAGGAGGGGAAAGAAAGAGTTGGAAAGAAATTAATCAAAGGCAGACGTCGGGAGGTTGAAGTTTCCCAGTACAAAGAGCTGTAAGCCATCGACAGGAAATGAGCTTATCAAGGTGTCAAGCTCATTGAGGAACTCTAAGAGCACCTGGCAGGCAATAGATAACAACAATGTTCATCTTGAGTGGACAATTGACAGTGACAGTATGGAATTCAAATGAGCAGATGACAGGTAAGATATTGAGACAGTGGTGTGAAGCTTCCTCGAACCACTCCGCAGAACAACTCGGCAGAACCGTCTTAGTTTTGGGACAAGACTGCCACTGACATGACTGCCGCCTACAGCTGCCACTAAGAAAACATGGGACACTAATTGATAATTGCCTTACAGAGGTGAAGAGCACACCTCCCACTAATTACTGATTGCCTAGGAGAGGAGAAACCACTCCCCCTCCAATACAGCCACTGATTAAAAAACAACCACAGTCGCAAATTGCCCTTCCACTTAATCCTGATTGATGTGTCAACAATCATCTGCAAGTTATGAGCAGTCCACACAGCAAGTACTGGAAAGACACAGCACTTAAAGTAGATGGCCCTAGTTAGCAAATAGACAAAGACAACAACAGATAAGTAAAATGTTTGTCTAAATCATTCCTGGAGATATTAGGAGTCCTCTAGCTACACAAGGACTACCACTATAGTCATTCTATCACTGTTGTATCGTTAGCAAACTTGATGATTGAGTTGGAGACGTGGGTGGCTACGCAGTCATGGGGGAACAGGGAGTACAGGAGGGGACTGAGCACGCACCCCTGTGGGGCCCCTGTGTTGAGGATCAGCGTGGCAGAGTTGTTGTTGCCTACCATCATCCCCTGAGGTCAAAATCAAATCAAATCAAATGTATTTATATAGCCCTTCGTACATCAGCTGATATCTCAAAGTGCTGTACAGAAACCCAGCCTAAAACCCCAAACAGCAAGCAATGCAGGTGGTATAGGGCAGTATGCAGTGCAATGGCAATTGCGTCGTCCGTGAATCTGTGGAGGCGGTATGCGAATTGTAGTGGGTCTAGGGTGTCGGGTAAGGTGGAGGTAATATGATCCTTAACTAGCATCTCAAAACACACTTCATTTTATTTATTTATTTAACCTTTATTTCACTAGGCAAGTCAGTTAAGAACAAATTCTTATTTTCATTGACGGCCTAGGAACAGTGGGTTAACTGCTTTGTTCAGGGGCAGAACAACAGATTTTTTTAAACCTTGATGACAGAAGTGAGTGCTACGGACCGATAGTCATTTATTTAAGTTACCTTCACTTTCTTGGGTACAGGAACAATGGTGGACATTTTTAAGCAATGGGGGCAACAGACTTAGATATGGAGAGATTGAATATGTCCGTTAACACTCCAGCCAACTAGTCTGCAGATGCTCTGAGGACGTGGCTTGTGATGCCGTCTGGGCCGGCAGCCTTGAGTGGGTTAACGCTTAAATGTCTTTCTCACGTCAGCCACAGAGATCCGGCACACAAGGTTCTCGTGAACGGAGGGGCCCACACTGGCGGTTCGTTGTTGTTTTCCTCAAAGCTGGCAAAGAAGGTGTTTAGCTTGTCCGGTAGAGAGGAGTTGGTGTCCGTGACATGGCTGGCTTTCCCTTTATAATCTTTGTCTGGAGTCCCTGCCACATGCGTCTCATGTCTGAGCCATTGAATTGAGACTCCTCTTTGTCTCTGTACTGTCGTTTTGCTTCTGATTGCCTTATGGAAGTCATAGCTGGTCTGTTTGTACATGTCCATGTCCTACCTGTAGCAACTGATTATTTTTCTACTCACTTACTGGGTAAGAGAAACTGCGCTATTAGACTTGCTCACCAAAGGCTACAGGTGGATAAGACAAATTCTAAGATATGAAAGACACTTCATTCATCCTGAAAAATGTATCTATCCAGCATAGTGTGTCACACATACAGTACAGTACACGTCTTGTGCTTTTGCGGTTTTAGAGTCAAAATCATCTTGGCTAGATGTACTGTATGATAAGCTTCCGGGTTGGAGCGATCTGGTCGCATCCGCGCTTCGGTCTGCAGGTTGTATAACTTTTTCATTACATTTCATTACATTTCATTATAGTACAACGGTCTGATTTGTCTAATCTTAGCAATTTCCTCTTAGCTAGCTACATAGTCGTCGTTGTATCAAAGATAATTGCGTAATTATCGTATTTCGTCGTCTCCTATCTGTCCAACACGTTCACCGTCTACCGTAGCACTGTAGTACTATCACACTCAACTGAACGTCTTGATTAGTGTAGTGTTAGCTAGCTACTTAGCTAGCTACATAGTTGTCTTTGCTGTCTTCGTATCCAAGATAATTGTGTAGCTTAGAGTGTGGAGTCTTAGAGTGATAATTGCGTTATTATCGTATTTCGTCGCCCTCCTATCTGCCTAGCAGCTAGCCAGCTAGCATACGTTCACCGGCTACCGTAGCACTGTAGTAACTATCACACTCAACTGAACGACTTGATTAGTGTAGTGTTAGCTAGCTACATAGCTAGCTACATAGTTGTCTTTGCTGTCTTCGTATCCAATATAATTGTGTAGCTTAGAGTGTGGAGTCTTAGAGTGATAATTGCGTTATTATCGTATTTCGTCGCCCTCCTATCTGCCTAGCAGCTAGCATACGTTCACCGGCTACCGTAGCACTGTAGTAACTATCACACTCAACCGAACGACTTGATTAGTGTAGTATTAGATAGCTACATAGTTGTCTTTGCTGTCTTCGTATCCAAGATAATTGTGTAGTTTAGAGTGTGTAGTCTTAGAGTGATTATCTTAATTCACCGAGGTTAGCTAGCCAGCTATTTTGTCGTCCTTAACGTAGGAGACACTCCTAGCTAGCCAATAGCCAGCCAACGTCTACTGAATAGAACTTTCGCATTCCGGTCGCATTCGCGTCGCTCCACAGGTAGTATCACTTTTTCACTTCATTTCATTACAGTCCCAACGGTGTGATTTGTTTGATCGTAGCTAGCTACATAGCTAGCTACATAGCCGTCTTTGTTTCAAAGATAATTGTGTAGTCTAGAGCGATTTTCTAGGTTAGCTAGCCAGCTATTGTCGTTCTCCTACGCAACGTAACGTAACCAACACTGCTAGCTAGCCAGCTAGCTCCCGATAAGCAGCATTGTAGAAACTTCACACTCAACGGTACGACTTGATTAGGGTAGTGTCAACAACGCAGCTAGCCTACCCCAGCAGTACTCTGTCATTTTAATCATTTTAGTCAATTAGATTCTTGCTACGTAAGCTTAACTTTCTGAACATTCGAGACGTGTAGTCCACTTGTCATTCAATCTCCTCTGCATTAGCGTAGCCTCTTCTCTAGCCTGTCAACTATGTGTCTGTCTATCCCTGTTCTCTCCTCTCTGCACAGACCATACAAACGCTCCACACCGCATGGCCGCAGCCACCCTAATCTGGTGGTCCCAGCGCGCACGACCCACGTGGAGTTCCAGGTCTCCGGTAGCCTCTGGAACTGCCGATCTGCGGCCAACAAGGCAGAGTTCATCTCAGCCTATGTCTCCCTCCAGTCCCTCGACTTCTTGGCTCTGACGGAAACATGGATCACCACAGACAACACCGCTACTCCTACTGCTCTCTCTTCGTCCGCCCACGTGCTCTCGCACACCCGAGAGCTTCTGGTCAGCGGGGTGGTGGCACCGGGATCCTCATCTCTCCCAAGTGGTCATTCTCTCTTTCTCCCCTTACCCATCTGTCTATCGCCTCCTTTGAATTCCATGCTGTCACAGTTACCAGCCCTTTCAAGCTTAACATCCTTATCATTTATCGCCCTCCAGGTTCCCTCGGAGAGTTCATCAATGAGCTTGATGCCTTGATAAGCTCCTTTCCTGAGGACGGCTCACCTCTCACAGTTCTGGGCGACTTTAACCTCCCCACGTCTACCTTTGACTCATTCCTCTCTGCCTCCTTCTTTCCACTCCTCTCCTCTTTTGACCTCACCCTCTCACCTTCCCCCCTACTCACAAGGCAGGCAATACGCTCGACCTCATCTTTACTAGATGCTGTTCCTCCACTAACCTCATTGCAACTCCCCTCCAAGTCTCCGACCACTACCTTGTATCCTTTTCCCTCTCGCTCTCATCCAACACTTCCCACACTGCCCCTACTCGGATGGTATCGCGCCGTCCCAACCTTCGCTCTCTCTCCCCGCTACTCTCTCCTCTTCCATCCTATCATCTCTTCCCTCTGCTCAAACCTTCTCCAACCTATCTCCTGATTCTGCCTCCTCAACCCTCCTCTCCTCCCTTTCTGCATCCTTTGACTCTCTATGTCCCCTATCCTCCAGGCCGGCTCGGTCCTCCCCTCCCGCTCCGTGGCTCGACGACTCATTGCGAGCTCACAGAACAGGGCTCCGGGCAGCCGAGCGGAAATGGAGGAAAACTCGCCTCCCTGCAGACCTGGCATCCTTTCACTCCCTCCTCTCTACATTTTCCTCCTCTGTCTCTGCTGCTAAAGCCACTTTCTACCACTCTAAATTCCAAGCATCTGCCTCTAACCCTAGGAAGCTCTTTGCCACCTTCTCCTCCCTCTTGAATCCTCCTCCCCCCCCCTCCTCCCTCTCTGCAGATGACTTCGTCAACCATTTTGAAAAGAAGGTCGACGACATCCGATCCTCGTTTGCTAAGTCAAACGACACCGCTGGTTCTGCTCACACTGCCCTACCCTGTGCTCTGACCTCTTTCTCCCCTCTCTCTCCAGATGACATCTCGCGTCTTGTGACGGCCGGCCGCCCAACAACCTGCCCGCTTGACCCTATCCCCTCCTCTCTTCTCCAGACCATCTCCGGTGACCTTCTCCCTTACCTCACCTCGCTCATCAACTCATCCCTGACCGCTGGCTACGTCCCTCCCGTCTTCAAGAGAGCGAGAGTTGCACCCCTTCTGAAAAAACCTACACTCGATCCCTCCGATGTCAACAACTACAGACCAGTATCCCTTCTTTCTTTTCTCTCCAAAACTCTTGAACGTGCCGTCCTTGGCCAGCTCTCCCGCTATCTCTCTCAGAATGACCTTCTTGATCCAAATCAGTCAGGTTTCAAGACTAGTCATTCAACTGAGACTGCTCTTCTCTGTATCACGGAGGCGCTCCGCACTGCTAAAGCTAACTCTCTCTCCTCTGCTCTCATCCTTCTAGACCTATCGGCTGCCTTCGATACTGTGAACCATCAGATCCTCCTCTCCACCCTCTCCGAGTTGGGCATCTCCGGCGCGGCCCACGCTTGGATTGCGTCCTACCTGACAGGTCGCTCCTACCAGGTGGCGTGGCGAGAATCCGTCTCCTCACCACGTGCTCTCACCACTGGTGTCCCCCAGGGCTCTGTTCTAGGCCCTCTCCTATTCTCGCTATACACCAAGTCACTTGGCTCTGTCATAACCTCACATGGTCTCTCCTATCATTGCTATGCAGACGACACACAATTAATCTTCTCCTTTCCCCCTTCTGACGACCAGGTGGCGAATCGCATCTCTGCATGTCTGGCAGACATATCAGTGTGGATGACGGATCACCACCTCAAGCTGAACCTCGGCAAGACGGAGCTGCTCTTCCTCCCGGGGAAGGACTGCCCGTTCCATGATCTCGCCATCACGGTTGACAACTCCACTGTGTCCTCCTCCCAGAGCGCTAAGAACCTTGGCGTGATCCTGGACAACACCCTGTCGTTCTCAACTAACATCAAGGCGGTGGCCCGTTCCTGTAGGTTCATGCTCTACAACATCCGCAGAATACGACCCTGCCTCACACAGGAAGCGGCGCAGGTCCTAATCCAGGCACTTGTCATCTCCCTTCTGGATTACTGCAACTCGCTGTTGGCTGGGCTCCCTGCCTGTGCCATTAAACCCCTACAACTCATCCAGAACGCCGCAGCCCGTCTGGTGTTCAACCTTCCCATGTTCTCTCACGTCACCCCGCTCCTCCGCTCTCTCCACTGGCTTCCAGTTGAAGCTCGCATCCGCTACAAGACCATGGTGCTTGTCTACGGAGCTGTGAGGGGAACGGCACCTCACTACCTCCAGGCTCTGATCAGGCCCTACACCCAAACAAGGGCACTGCGTTCATCCACCTCTGGCCTGCTCGCCTCCCTACCACTGAGGAAGTACAGTTCCCGCTCAGCCCAGTCAAAACTGTTCGCTGCTCTGGCCCCCCAATGGTGGAACAAACTCCCTCACGACGCCAGGACAGCGGAGTCAATCACCACCTTCCGGAGACACCTGAAACCCCACCTCTTTAAGGAATACCTAGGATAGGATAAAGTAATCCTTCTCCCCTCCCCCCTTAAAAGACCTAGATGCACTATTGTAAAGTGGCTGTTCCACTGGATGTCATAAGGTGAAAGCACCAATTTGTAAGTCGCTCTGGATAAGAGCGTCTGCTAAATGACTTAAATGTAAATGTAAATGTATGTCCTTCTTTTCATTAAGTTGCTATTCATACATTACTTTAGCCATTGAATCAAACCCAGATGACGCGTTTCTAAAAAGGTGCTGATGAGAAAGAAAGAGCTCTATTAGGGTAACGCCTGACCTTTGAACTTCTGTTCTGTTTCTAAGGTAACACATGCTTTAGAAGTTCAGTAATGAGCATCTTCAATATCTGAGCACAAAATGTCCACCATTCTGGCTTCACATTTTGAATGAATAGATGTGGCTGCCCTAAAACATTGAATGGTTTTAACTTCAGGTGTTGCATGGTTTTTGATTTTGATGCTTCACATCTTAATGTTTGTTCATTTACATGTAAGTCATTTAGCAGACGCTCTTATCCAGAGCGACTTACAAATTGGTGCATTCACCTTATGACATCCAGTGGAACAGTAGTGCATCTAAATATTTTAAGGGGGGTGAGAGGGGGGGGGGGTGAGAGGGATTACTTTATCCTATCCTAGGTATTCCTTAAAGAAGGTGGTGATTGGTGATTGTTCACCCATGAGCCTTTACAACGTAACGAATAGATACATTGTGTGTGCACACAAATACCTGTTCCAAAAAGTTGGTGTTTTGTGTCATTGGGTGTTAAATGACATGTTTGAATAAACACCTTATCACACTTTAATATAATTTATGGTCAGGTGATAATAACGAGTTTCAATAAAAAAATGTCAAAAAAATGTTGAAAAACCCATTTTCAAGAGAACATGATTGAAATCTGTATTGAAACAGTTTTGAATTTGCAGCAGTGACCACTTAAAGGAAATATGTTCCCTGTTCTGCCAAATGTTCAATAAATCTGTTAGAAACGAGCTGTTTGAGAAGGAACATGTAAACAGGGATGCTCAGCAACTTGAATAATGGCTGATCATGCACTTCAGTGAAGTGGCTGAAAAAGCTATTCTCCAGCCAATGATATCCAGTGAAAAAGGGTAGAATAGATCGCTAAAATACTTCAGGATTAAAAGTGAAGGCAAAACCTACACTGCAAAAAAAGTATGTATTGATTCAACGTACAACTATAAGGCAACTAGCTGCATTAGAATTGTGAGTTCTCAACAAGATTTCACAAAAAAATTAAAAGCATTGCAGCTGGTTGCCTTACAATTGTACATTGAAGTTCTGCTAGTAAGTTTATATATCCATAACACAACGCAGGTGTGACGCGTTTGCTACAATAGGCATGTTCGTTTACAATATATGTGTGCGCATGTTTGTAATGTGTGCATATGAGTATTAGTGCTGAATTTTTTGTAAACTTACATGCAAATCTTCCATTGACTCAAATATCTCAGGTCAGGTTTCAGTGCATTGGAGGTGTGCAATAGGATGAAATTGAGGTGGTTCGGTGAAATAATATAATGAGTAACTTTGCTTGAGACCTAAAGATTTGCGTTAGCTCCCTGAGCTATTGCCTTCGCTTTAGCTCGACGGGCTAACAATCTTGCGGCCCAAAGATGACTGAGGGCAAACCCAGTCGGTCACCCTTGCGTTTCTCTACCTGTACTTCAGAGGGCTCCTGCAGTTCATCGATGGGTGGGCTGATCATGATGCCCGGTCTGGAGGAGGGTCTGGAGAGGGACCCGGATGGGCTCACGTCCCCCCTAAGGCGCCTCCCCCACCCTGGGCTCTCCTTGGGGGATGGGGGCCTCTTGGGTTCATCCTCCTCCGAGGACAGACCCTTGTCACTGATGTTGCCCGTCAGCTGGTCCAGCTTCTGCCTCAACTGCAGTTCCTCCAGGTCCACCTCCTCCCACTGGGGCAGGGGAGAAGTACAAGACTGGCCCTAGGAAAACACAGAATGGGGAGAAATGAGTCATCACTTATAAATATGGTTATTTTGTTTGTTTAATTTCATTACACAATGGCATAATGTTTATTATGTTATGGACAAAAAAGCATTACTGTCCCCCACAATGAGGGGACAGAGTATCCGAGGACCTGTCTCCGTCTATTAGTACGTTCGTCACACGTGATATCTCAGACAGCACTGACCAATTTTGACGGCACTTGGGTGAATGATGCGTCTGAACATAGAGATCCGGCATTTATAAAATTACACTGATTGGCCAGATGATGGCGCTATAACAAGCGATTGAAAATGCTAACTTTGAAAGGTCAGGCCTCTCACCCCGTTTGACCTAAAGTCGTGAAATTCGGTACGTAGGTCCCTCTCCTGCCACAACAGCTTCAATGAGCCTTTGAATTTAATTTATTTGGGGATAGATTTTGGGATAAATTCTTGGAATAGATTGTACAAGTGGACCTAAACCATGCCAGGAAAATGCACCCCACACCATAACATATACTTTGTATAACTCATTTACTCAAGTGATTTTATTTTGTTTTGGTAGTTACTGGTATGTCTAGTCGGAAAGGCAGCAGTTTGGGCAGCATGCGTGCCAAATATACAGCTTGTTGCGCTGTGGCCATAGAAGGCTTTTGGAACCTCTTACTCCCGCAATGTGACTGTTAAACTCATGGGTACACTAGCAATGGCTGCAAGTCCTGACTTGAATGCGAACTGTCATCTATGGATTATATTTCTATGTTTTTTTACCTTTAGTTTTTCCCCCCCTCAAAACAAAGTCCCTGGACGCAGCACGACATGGTTACTGTTGCCTTGTTTGAAGTTGCGTTACTTGCTATACCAGTCAAAAACGCATCTATATATTTTTGTTTAGAGTTGAGCATGGCAAATAATTCAATAATAATAGAAAAAGAAGCAGAGACACAAAAGTAATTAAATGTAATCCAGTCTGACAGAGCAATGGACTACACAAACTTACTGTATGAACCCCCTTTATTAATACAATAAAATCCTGCTTTTAAAGGTGAAGACACTATTACCATAACAATAGTACAAACTAAAAGTCTTAAATAAATCATAGCAAATATTTTTGACTTTTCTTTTGTCAAGGAAAATTGAATTTATCAGAGGGTTGCTGAACAGATAGACTACTGTAATAACTACATAAACATAGGCCTACTGCAGATTTATTATTTTACAAACAATTCTTGACAGATGTTTATAGGGATGAATAATATTCTATAGTTGTGTAACCAGAAGCCAACATTTTTCAAACGTCCAAATGTTTTCTTGTCTTTGTACGGGAGATGCTTTACAGATGCTTTGCAGATCCTGCTTTCACAAAAATATTTACTGAACGATAATTAATGTAATAGCGCATTAGCCACAAAAAGGCAAAGCATGATTCGTTTTGGAAGCAAAAAAGAATGAGCAATCAAGCTCAAAGCCTGCCTTTGTTTATAGTGAAGTGTTTTGAATTGAACTTAATACACATTTTCAAAGGTCTGCTGGTTTTCCCCTGGCAACTGACGACTTGGACACGAGGTCTCGGAGGTGTCGATGCAAAAATGATCTCAGACTTGCGTGACAAACCATTAATCATGAGATTTTAGTGTATATGGCTCCTCTTCTCTCATTAACAAAGGGTTAGAGTGAACCTTTCTTTCAGGTATAACATTCGTGAGACAAAAGAGCTTTTGAGCGAAAAACATAGAGCTTTAGAACCGACTGGTGTAGAGCACTGTCCCAAAAATGGTTCTTTGTACAGCCTCTAGGGGTAAGGCCTTTTACCTGGTCATAGGGGGACGTCACTTTCTGTTCCAGGCGGTTCAGTAGTTTCTCAATGACCGACATGCGTCTGTTCAGCTCAGTTATCTGCAGCAGAGAGACACACACAGAGACAAGGAAAGGGAGGAAAGGAGAGACAGGAAGACAAAATACCCATCGTGACTATATGGTATGTGCTGTAGTGTAAAAACCTGCACTGTGTATAAAATTAAAGCACAAGCTTCAGCCATGGGGTTTCAGTAATAGCTCCTGTAAATTGGACAGTGCAGTTATATTAACAAGAATTGAAGCTTTCAGACGATATAAGACATTCCAAACATGCTGAGCTTGAGCTTAATGTGCCAATCAAGTTGTGAACAAGGGAACAGAGACTTTTGTCTCAAATACCAGTAATCTTGAATCTATGATACTAGAACATAGAACACCCCTTGACTTATTCCACATTTTGTTGTGTTACAGTCTGATTTAAAAATGGATTACATTTAGATTTTGTGTCACTGGCCTACACACAATACCCCATAATGTCAAAGTAGAATTATGTTGTTTGAAATTTGTACAAATGAATAGAAATTGAAAAACTGAAATGTCTTGAGTCAATAATTATTCAACCCCTTTTGTACAGCAAGCCTAAATAAGTTCAGGAATAAAAATGTGATTTACAAATCACATAATGAGTTGCATTGCCTCACTCTGTGGGCAATAATTAATGTTCAACATAATTTTTTAATGACTACCTCATCTCTGTACCCCACACATAGAATTATATGTTAGGTCCCTCAGTCAAGCAGTGAATTTCATTCACAGATTCAACCACAAAGACCAGGGAGGTTTTCCAATGGCTCGCAAAGAAGGGCACCTTTTGAGAGAATGCCAAGAGTGTGCAAAGCTGTCTTAGAAGCAAAGAGTGGCTACTTTGAATCAATATAAATATAAAATATATTTGGATTTTAACAGTTGTTTTGTGTTATTTCATAGTTTTGATGTCTTCACTATTATTATACAATGTAGAAAATAGTAAATAACTTTGACTGGTACTGTGTACGTATATATATATGTATATATAAAGCATACATTGAATATCCCTTTGAGCATGGTGAAGTTATTAATTACACTTTGGATCCAGTCACTAAAAAGACACAGCTGTTCTTCCTTACTCAGTTGTCGGCGAGGAAGGAAAACACTCAGGGATTTCACCATGAGGCCAAAGGTGGCTTTAAATCAAATCAAAATCAAATCAAATTTATTTATATAGCCCTTCGTACATCAGCTGATATCTCAAAGTACTGTACAGAAACCCAGCCTAAAACCCCAAACAGCAAGCAATGCAGGTGTAAAAGCACGGTGGCTAGGAAAAACTCCCTAGAAAGGCCAAAACCTAGGAAGAAACCTAGAGAGGAACCAGGCTATGTGGGGTGGCCAGTCCTCTTCTGGCTGTGCCGGGTAGAGATTATAACAGAACATGGCCAAGATGTTCAAATGTTCATAAATGACCAGCATGGTCGAATAAAAAAACAGTTATTAACATATTATTAAAACAGTTACAGAGTTGAATGGCTGTGATTGGAGAAAACAATGGATCAACAACAGTGTAGTTACTCCACAATACTAACCTAAATGACAGAGTCAAAGCACATACAGAATAAAACATTTCAAAAATATGCATCCTCTTTGCAACAAGGCACTAAAGAAAAACTGCAAAATATTAGGCAAAGAAATTAACTTGATGCCCTGAGTCCAAAGCATAGTTTTTGGGGCAAATCCAACATAACACATCAGAGTACCACTTTACATATTTTCAAGCATGGTGGTGGCTGCATCATGTTATGGGTATTCTTGTCATCAGCAAGGGAGTTTTTTGTTGTTGATAAAAATAAATGGAATAGAGCTAAGCACAGGCAAAACCCTACAGAAAAAGCTGGTTCAGTCTGCTTTCCAACAGACACAGGGTGACAAAAATCACCTTTCAGCAGGACAATAAGCTAAAAACACAAGCTCCAATATACACTGTAGTTGCTTACCAAGATGACATTGAACGTTCCTTAGAGGCCTAGTTAAATTTTTGACTTAAAATCAGCTTGAAAATCTATGGCAAGATTTGAAAATGGCTGTCTAGCAATGATCAACAACCAATTTGACAGAGCTTGAATAATGTTTTTAAGAATAATGTGCTACTATTATACAATCCAGGTGTGCAAAGCTCTTAAAGACTTTCCCAGAAAGACTCACAACTGTAAATCACTGCCAAAGGTGATTCGAACCTTTACTGACTCAGGGGTGTGAATACTTATGTAAATTTGATATTTCTGTATTTTCAATAAATTAGCAAACATTTCGAAAACCTGTTTCCCTTTGTCATTATGGGGTATTGTGTGTAGAAGGGTGAGAAAAAATATAAAACATTTAATTCAAGCAGTAAAACAACAAAATGTGGGATTAATCTAGGGGTATGAATACGTTCTGAAGGCACTGTATCTGAAGCAGTGGGTTCCCACCCAAACCAATAAATTCTGAAAAACACTTCCACAATTATTGAGAGGTCCAATTTTAATGAATGGGTGCTATTTTGATCCACAATGCTATCTGCATTTTATGTATACTGAACAAAAATATAAAAGCAACATGCAACAATTTCAAAGATTTTACTGTTCATATAAGGAAAATCTATCCATAAGGAAAATCCATCTGTAATAAAGCCCACAAAAGGGCTTTATTACAGATGGAAATACTCCTGACAAAGTTGGGAGCACAGAATCATTTAGAATGTCATTGTATGCTGCAGAGTTAAGATTTCCCTTCACTGGAATTAAGGGGTCTAGCCCGAACCATGAAAAACAGCCCCAGATCATTATACCTCCTCCAACTAACTTTACAGTTGGCACTATGCATTCGGGCAGGTAGTGTTCTCCTGGCATCCGCCAAACCCAGATTCATCCGTCGGACTGCCAGATATAAAGCATGAGTCATCACTCCAGAGAATCGCTCCAGAGTCCATGGTGGCGATCTTTACACCACTCCAGCCGACACTTGGCATTGCGCATGGTGATGTTAGACTTGTGGGCGTTGCTTGGCCATGGAAGCCCATTTCATGAAGCCCCCGACAAAAAGTTATTGTGCTGAAGTTGCTTCCAGAGGCAGTTTGGAACTCAGTAGTGAGTGTTGCAACGGAGGACAGACGATTGCACTCTGGGGTCCCGTTGTTGCTCCACTTCACAATAACAGCACTTACAGTTGAACGGGGCAGCTCCAGCAGGGCAGAAATTTGACAAACTGACCTGTTGGAAAGGTGGCATCCTATGACGGTGCTACGTCGAAAGTCACTGAGCTCTTCAGTAAGGTCATTCTACTGCCAATATTTGTCTATGGAGATTGCATGGTTGTGTGCTTGATTTTATACAGCTGTCAGCAATGGGTGTGGCTGAAATAGCCGAATCCACTAATTTGAAGGACTGATCACATACTCTTGTGTATATTTAGTGTATCTACAGCACCAGTTTGATTGAATCCAGCTCTTGATTTGAAAACACAAGATGAATGCCTAGTCTAGCAGTACACAATAGACAGATCATATGCCAGATGAGCTAACATAGACACTGAGAAAGGCTTGCCATTGGCTGCCGATAAGAGTTTGGAGACTGATGCATAGATTGATATCATGGCCTCTTTTGATCTCTGACAAACACATGTTGCTCTACTGTCTCCTCTGTGTTTGACTGAGCTGCTCTCTTCTTCTCAACATCTCCCTAACTCCGCTAGTGTTGCCCAGATGTGAGACTAATTTAGCATGACACAGGATATCTCAATATTTTCTAAGGTGGGAATGAGAGAGAGAGTACAGCTGGGATTGAGAAGATAAAGCTCTTTGATATTGCGACAGACGACTGTCTTAATGGCGTTTTGTTTTGTTGTTTTCTCTGGCCTTATCCCCTCCTCAGTGATAGATGATCTGATCGTTTCGGGAAACGTTCATATTTGCTAAAATGTTTATTTAAAAAAGACATGTTGTGTTATGTCTCCTATCTTCTGATAAATAACTCGATACAAGTAGTGAAATAAGCTATATGTATGTTGTGGAGAGGACATTGATTGATTGATTCAATGATAAACTGATCAACTAATTAGTTGAGTGTTTTTGCTTGATTTGACAGACATAAACATGACCATGTCAATAATTGTACATGTACAGTGCCTATCATAAGTATTCACCTCCCTTGGATTCTGTCACATTTTGTTGCATTAAAAGTGGGAATTAAAAGGATTTCGTTGATTTTTGTTTTTGGTCATTGATCTACACAAAATACTCCATAATGTCAAAGTGAAATGAAAATTGTAAGGTCTCTCAGTCCAATAGTGAATTTCAAGCACAGATTCAACAACAAAGACCATGGAGTTTTTCAAATGCCTCGGTAAGAACTGTTACGTTCTCTAAAGACAAATCTAAATGTTGTCGCTCAACAGAAAAAATAACTAACAAAGGAGTCACCTTGTTGCCACCATGGATGCCCACTAGATTTGCTTTAGAAAAGACAAAATAAAGGAAAACCCCACATGAACTGAGGATAGTGAGTAAGAAAGAACAAACTATGAATATAGACCAACTAAACAGGGGTAAATGCCAGATTCAGGCTTTGTTTGGCTATGTAAAGTGAGAGTAACAGCCACAAACTGTCCTGTATAACTGCCAGTACAAACTGTCTGCGAAACACCACTCCACCCACTGCTGTCATAACTCTAGCTCTTAAATGGTTCTCCCAAAGGTTCTCTTTCCATCCCTCTAAGTGAGCATTTCTCCTTTGCCAAGATAATCCATCCTCCTGACAGGTGTGGCATATCAATAAGCTGATTAAACAGCATGATCATTACACAGGTGAATCTTGTGCTGGGGACAATAAAATACCACTTTAAAATGTGCAGTTTTGTCACACAACACAATGCCATAGATTTCTCAAGTTTTGAGGGAGCGTGCAATTGGCATGCTGACTGATGGAATGTCCACCAGAGCTGTTGCCAGAGATCTGAAAGTTCATTTCTCTACCATGAGATGCCTCCTCCAATGTCGTTTTGCAGATCACATGAGGGGGGCACACATGACACCGGCACTTTTTGGAATTCTAACACCTTAAAACATTGTGTTTGAGCTATATAATTCTGTATCATTGGATTAAACTATTTATTCTGCATCCATTGTACAATTAGTCTGTGTGGTTAACAGGGGCTGAGCTAAAGAGGTGTTTGTGAGACAAGTGTGGATCCCAAAGGTTTCCGGTCCGGGTCTTTAAAAAAAAAGATGTCTGCTATCTATGAAAAGCTGAGACTCTCACAAACATGCACGATTTGCTCTATGACGCTCACAAGCTACATGAGTCATTAGAAGGGGTTCTTCTATATAGAAGAGCATTTTTGATCCCAGGACTTAGTGTCTATAATACTGAATTAAGCTCACATATTTGCTGTCACAAACTGCAAATTCTACACATTTTTTACTAACTGGTTGGATATTAATCTCTGAGAAAACAATTTCTCTACTTACAGCATTCATATTAATTCATTTTTGTCAGGTTTTTGTGTTGGATGACCTTATTTTTTTTGTATTGACGTTTGTGACTATATTTCCCATTTGAATTTGATATACCATTTCCAAGATAGTTTTTTGTACATTTTCTAAAAGTACATACTCAGAGCTTAAACATTAAATATCATACACTGCAGTTGGGGGAAACATGCTTATTTAAAATGTGATAAACGTGCTATTCCACCTTGTAGACAAGTACCAGAAAACCCCCTGAAGTTTTTCACACTTGCTCGAGAGCTCTTTTCTTGAGTAAGCCCATTCAGCATCGTCCATACCCTCTTAAGCTTTAGTTCGACGCATCTCTTTAAGTATTTCCGTCAGGCCATGTGCTAAGCTGAGTGATTAAGGTAGTGTAGGAAACAAGTGGTTGAAGTAGTAACCTAAAAGAAGGTACATCTCCAGGTAAACATACACTTTATCTAGTCCTTGACCTATATCCTAACATGTTGTTCTTCACATTGTTTCTGGTAAATACACTATATATATATAAAACTATACACTATATATATATATATAACAAAAAATATGTGAAGATGGGCCGATAGACAGGGCCGCCTTGTTTCTTGTTTAGCTCCTAAGCAACTTTATAGTATTATTTTTAAATTTTCTTTCTCATGTTATTAGCCCAGATTTTGTTTTGTATTATTATATACAGCCTGAAATAACTTTTGGATATCAAAGAGGCAGTAACTCACCAGCATTTTGACCAGGAATATGACTTTCCTAAATTGGAACCTTTGTTTGTACGTTCCAAGGCGATTGAACTTATACCAGACGCCACCGGAGAAGAAGTATTCGGAGTGGACTTTTAGTCTGACTCAGGAGGCGTGCACACCCTCCACCGCATCCGAGTATATTACTCGCTTATGTTCAGTCCCTGGACAATAAAGTTGAAGAGCTCAGGGCGAGGAATCTCCTTCCAGAGAGGCATCAGGGACAGTAACATGCTCTGTTTCACAGAATCATGGCTCTCTCCAGATATACTGTCCCCATCCATACAGCCAGCAGGGTTTTCAATACATTGTGCGGATAGGGATAATGAACTCTCTGGGAAGAAGAAAGGCAGAGTTGTATGTCTCATGATTAACTACCCATGGCGTGATTGTGGTAACGTACAGAAACTCAAGTCCTTTTGTTCAGCCGACCTAGAATAGCTTGTGCAAACTGGACACTGCATATCCTGAGGACGCATTTTTTATAGCTGGGGACTTTAATAAAGCAAATCTGAGAAAAACGCTACCAAAGTTCTATCAACACATTGCCTGCAGTACTCACACTTCAAAAACACTCAACCGTTGTTACTCTCTGTTCCGGGATGGCTGCAAGGTCCTCCCCCGACCTCCCTTCGGCAAATCAGATCACGACTACATTTTGCCCCTCCCTTCCCATAGGCAGGAAGTACCCATGCTAAGGTTTATTCAACGCTAGTCAAGACTGTTTTGATCTCGAGGACTCTCGGGGACATTAGCTAGCTAACATTAGGCTTTAACTAACAATGCAAACAACTTTATAACAAAATGATATACAAACAATACCTGTACATGAAGCTAACGTTAGACTCTTACCCAAATACATGGATGGATGCTTCATGGCAGACTGGAACTTTTTTGATGAATAAAGCTGCAATATGTAACTTGGGCGACCTGACCAAGTTCACACACAAATGTGTGTTATAAATCTGTCACTCATTGAAAGCAAGTCTAAGAAGCGGTACATCGGTTCTATATGCGCTATTTCTATGTTTCCCGTTCTTAAGTTTTGGTTTTGTACAACAGCTGAATATACAATATTTGTGACTGGTTTCAGGAAACTAGGAATATATCGTGCATCACTACTTCACGGTAGTTTTTTTAATCAAAATGTGTTTTTTTTGCCAGAAATACCTTCTGGAACATATGAACTTTCATGTGCCTTAATATCAAACTTGTATGCCATCTGTAAATACATATAATATTGTTAAATTACGAGGGCAGTTGGTTTAGCTACGGAAAAAGCTAGGAACTTTCCAGCTATGCCGAGAGATGAGTCAGATTGGTCTACCATATAATACGCATCTGTCTCTAACATGAGCTGGTCAGTAGGTAATTACCGGAAAAAAGATGGCGGAAGTGGACAATGAAGTGGATTCTGAATCTAATGGCAGGTAGAATCAAGGCGAATTGGAATATTCTCCAAAATAATGGGGCATGGAGCAAAGTAGTGTGATGAGAATGTCCCTTCGTATCTTGTAGGAGTACGGTTTATTAAATGAGGAGCAGCTGATCGGATTACCAATCTATAAGAATCCATTTAAGATATCCAAACTGGTAGGTAAAGTGAAGGCTGTGAGGATCACGAGGTGGGCTTTTTTAGATTTTTTTGCTTCTACGGATCAGAAGGAACGTGTGTTGCTTCTCACCCGATTTGATATGTTTGAAGTGTTGTGTGTGTCTCTCTTCAGAGCAGGTGTAACAGTATAACTTTAGACCGTCCCCTCGCCCATACCCGGGCGCCTCTGCACACATCAACAACAGTCACCCACGAAGCATCATTACCCATCGCTCCACAAAAGCCACGGCCCTTGCAGAGCAAGGGGAACCACTACTTCAAGGTCTCAGAGCAAGTGACGTCACCAATTGAAACGCTATTTAGCGCGCACCACCGCTAACTAGCTAGCTATTTCACATCCGTTACACAGGGCACCTCTCAAGGGGGTTATATCTGGCGTCTCGTGGGAAGTCGATGTTGAAGTATTCCTGGAGGGATTGATGCAATTGTGGTGGGAACCACGAAGCCACTTCTTTCGAATGCCCGACAAGGATGAAAGAGAATAAGGTGGCCAAAGTCAGTGCTGTTCAGAGCATTTCACATGCAACAGCTGTTAAAAGGGTTAAGGGTTTGAATTATGCTCCTGAAGAGTCAATGGTGGTGGATAGGCCAGCATTGCGGCTGCAGGGTTTGCCTTTCGCCAGCAGGACCCTGACATTTTAAAGGTTAAGATGGTGGACTTTGTGTCCTTTATAGCTATGGTGATTAATGGCACTGCCAAGGTGGAGAGACGGTCCAGGAAAATCTATATCATTGTGGATGCGGCTGAGCGGTTCCTGGGACTGAAACATTTCTCGGCGTTACATGGGATGTTGGGGTGGCAGGGTAGCCTAGTGGTTAGAGCGTTGGACTAGTAACCGAAAGGTTGCAAGTTCAAATCCCCAAGCTGACAAGGTACAAATCTGTTGTTCTGCCCCTGAACAGGTAGTTAACCCACTGTTCCTAGGCCGTCATTGAAAATAAGAATTTGTTCTTAACTGACTTGCCTAGTAAAATAAAAAATATTGCCAAAAAGCTGTACCACCCTCTCAGGCCCTAGAGCTTGAGAAGGGAGATATGAAGATTGAGTTTTTGGTTTTGTCAATGTACTATTTTTATTTAGGTGGATTAAGTTAAGTTTCGCTATCACGTACGGATTTTATTTTTTACATTGTTTTTGGTTTTTCAACCAGTCCAGCTGGTGGCGGCTATACATATTTTGGGGTTGTAGTCTGCCATAAAACCCACGCTGCTTTTTTGAAAGATGTCACGTAGTAGAAATGCAAAAGTGTTGCTCTCCACTTTCTGGAGGACTGAGTTTTGAAATCAGTGGAATGCCAATTGGAATTAGAGTATGATAGCTAAGGAGATGGAGACAATTCTGGTGTTTGATTGCAAATATGCAGACGGAGTCAAAAAGAGAACACTGAAAGATGTTGTATGAAACACCTGTCTCCGGATTACATCTTCAAACTAAGGGCATCCCTGGCATACGAGAGGGAGAAGCGTCCATCCAGGTATACGGGTAAGATAGTCTATCTAGCTACATTTTCAGATATGATACCTTTTAACTTTGTCATGTATTCATTTTCATTTCAAGTTAAAGTGTACTGTTAGCTAGCTGGCTATCGTTAGCTGGCTGGCTCGCTAGCTAATGTTACGTGTATGATCTGTGTAGTAATATTATTTGTATCTTAGAGCCATTTGCATTGCTAGTTAAAGCCTAATGTTAGCTAGCTAGCTAACATTGAACCTGGTTGGTTAGATACCTGCAGATTCATGCAGGGTAGTAATGTTAAGATTTGGGATTATGGTTCATTGTTTAGCGAGCTAACTAAATGTCTAAAGAAAAGACTCCACTATGCAAGTAACCATTTCAGTACACCTTCTGTATCCTGTGCACGTGACAAATAAACATCGATTTTATTTGATATAGTATGTGTTTACCAGAGACGGTAATGTGAAGAACATGACCTGCACTAAAGTCAAATTAGGATATAACGTTAGGCCAATGAGACAGTGTCCAAGTTCACATGTGAATCCTTAAAGAGATGGGTGAGGCTAAGGCTTTAGAGGGTGTGAACGATGCTGAATGGGTGTCAACAAAGTAGAGCTCTCCAGTAGGTTTACCAAAACATTTTAGCATCCAGGAAACAATTCTAATTTTAGCAAACAGGAAATGGAGAAGCAATTTCTCTATAGTACATCTAAGTAAAAGGTATTCTGTTATTTGCGTTTCTTCTGCTCAGTTTTCTTGGGAAGTTGTGTCATTTCGCTCCAGTTCACACTGACAGTGTACCATCACTATCAGAAAACTCTGCAATGTCTGGTTCAATGACAATGTTCTTGTTACCCAAGTCAAGGATTTGATCATCATCTGATTCATTTTCAATCTTAGAGAGTCAACTCGTCTTCCTCCAGAAAGAAGTAAATCACAACATTCTCAACAATCAAGGCTAGCCAGGAAGAATCCTTTGTTTCTCCATGAAAAAAAAACTAGCTAGTAACAATTTATTTTTCATTCATATTGACAGATCACCTATGAGTTTGTTAGAGGCACATGAAAGTACACATGTTTAATAAGGCATTTCTGCCCCCCGAAAAATATCCTTTGAATTAGGAATGTCGGATTTACAGCACACTTGAGAGATCCAGACACATTTGTCAATAAAACAGATGAATGCAACTGTTTATGTAAAAACAAATTGTGTTCTACTTGTAGCCTTGGTTGTCCTGAAAACTTAGTTGTGAGGCTAAATAGGGGTTGGACATGCAGATAATTGAAATGTCAATTTTTGCTGGAGTCTTGGGTCTGATAGGGTTAATCCCACTTTGTAACACAATAACATGTTAAGAAATCCAAGGGGGGGTATTTAGGATAGGCACTGTAAAGGTCGGAGTCAGTAGTAACATATGAATATGATGCAATATCCTCTTCTCCATATCTCCCTTCTAACAGCTGTGTCTCCACTCCATGTGTCACACTGATGTTGTTCCCTGTGTTGGTGGGGACCCTGGGTGAATGCTTGCATGAGAGTTTCAACGTAACTCAGCTCAAGTGATCACTTCCCATCTATGTTACAGAACCAACATCCACTCTAAAGACAAGAATTCGATTATGCAAGATAAAACACTCAGGTTGTGTTCTGATATTTTGCCCAATTATTGACTCGAGCTGATCTGATTGGTCAAAATACCATTTAGTGGGAAAATATCAGAATTGGTCTGCCTGTGTAGACACAGCCTTACATACACTTACCTGGCAAGACGGTTGGTCTCAATGGATGGTTAACTATTCATTATAGACATCCTGCAAACCTAGTTGGAGTCCCATGGTTTTTGTAGGTGTGTCATTTCCAATGTCCTATACATCTGGCGGAGCGGAGCCCCTTCGTGTGTCTGTGTCCTTTACCTGTGGCGGTGCGCCGTGGTTGAGGCTTTCCTGTGAGGAGAAGTGGCTGTGACTACGTCGGCGCAACGCCAGACGCTGGTACTGGCGCTGGTACTCTTCCTCTTCCTCCGAGTCCTCCAGGCCATACAGTTGTCCGCTGCTGCGAAGGTGCCCGTTGTTGGCACTGCCACACGAAGACTGGCTCATCCTGGACAAGGATCGTGCCCGCATCATCCAGTTCTCTGGGTACGGCACCTCGTCTGTCCGGATAGAGAGTTCATAGACGGGGGGGCCTAGTGAAGTTATTATTACGGAATCCATGTTCATGTAGGAAAGAGCAAGAGATGTTGTACCTAGTGTAATAATGTGTACCTTTTGGGTGATCCGTTATATTCTACTTCTAGCAGAGTGCGTTCTGGCCAGAGTGCATTCTTGGTTCAAATAGTATTGGAGTACTGGAATACCATATTGAGTGCCAGATAGGTTGGATTTGCACTTTTTGGACTATTCTATTTTGCTCCAGGAAAGCTCAATCAAGCACAGCAAGGGTTGCAAAGCTACCAGTAATTTATCAAAGTAATCTATGGCAATCTATGGTAACTTTGGTCATTTGTACTTAAATAAAAAAAAAATTAAAAGTTATTCATATATAGTATTCATTTTTTATATCTATGTTCATATTGTCCATGAGTTTTGGTTCAAGAAAAAATTGCCTAATTAATTTTAAAAGCATCTAATAAACAATGGCATTGTTTTCAATGAGATGCATCACTTCAATGTATTGACTTTTTTCACAACTGCCACCAGTTTGCCACCAAAACATTGGTTGTAAAAAAATATTTATTGTTGAAATCCTAATATTAAAACACCAATGGTGTTCACTAAAATGATGGTTTATATTTAGGATAATGTTTTACAGCTTTGTCATTCATTTTAAAAATTTAAAAATCATCAAATTGTATTATTTTATATATTTTACGTGGCCACACAGAGGGCCAGAGATAATCAGAAGTGATAATCTGAAGAACCCGAAAATGCCACTAGATGTCATCTGTTAAAATGAATTTGAAAAACTTGAACGTTACCAAAGTTCTGGTAGTGTAATGGTAAACTTAAAAAGTTACAGTAATATACCCTCCCTTTGCAACCCTAAGAACAGCTAAGGCATTTAGGCTTGACCCTTGGCTACATTGTATGTATGTACTTTGTGTCCTAATATCAATGAGCACATACATTAATATATACAATAGAAGAAGTGTATGTTAGTGGGGGTGTACGTCTAACACACATGGTGTAGTCCTCACCGAAGCGGGCCGGCTTGTCCAGCAGACTCATCCGGCGGCTGTGGAGGACCTCCGTGTTGAACTCGGAGTGTCTCTCACCCTGCTCCTCCAGGATCTGCTGGAACATGCAGGCCATGTCGGCCTCGGCTGTCAGGGACTCCCGTGTGCCGCCCTCCAGACTGCTCTGTGGACTCTGGAGATATCACCACCACCATGTCAGTAATTCTCTAGGCAAGATTATTTTAGAAAACATTTGTTTTTCACTAATGTTTGTCATCGTGCCATTGTGGTGTTTTGAGCCCGGCTGTGCTAATTACAAACAAGCGCGAAAATTAGCTACCTTTAACCGTTCTACCAGAGTTTCACTGCGATTCTGCTAGTGGCCTGCGTCTATCAAAAATGATGCAGTGACCAAAGATTATCAGAGGGATTTGCAAACTGATGGGAAATCAATTTCCAGCTCTGAAGTGATGTAACAACATAATGTTAGCTAGCTTGCTAGCCTAGCTGGGTAAGTCAGTTAGCTAACTTAACATCCTGTATTAAACCCTGAAAGCCATCAGCTAAGTTTAATTAAATAGCTATCTTTTGGCATACACAGTCAATCAAGGTAGCTTATGCCATGATACTGGTAATTTAGTCATTGCTAGACTGTTAGCTACCTTCAGCAGATTAAACATGTTTGTTTGTTTGTTCCATCTTTGACTGACATTAGCTAACGTAAGCTAGCTAATGTTACTCTTATTTGGTATCTTTTAATTTGGTAGCCAACTATTCCACCCTTGTTTGGAAAACACTCAATTACTAAACATATACTTTTTGAAATTGCTCTCTGTTTGTGGGTTGGTAGCAATGATGAATGTGTTTAAATCATCTATGGTTGGTTGGCTGACAATATTGAAATGTCCATGTTAGGTATGCTTAGCTAGCCAGTCTAATAGAGATTAATACAATTAGTGGGGTGGCTAAATTGTGTATGGTTCTGTACTCTGTTGTAGGTGGTACAGAATCTGATTCCACCAACATGCGCTTCTAACCCCTAGCTCTGCACAAGGTGAAGGTAAGTTAGACAACATATTTACAAGCTAACGGTTAAAATAGCTGAATGTACAGTAAGCATGGTATGAACAGAAATTGGGTATTGTTTGTATGGTTTGTGTTTGTTATGGGTAACAGGTGTTTAGAGGTAGCCTGAGAACCACAGAATACCTTCCAGACCATGTAATCAATTTAGTCTACCCTTCTTCTCTTTTTTTACCCTTTCTTTTTGTAAAAATCACGTTATCTGGAGTCATTCCACAGTGCCCTGCTAAAAAATAACCCAAAGCGGGGGCATTTTGGGTACACAAGCATGAGGGAGTGGACACACCTTGCAGTTCTCAAGGGGCACTGAAAGGTATAAAATGAAGACTACAATAGTAATGTCACAACCACCTCATTCTTCTGTCTGCAGATTCTCAAAACACAGCACAAAGACGAGTCTAAGAATAATACAAAAAACAAAAACATACAAACAATATATACAATAAAAAATAAAACATTGTAATAATAATATATTGAATGCATTAACAGAAATAAACATAACCAAACAAACATTGTAGCTTAGAAATTATGGTAATTAATGGTAAACCTACTACTGGTGATACTGACTCCCCCATTTTACGCTGCTGCTACTCTGATTATTATCTATGCATAGTCATTTTAATAACTCTACCTACATGTACATTTTACCTCAATCACCTCGACTAACCGGTGCCCCTGCACATTGACTTTGTACCGGTACCCCTATATAGCCTCACTATTGTTATTTTACTATTGCTCTTTTAAATGTTTTTATTTATTTCATCTTTATTTAACCAGGTAGGCTAGTTGAGAACAAGTTCTCATTTGCAACTGCGACCTGGCCAAGATAAAGCATAGCAATTCGACACATACAACAACACAGAGTTACACATGGAATAAACAACACATACAGTCAATAATACAGTAGAAAAATAAGTCTATATACAATGTGAGCAAATGAGGTGAGATAAGGGAGGTAAAGGCAAAAAAAGGCCATGGTGGCGAGGTAAATACAATATAGCGAGTACAGCACTGGAATGGTAGATTTGCAGTGGAATAATTTGCAAAGTACAAATAGAAATAATGGGGTGCAAAGGAGCAAAAATAAATAAATAGCAGTAGGAGAAGAGGTAGTTGTTTGGGCTAAATGAAAGATGGACTATGTACACGTGCAGTAACCTGTGAGCTGCTCTGACAGATGGTGCTTAAAGCTAGTGCGGGAGATGTGTTTCCAGCTTTAGAGATTTTTGCAGTTTGTTCAAGTCATTGGCAGCAGAGAACTGGAAGGAAAGACGGCCAAAGGAGGAATTGGCTTTGGGGGTGACCAGTGAGATATACCTGCTGGAGCGCGTGCTACGGGTGGGTGCTGCTATGGTGACCGGCGAGCTGAGATAAGGCGGGGCTTTACCTAGCAGAGACTTGTAGATAACCTTTAGCCAGTGGGTTTGGCGATGAGTATGAAGCGAGGGCCAGCCAACGAGAGTGTACAGGTCGCAATGGTGGGTAGTGTATGGGGCTTTGGTGACAAAATGGATGGCACTGTGATAGACTACATCCAATTTGTTGAGTAGAGTGTTGGAGGCTATTTTATAAATGACATCACCGAATTCGAGGATCGGTAGGATGGTCAGTTTTACGAGGGTATGTTTGGCAGCATGAGTGAAGGATGCTTTGTTGCGATATAGGAAGCCGATTCTAGATTTAATTTTGGATTGGAGATGCTTAATGTGAGGCTGGAAGGAGAGTTTACAGTCTAACCAGACACCTAGGTATTTGTAGTTGTCCACGTATTCTAAGTCAGAGCCATCCAGAGTAGTGATGCTGGACGGGTGAGCAGGTGCGGGCAGTGATTGGTTGAATAGCATGAATTTAGCTTTACTTGCGTTTAAGAGCAGTTGGAGGCCATGGAAGGGGAGTTATATGGCATTGAAGCTCTTCTGGAGGTTGTTAACACAGTGTCCAAAGAGGGGCCAGAAGTATACAGAATGGTGTCGTTTGCGTAGAGGTGTATCAGAGAATCACCAGTAGCAAGAGCAACATCATTAATGTATACAGAGAAGAGAGTCGGCCCGAGGATTGAACCCTGTGGCACCCCCATAGAGACTGCCAGAGGTCCGGACAACAGGCCCTCCGATTTGACACACCGAACTCTATCAGAGAAGTAGTTGGTAAACCAGGCGAGGCAATGATTTGAGAAATCAAGGCTGTCGAGTCTGCCAATAAGAATGTGGTGATTGACAGAGTTGAAAGCCTTGGCCAGGTCGATGAATACAGCTGCGCAGTAATGTCTCTCATCGATGGCAGTTATGATGTAGTTTAGGACCTTAAGCGTGGCTGAGGTGCACCAATGACCAGCCCTGAAACCAGATTGCATAGCAGAGAAGGTATGGTGGGATTCGAAATTGTCGGTAATCTGTTTGTTAACTTGGCTTTCGAAGACCTTAGAAAGACAGGGTAGGATAGATATATGTCTGTAGCAGTTTGGGTCTAGAGTGTCACCCCCTTTGAAGAGGGGGATGACCGCGGCTGCTTTCCAATCTTTGGGAATCTCAGACGATACGAAAGAGAGGTTGCACAGGCTAGTAATAGGGGTTGCAACAATTTCGGCAGATAATTTTAGAAAGAGAGGGTCCTTACTCATTTGTAGGGGTCAAGATTTTGCAGCTCTTTCAGAACATCAGCTATCTGGATTTGGTTGAAGGAGAAATGGTGGGGGCTTTGGTGGGTTGCTGTGGGCAGTGCAGGGCAGTTGACCGGGTTAGGGGTAGCCAGGTGGAAAGCATGGCCAGCCGTAGAGAAATGCTTATTGAAATTCTCAATTATAGTGGATTTATTTCTGCCTTAGAGCAGTGGGCAGCTGGGAGGAGGTGCTCTTATTCTCCATGTACTTTACAGTGTCCCAGAACTTTTTTGAGTTAGTACTACAGAATGCAAATTTATTTTAGGAAAGCTAAGGCTAGCTTTTTCAAACTGCCTGTGTATATTTGTTCCTAACTTCCCAGAAAAGTTGCATATCACGGGGGCTATTCGATGCTAATGCAGAACGCCACAGGATGTTTTTGTGCTGGTCAAGGGCAGACCGGTCAGGAGTGAACCAAGGACTATATCTATTCCAGGTTCCAAATTTTTGGAATGGGGCATGCTTATTTAAGATGGTGAGGAAGGCACTTTTAAAGAATAGCCAGGCATCATCTACTGACGGGATGAGGTCAATGTCATTCCAGGATAACCTGGCCAGGTCGATTAGAAAGGCCTGCTCGCAGAAATGTTTTAGGGAGCGTTTGACAGTGATGAGGGGAGGTCTTTTGGTCGCAGACCTATTACGGATGCATGGGATGAGGCAGTGATTGCTGAGATCTTGATTGAAAACAGCAGAGGTGTATTTGGAGGGCAAGTTAGTTAGGATGACATCTGAGGGTGCCCGTGTTTACGGATTTGGAGTTGTACCTGGTAGGTTCATTGATAATTTCTGTGAGATTGAGGGCATCAAACTTAGATTGTAGGATGGCTGGGGTGTTAAGCATGTCCCAGTTTAGGTCACCTAGTAGCACAAACTCCGAAGATAGATGGGGGGCAATCAATTCACATATGTTATCGAGGGCACAGCTGGGGGCAGAGGGGGGTCTATAGCAAGAGGCAACAGTGAGAGATTTGTTTCTGGAAAGGTGCATTTTTAGAAGTAGAAGCTCGAATTGTTTGGGTATAGACTTGGATAGCCTGCAGAGTTCTGTATTACTATCTTTGCAGTAGATTGCAACACATGCCCCTTTGGCAGTTCTATCTTGGCAGAAAATGTTATAGTTAGCTGTTAAGACATCCGGATTGGCAGAGTTTGCTAAAGCAGTGAGTAAAACAAACTTAGGGAGTAGGCTTCTAATGTTAACATGCATGAAACCAAGGCTTTTACGGTTACAGAAGTCAACAAATGAGAGCACCTGGGGAGTGGGAGTGGGGCTAGGCACTGCAGGACCTGGATTAACCTCTACATCACCAGAGGAGAAGTAGGATAAGGGTACGGCTAAATGCTATACGAACTGGCCGTCTAGCACGTTCGGAACAGAGAGTAAAAGGAGCAGGTTTCTGGGCACGATAGCATAGATTCAAGGCATAGTGTACAGACAAAGGTAGGATGTGAGTACATTGGAGGTAAACCTAGGCATTGAGTAATGATGAGAGAGATATAGTCTCTAGAGACGTTTAAACCAGGTGATGTCATCGCATATGTAGGAGGTGGAACAACATGGTTGGCTAAGGCATATTGAGCAGGGCTAGAGGCTCTACACTGAAATAAGACAGTAATCACTAACCAGGACAGTAATGAACGAGGCATATTGATATTAGAGAGAGGCATGCGTAGCCAAGTGAACATATGGGTCCAGTGAGTGGTTGGGCTGACTGGGGACACGGAGATTCAGACAGTTAGCAGGCCGATGCTAACAAGCTAACAGTTAGTAGGCCGGGGCCGGCAAGCTAGCAGTTAGCAATGACCCAAAACAACTCCCAGGCTGAGTAAGGGCTATTTGACCAAGGAGAGTGATGGAGTGCTGCATCAGATGACCTGGCCTCCACAATCACCCGACCTCAACTCAATTGAGATGGTTTGGGATGAGTTGGACTGCAGAGTGAAGGAAAAGCAGCCAACAAGTGCTCAGCATATGTGGGAACTCCTTCAAGACTGTTGGAAAAGCATTCCTCATGAATCTGGTTGAGAGAATGCCAAGAGTGTGAAAAGCTGCCATCAAGGCAAATGGAGGCTACTTTGAAGAATATAAAATCGAAAATATATTAAGATTTGTTTAACCTCACTTAGGCAGTATTTTGAATCTTGGATGAATGAGGTGCCCAATTTAAACTGCCTGTTACTCCTCACCCTCTCACCTTCCCCCTACTCTCAAGGCAGGCAATACGCTCGACCTCATCTTTACTAGATGCTGTTCTTCCACTAACCTCACTGCAACTCCCCTCCAAGTCTCCGACCACTACCTTGTATCCTTTTCCCTCTCGCTCTCATCCAACACTTCCCACACTGCCCCTACTCGGATGGTATCGCGCCGTCCCAACCTTCGCTCTCTCTCCCCCGCTACTCTCTCCTCTTCCATCCTATCATCTCTTCCCTCTGCTCAAACCTTCTCCAACCTATCTCCTGATTCTGCCTCCTCAACCCTCCTCTCCTCCCTTTCTGCATCCTTTGACTCTCTATGTCCCCTATCCTCCAGGCCGGCTCGGTCCTCCCCTCCCGCTCCGTGGCTCGACGACTCATTGCGAGCTCACAGAACAGGGCTCCGGGCAGCCGAGCGGAAATGGAGGAAAACTCGCCTCCCTGCGGACCTGGCATCCTTTCACTCCCTCCTCTCTACATTTTCCTCTTCTCTCTCTGCTGCTAAAGCCACTTTCTACCACTCTAAATTCCAAGCATCTGCCTCTAACCCTAGGAAGCTCTTTGCCACCTTCTCCTCCCTCCTGAATCCTCCTCCCCCCTCCTCCCTCTCTGCAGATGACTTCGTCAACCATTTTGAAAAGAAGGTCGACGACATCCGATCCTCGTTTGCTAAGTCAAACGACACCGCTGGTTCTGCTCACACTGCCCTACCCTGTGCTCTGACCTCTTTCTCCCCTCTCTCTCCAGATGAAATCTCGTGTCTTGTGACGGCCGGCCGCCCAACAACCTGCCCGCTTGACCCTATCCCCTCCTCTCTTCTCCAGACCATTTCCGGATACCTTCTCCCTTACCTCACCTCGCTCATCAACTCATCCCCTGACCGCTGGCTACGTCCCTTCCATCTTCAAGAGAGCGAGAGTTGCACCCCTTCTGAAAAAAACCTACACTCGATCCCTCCGATGTCAACAACTACAGACCAGTATCCCTTCTTTCTTTTCTCTCCAAAACTCTTGAACGTGCCGTCCTTGGCCAGCTCTCCCGCTATCTCTCTCAGAATGACCTTCTTGATCCAAATCAGTCAGGTTTCAAGACTAGTCATTCAACTGAGACTGCTCTTCTCTGTATCACGGAGGCGCTCCGCACTGCTAAAGCTAACTCTCTCTCCTCTGCTCTCATCCTTCTAGACCTATCGGCTGCCTTCGATACTGTGAACCATCAGATCCTCCTCTCCACCCTCTCCGAGTTGGGCATCTCCGGCGCGGCCCACGCTTGGATTGCGTCCTACCTGACAGGTCGCTCCTACCAGGTGGCGTGGCGAGAATCTGTCTCCTCACCACGCGCTCTCACCACTGGCGTCCCCCAGGGCTCTGTTCTAGGCCCTCTCCTATTCTCGCTATACACCAAGTCACTTGGCTCTGTCATAACCTCACATGGTCTCTCCTATCATTGCTATGCAGACGACACACAATTAATCTTCTCCTTTCCCCCTTCTGATGACCAGGTGGCGAATCGCATCTCTGCATGTCTGGCAGACATATCAGTGTGGATGACGGATCACCACCTCAAGCTGAACCTCGGCAAGACGGAGCTGCTCTTCCTCCCGGGAAGGACTGCCCGTTCCATGATCTCGCCATCACGGTTGACAACTCCATTGTGTCCTCCTCCCAGAGCGCTAAGAACCTTGGCGTGATCCTGGACAACACCCTGTCGTTCTCAACTAACATCAAGGCGGTGGCCCGTTCCTGTAGGTTCATGCTCTACAACATCCGCAGAGTACGACCCTGCCTCACACAGGAAGCGGCGCAGGTCCTAATCCAGGCACTTGTCATCTCACGTCTGGATTACTGCAACTCGCTGTTGGCTGGGCTCCCTGCCTGTGCCATTAAACCCCTACAACTCATCCAGAACGCCGCAGCCCGTCTGGTGTTCAACCTTCCCAAGTTCTCTCACGTCACCCCGCTCCTCCGCTCTCTCCACTGGCTTCCAGTTGAAGCTCGCATCCGCTACAAGACCATGGTGCTTGCCTACGGAGCTATGAGGGGAACGGCACCTCAGTACCTCCAGGCTCTGATCAGGCCCTACACCCAAACAAGGGCACTGCGTTCATCCACCTCTGGCCTGCTCGCCTCCCTACCACTGAGGAAGTACAGTTCCGCGCAGCCTATTCAAAACTGTTCGCTGCTCTGGCCCCCCAATGGTGGAACAAACTCCCTCACGACGCCAGGACAGCGGAGTCAATCACCACCTTCCGGAGACACCTGAAACCCCACCTCTTTCAGGAATACTTAGGATAGGATAAAGTAATCCTTCTCACCCCCCCCCTTACTAGATTTAGATGCACTATTGTAAAGTGGCTGTTCCACTGGATGTCTTAAGGTGAACGCACCAATTTGTAAGTCGCTCTGGATAAGAGCGTCTGCTAAATGACTTAAATGTAAATGTAAATGTACTCAGGCCCAGAAGCTAGGATATGCATATGCATAGTATCGGATAGAAACCACTCTAAAGTTTCCAAAACTGTTAAAATAATGTCTGTGAGTATAACAGAACTGATATGGCAGGCGTAAACCTGAGGAAAATCCATCCAGGAAGTGGGATATTTTTGATGTGGGTACTTTTCTATTGAATGCCTATACAGTATCTAAATGGTTATTACCCAGATTGCCATTCCTATGGCTTCCACTAGATGTCAACAGTCTTTGGACATTGTTTCAGGCTTGTGTTATGAAAAATGAGGAAGAATGAGACCATTTTCTATGTGGACTCTAGAATGAACCAGAGCTAGTTTGCTCGCATGAACGATTGCCGTTCGTTGTTTTTCCTTTCTATTGAAGGCGCTATTGTCCGGTTGAAATATTATCGATTACTTAGACAATAGAGAACCTGAGGATTAATTATAAACATCCTACCGTCCCACCTGCTCATAAGAACACTTTTTTTGGTTACTACATGATTCCATATGTGTTATTTCATAGTTTTGATGTCTTCCCTATGAAATAGTAAAAATAAAGAAAAACCCTTAATGAGTAGGTGTCCAAACTTTTGACATCTACTCAACGAGTACCATTGAAATACTTTTAGCCAGTTGAGTCCAAAGTTTCTTCAAGAATGTCCTTTTCTATTTTGCTTATAAAATCCCAAATTGACAAAGTTTGTAACGCGACCATTCTCTTCACTGCAGATCCCTAATCTATGGATTTCACATGACTGGCAGAGGTGCAGCCCCTTGGCAGCCAGGCCCACCAACTGAGGAGCTTTGTGAACAAGTGGTGGCGGTGGGGTGGCGGTGGGGTTATGGTATGAGCAGGCATAAGCTATGGACAATTAACACAATTGCATTTTATAGATAGCAATTTGAATGCACAAAGAGATCATCAGGTCCATTGTCATGCCATTCATCCGCCGTCATCACCTCATGTTTTAGGATGATAATGCACGCCCCCATGTCGCAAGGATCTGTACACAATTTCTGGAAGCTGAAAATGTCCAAGTTATTCCATGCCCTGCATACCCACTAGACATGTCACCCACTGAGCATGTTTGGGATGCTCTGAATAGACGTGTACGACAGCGTGTTCCAGTTCCTGCCAATATTCAGGAACTTCGCACAAACATTGAAGAGAAGTGGGACAACCTTCCACAGGCCACAATCAACAGCCTGATCAACTCTATGCGAAGGAGATGTGTCGTGCTACATAAGGCAAATGTTGGTCACACCAGATACTAACTATTTTCAGATTTTTTTAAAGGTATCTGTGACCAACAGTCATGTGAAATCCATAGATTAGGGGCTAATGAATTTATTTCAATTGACTGATTTCATTACATGAACTGTAACTCAGTCAAATATTTGAAATCGTTGCATTTATATTTTTGTTCAGTGTAGAGCACTAAGACTATCTGTTTATCCATGGATAATTCCCTCAATTACCTCGACTATCCTGTCCCCCGCATATTGACTCTGTACCGGTACACCCTGTATATAGCCCCTGTATTTAGCCTACTGTTATTTTATTGTTGATACTTAATTATTTGTTATTTTTCTTCTTTACTTTTATTAAATTTTTATATATATATATTTAAAAAAATTCTCCCCAGTTTATTTTAGTAAATACTTGCTTAACATGTATTTTTCTTATTGTTGGTTAACCTGTTGTATTCAGCGCATGTGACAAATACAATTTGATTCGATTTGATTTGATGAAGTGTGGCACCAAAAGTCTTTGAATTCACCCAATCACATTTCAGTTTAAATCGACATACATCTCATTCTGAGATTAATGGTATTACCGTTTTAGTACACAAGGGGGCGCCAAAAAACTAAAAATAACTTTGGGCATCTTCCTAGAATGCTAACAAAATTAGCACAAGTAATATAGAATTTCAATGGAGGCTGCTAATGGGCACAAACGAAAATAAACTATTTACAGAGACAGGCAATCTAGCTCATAAAGTTGTACATATATAGGTAAGAGTTACCAAATGTCATTTTTGTTGAATTTGGACATTTACAAGCAAATGTAATCGAAAGACATTGTGCAAATTAACAAAGTTTTGAAGCAAGCTTATCTGCTCTGAAGTAGCATGTGTACACTCTGTCTGTCTGGAGTCCCTAGGGCAATGGGCCTGCCTGCTCTGCTTGGAGCAGATGGGGGAGGAATAGACAGGCTGAGAATGGAGAGAAAAAAAGGCAAGCAAATCAAAAGATGTCAGTGGCAGCTGTATAGATAACTAATTCAAAAGGCTTTGACTTCTCAAACACAGGAGAAAGCTTACACAATATGATGCCCCATCACCTTATTCAGTCAGTAACTTACTTAGATAACTAGCAAGTTAAACTTAGGAGTTGTGTTAATGCATAATTCTTAATTTTTCACACGGGAAAAAATATCAAACGAGTAAGAAATACATTACTGCGCTTTGTAAACGCTGATCTAAAATGCTTCTTATTGTAATTTCTGCTCTGCATCAGACTAACTTTGTGCATCTGTTGCACTTCTCCCCACTTGGATGAGAATTCACCGAATGGGCATTCTGTCAGCCGACAGCGCGCTCTGACTGGTTTTGTAGCTTTTATCTTCTACTTGGTAGGCCTACTTTTTTCTCGGTGTAGCCAGCCTACTTTTCTCTGGTAAAATTCCAGATGAACTTTAAACAAAATATTAGGACATGCAGCTGGCTACAGTACTTCTATGATAAACAGAAAAATGATGGCCATGCATCGTTTTTGCAAGCTCAATGTGTGGCTGCCAGCCAAATAACTTTGCACTTCTGTTGTCATTTAATGAAAATGAAGTTGTTTTATGTCAAATGTGTTGCACTAATGTATTTTCTGTGAAGGAAAACTATAGTTGCACTTTCCTGTTCAGTCTATTGAAGCAAAAAAAAACACTGTTCACTTTCAATATAAATCATGTCCCCTGCCAATACACAGCTGGACTCACCCGCTCCCGCTTTCACCCTTTGTGCTATTTACAAACATATGACTGGTTCAATTGCTGTGGGGAATTATGGTAAGCTTCATAATGTAAAATAATGTGACAGGTGAAATGAGGACTGTGATCTGCTTTATCTCCTAATGTATTGCACAAGTTGACACCAGGTATTTACTTAAAAAGTAGCTACAAATACAACAACATATTGAACAACTTCAAATAAAAACTTTTATGTTATTGAAATACCCAGGTATATAGGCCCTGAAAATTGTCAAAGACTCCAGCCACCCTAGTCATAGACTGTTCTCTCCGCTACCACATGGCAAGCAGTACCGGAGCGCCACGTCTAGGTCCAAGAGACTTCTAAACAGCTTCTACCCCCAAGCCATAAGACTCCTGAACATCTTGTCAAATGGCTACCCAGACTATTCACATTGCCCCCTCCCCTCTCCACATCACTGCCATTCTCTGTTTTCATCTATGCATAGTCACTTTAATTAACTCTATGTACATACTACCTCAACTAACCGGTGCTCCTCCACATTGACCGCCCCCCCCCCCCCCCTATATAATGTTATTTTTTACTGCTCCTCTTTAATTACTTGTTACTTTTATCTCTTATTCTTATCTGTATTTTTTTTAAACTGCACTGTCGGTTAGGGGCTCTTAAGTAAGCATTTCACTGTAAGGTCTACTACACCTGTTGTATTCGGTGCATGTGACTAATAACATTTGATTTGATATATAAGGTATACGGCCCAAGCCTCTTAACAACAGTTACAATAACTAATTGACAATAAACTAAAGCAGTCAGGATATTGTACCTTCTTACAATCCCTTGTATTTACAAAGTGCAGACCTGTTGCTCACAAAAAAATGCCATGTTAGCCCTAGCACATAAAGTCAAGTAGTTTAGATTGGTCTGGAGATATTCTGAGCCTCCCCTAGGGTATCTGGCTGGTACAATGTGATTGTTTTATTGAATCAAGCTCAAATGTGTTCCAGACTTGATAGCGCAACTCAACATTCACAGTTAAGAATTATTTTCCACTTTGAAAGCGAAACCAGAGGAACCATGCTGACTAGACTGCATGAATAAAACAATAGATATAGAAATATGGCCAATTTAATATAGTTACTGGATTAAAGTTAATGCCAAGAAAGACACTACTGTGTGTGTGTGTGTGTTTGGTTTTATTATCCTTGTGGGGACCAGAAGCCCCCACAAGGATAGTAAAACAAGTCAAATTAAAACTATTTTAGGCATAGGGATTAAGGTTACAATTAGTGTTAGGGAAAATATGATTTTTTAATGGGAATCAATTGTTTGGTCCCCACAAGGATAGTAAAACAAACATGTGTGTCTGTGTATGTATTTACGTATGCATTGTGTGGTTATATGGGTGTACCTTTATATTTTTACAAGCCAGGGCTATGAGAGAGTCTAAGGGAGACAGAGGACTTTCTCTTCCAGTCAGTACCTGACAGGATTCTTGTCGAGACAGAGAGTGGGTGGAGTAGTTAAGGTCCAGACCGAAGTCGACGGGGTGCACAGTGAGCAGTCGCTTGGTCGTTTTCATCTTCAAAAGAGTAGAGATAAAGACATCATCACACATAGAACCAGGAGAGCGGAGAAGAGACAGGGAGGACACCAAAGATGGGTAAAGGCAGTGAGTAGTGGCAACTCTCCACTAATAAGAACTACTGAGACACACTCAAGAGCTCTGGTCCCCTCCAGAGCTCTTGAGGGAGCTCAAGATCGAGAACCTTATACCTGGAATGCAACCTTTCCTCTTAATGTGTACCCTAGTGGGGTTAGCATTGGTCCAATAAGCATTACCATGCTGACATGTTTTTTTTAGGAAGATGATCCTTTTACTGAATGTGACAACAGATGTTTGTTCTTCTTTCCAATACTGTATGAGTCAATAAGGCTCAGTTGGTAGAACACAGCACTTGCAATGCCAAGGACATGGGTTTGATAAAAGTGTTTGCTAAATGACAGATATTATGCAGGCCATGCAAATGCATTATTCCCATGGCTCTGGGTGGGCTGCCATACGTTGAATGACAATGAGGACGACGTTCCCTGAGTAAATATCACTGTATGATGTAAATATCACCATAAGTTTGTTGCTGTGGTCATTTATGGGAGATGGTGTGACATTTCCTTTTTTGGAATGACAAAGGATATGGTGATATGCTAAACTGAGGCTCTTGAAGGTTGGATTTGAGTTGTTTCAGAAATGAACAGTACATAAGCAGAAAAAAGTATTTCACCCAACTACACTGGCTCATGTCTCCCTGAGTCATTCAAATTACTTGTTCTGCTCACACCACTTGAGGGTGCTGTCCCTCTCTATCTTTCCCAAGGTAACCAAAGCAGGAAATGCTGGTAAGACCATGCTAAAGTTGTGGTCATAAACATGAAAACAGAAGTATTCACTATCACTTCAATTGCAACAACAAAATTAGGTGTAAATCATAGGCTAAATGGACATGGACTAGCAAGTGTCTTCACTGACATTTTCAACCTCTCCCTGTCCGAGTCTGTAATACCAACATGTTTTAAGCAGACCACCATAGTGCCTGTGCCCAAGAACACTTAAGGTAACCTGCCTATAGGAATACCGACCCGTAGCACTCAAGTCTGTCGCCATGCAGTGCTTTGAAAGGCTGGTCATGGCTCACATCAACACCATCATCTCAGAAACCCTAGACCCACTCCAATTTGCATACCGCCACAACAGTGCCACAGATGATACAGTCTCTATTGCACTCCACACTGCCCTTTCCCACCTGGATAGAAGGAACACCTATGTGAGAATGCTGTTCATTGACTACAGCTCAGCGTTCAACACCATAGTGCCCTCAAAGCTCATCAATAAGCTAAGGACCCTGGGACTAAACACTTCACTCTGCAACTGGATCCTGGACTTCCTGACGGCTGCCCCCAGGTGGTAAGGGTAGGTAACACATCCGCCAAGCTGATCCTCAACACAGGGTCCCCTCAGGGGGGCGTGTTCAGCCCCCTCCTGTACTCCTTGTTCACTCATGATTGCATGGCCAGGCACGACTCCAACACCATCATTCATTTATCCAAGATGGCGTAGCAGTCAAACGTCTTTGTCTCGTCGTGTCCCGTGTATATATCTTCTTTCTTCGTATTTGTTGTTTATACACTGCTCAAAAAAATAAAGGGAACACTTAAACAACACAATGTAACTCAAGTCAATCACACTTCTGTGAAATCAAACTGTCCACTTAGGAAGCAACACTGATTGACAATAAATTTCACATGCAAAATTACCTCCAGCAGGCCACAAATGTACATGTGTCTGCTCAAACGGTCAGAAACAGACTCCATGAGGGTGGTATGAGGGCCCAACGTCCACAGGTGGGGGTTGTGCTTACAGCCCAACACCGTGCAGGACGTTTGGCATTTGCCAGAGAACACCAAGATTGGCAAATTCGCCCTGTGCTCTTCACAGATGACAGCAGGTTCACACTGAGCACATGTGACAGACGTGACAGTCTGGAGACGCTGTGGAGAACGTTCTGCTGCCTGCAACATCCTCCAGCATGACCGGTTTGGCGGTGGTTCAGTCATGGTGTGGGGTGGCATTTCTTTGGGGGGCCACACAGCCCTCCATGTGCTCGCCAGAGGTAGCCTGACTGCCATTAGGTTCCCGAGATGAGATCCTCAGACCCCTTGTGAGACCATATGATGGTGCGGTTGGCTCTGGGTTCCTCCTAATGCAAGACAATGCTAGACCTCATGTGGCTGGAGTGTGTCAGCAGTTCCTGCAAGAGGAAGGCATTGATGCTATGGACTGGCCCGCCCGTTCCCCAGACCTGAATCCAATTGAGCACATCTGGGACATCATGTCTCGCTCCATCCACCAACGCCACGTTGCACCACAGACTGTCCAGGAGTTGGCAGATGCTTTAGTCCAGGTCTGGGAGGAGATCCCTCAGGAGACCATCCGCCACCTCATCAGGAGCATGCCCAGGCGCTGTAGGGAGGTCATACAGGCACGTGGAGGCCACACACACTACTGAGCCTCATTTTGACATGTTTTAAGGACATTACATCAAAGTTGGATCAGCCTGTAGTGTGGTTTTCCACTTTAATTTTGAGTGTGACTCCAAATCCAGACCTCCATGGGTTGATAAATTTGATTTCCATTGATAATTTTTGTGTGATTTTGTTGTCAGCACATTCAACTATGTAAAGAAAAAAGTATTTAATAAGAATATTTCATTCATTCAGATCTATGTGTTATTTTAGTTTTCCCTTTATTTTTGGGGGCAGTGTATTTCTAACCTACTCTCCTGCAACCCGCTTCACCCAATGTGGTATGGATCTGCTATTTTCTATACTTTAGAACGGGTTAGCCACTGCTAGCGGTCATCAGCTAACCTCAGCCCGGACAACTCCTGTCAGTCTGCACAGCGCGATTCAACCCAGAGCATATCGGACTGCTTTTTCTCAAAAACATCTACCACATCTCTGGATTCCAACCGCAAGCCCTGAACCTGGATCATTGCAGCTAGCTTGCTGTTATCCGAGTGGCTACTCCTGGCTAACGTCTCCAGTTAGCCTGCAGGTAGCCTCGTGCTAGGCCCATCTCCTAGCTAGTTAAAGAGGTCCATCAGCCAATTACTTGAGCTACAATACATATTTTGCCAATTGGCCTGGACCCTTTTACTGCCTACACAAAGCCCTGCCGATCCATCACAACTGGTCTACCGACGTAACCGTCCGAGGGGGCTTCAACAGACTCTTCCGTCACGACGTCCCCTAAGGCTCCTTCTGCTAGCCTGCTAGGCCAGGCCCGCTAGCTGTCTGAATCGCCGTGTCTCCAGCTTGCCTAGCTACTCACTGCACCCTATGATCACTCGGTTATGCATGCCTCTCCCTAATGTCAATATGTCTTGTCCATTGCCACTTTAATTAACTCTATGTACATACTACCTCAACTAACCGGTGCTCCTCCACATTGACCGGCACCCCCCTGTATATAATGTTATTTTTTACTGCTCCTCTTAATTACTTCTTACTTTTATTTCTTATTCTTATCCGTATCCGTCGGTTAGGGGCTCTTAAGTAAGCATTTCACTGTAAGGTCTACTACACCTGTTGTATTCGGCGCATGTGACTAATTTGATTTGATATGTGGTATTACATTTCTAAACTTTGACACAATGGCCCATATTCACAAAGCATCTCAGAGTAGTAGTGCTGATCTAGGATCAGGTCCCCTGCTTTAATAATTAATTATTGTTTAAAAGGAAAAACTGATCTTAGATCAGCAATCCTACACTAAGATGCTTTGTGGATATGGGCTCGCGCGCCGCCCCCTGCTGTCCATGTGATCTTATTCATTATGATCTAAAAGACAAAACTAATCCTAGATAAACACTCCTACTCAACACTGTAAATACGAGCCAATGATTATTGTGTCAGCAGACAACAATGAGAGAAAGTGCTTCGTTTTGGTTATTCATTGTGATTTGGAACTAAAACAACCAATCTAGACTGTACAACAGTCATAACAAAAACCAACAGGAGACACTTCAAGGTCTCTCTCACACTTTCTCATACACTTGACGCTTCTGGGGCTTGCGTCCCAAAAGGCAACCTATTACCTATGTAGTGCACTACTATTAACCGGGGCCCAAAGGGCTTCGGTTAAAAGAAGGGTTTTTGGGATACAACCTGGGACTCTTTAATGTGTGTCATGATCTATGACAGCCTGGTATTTATTTACCAATAATGCACCGGGCCAGCGCTGACTCTGCAATGCCTTAACCCTGACCAGGTGCTCATCAGGGTTAAGGGTCAGCAAAAATGACCAGATATATAAATCATCTCAACTGTTAAACTTCATGAAGGGGCCTCCCGAGTGGCACAGTGGTTTAAGGCAGTGCATCGAGGTGCTAGTTGTGCCACTAGAGATTCTGGGACCAGGAGACCCACAATTGACCCAGCGTCGTCCGGGTTAGGCCGGCAATGATGTTCTTGTCCCATCGCGCACTAGTGACTCCTGTGGTGGGCCGGGCACAGTGCATGCTGACCTGGCACGGTGTTTCCTCTGACACATTGTTGCGGCTGGGCATTGTGTCAAGAAGCAATGGTTGGGTTGTGTTTCGGAGGACGCACGGCTCTCAACCTTCACCTCTCCCGAGTCCGTACGGGAGTTGCAGCGATGAGACAAGACTGTAACTTCCATTTGGATACCACGAAATTGGGGAGAAAAAGGGGGTAAACATTTTGTTTAATAAAAATAATAATATAAATGAGGATTTAATTATTTATTTTTTAATATAAATAAAGATGAGTGATTCTATGGTTTAGATCGCCTAGCTTAGGCCAATGATACAGAAGCTGCTACATAATATATATAATATTTATGCCATTTAGCAGATGCTTTTGTCCTAAGAAACTTACAGTCTACTTGTATACATTTTACATATGGGTTGTCCTGGGAATCAAACACACAATCCTAGCAGTGCAAGTGACATGATTTACCAACTGAGCCATACAGGACCACATAGCTTTCACGTAGGACCAATTAAATGACTTATGGTTGATAGCCCATAGTTTAGGAAATGATGAAATGTTATAAGGGGCTGTACAAACATGTCCACTTTTTGAAGGCTGAATTCGCCTTTACTTGCACACAGGGATGTCTCAACCATAAACATGAACTAAGGTGTCTCTAACACTCAAGAAGACCTGTACAAGCAACTTAACCCTCATACTACCAACATATTATACATACATGGATTACCAACTGGGATCATTTTGACCCCAAGAAGAAACTATTTGAAAAAGTAACAATCATAGCCAAATATCAACTTCATTCTTATAAAAACATAAGTAGAAATCATTTTATCAGAAACAAAGAATAACCAAAACAGACTTATTTCGGCTAAATTACAGGTCATTTGTATATTCTGTCAAATGAAAATATATATTTCCCTTTAAATAATGTACAGCTTTTGGTAAGACTTTATTTGGACACCTGTAGAGATCTACAGACTATCAGTAACATTTCAACTAACTAACTATCTACTAACCCTAACCTAACCTTAAGCCTTACCCTAACCGTAACCTTAGGAAGCAGTTGCTTATCAACGAATAGTATGACCATCTGTACAGCATCTACAGGTGGACTATCCAAATAAAGCCTGACCCATCTTTTTTTCCATATTACAAATCAACATAGGCACTAAAAAGATAATTTGATTGATTTGTAATGAAACAGCAGTGAGCAGGTCTCGAACCCTCGACCTTCGAGCCCAAGGTCTGGAGCGCTATCGACTGTGCCGCAAAAGCATGCTCGAGCGGTAGAGTTGATTTCCGCGCTTATAAAGCCAGGGTCGTTACACTACTCCCTCCTTTCAAAGAGCGCGTCCTCGCGCTAGCTTGCGACTCTACGTCTTACAGGAAAGCGCTCACCGGCCAAGCACACGCACTGTCGTGGATGCAAGGTCCGATCCCTTCTGACACCAATGTAACGAAACAGCAGGGAGCAGGTCTCGAACCCTCGACCTTCTAGCCCGAGGTCTGTCGCGCTATCGACTGTGCCGCAAAAGCATGCTCGAGCGGCAGAGTCGATTTCCGCGCTTATAAACTCAGGGTCGTTGCACTATTATCATTTAGACTTTAGAATTGTGCCATATTTTGGGGCGGTACACCAACATTTTTAATATACTTAATTTTATTGACAAAAGTGATCCATCCATTGATCCTGAGAGGAAATTACAAAGAATATGCCTTTGTTTTCTTTATTTACTTACCCCAAAGCCAGCATTAGCATTGCTGTCTTTGAAACAATGGGAGTGGTTCAGCCTATGGCAGGATGATTCAAAACGCATGCTCAAACTAAATGTTATAGCAACCCAAATATCATATCAACACATTGCATATATAGAATATTGGAAGATATTTTGGGAATTCTGGTATTTATATAACATTTACCGTAGAAAAACTATTTTTCTGAGAATACACACCAATACAGCACTATGTGTACATTTAGAGGGTAGCTGGTAATTATGTCCCCAGATAAACTTAGATTCAAATAAAGGTCCTATTTACCAAATTACTATAGGCTGAATTAGGTGTTTTTGGCAGGGGACAAAATGACCCCAAAGGACTTTTCTTTCTTCTTTCTAATCCATTTGAATACAGAAACACTAAACAATGATTTAGTTTCGTTAAGAACAAGTTGATTGACCAAGTCATGAAATATTGGAAGAATTGATAAACCATCTTTGGGCTATGATAAAAAATATGCCTCTGGGGTCAAAACCCCCAGTCTGTAGTATGAGGGTTAAAATAAACATATAAAACTTAAGACATAAAGCAGGTACTGTAGAGAAACTAGGTTTTCATTTGTGTATACATGTTACTATGTGTCAAGGTCTCAATGCTTCAGCATGGATTACCATTGAGAAGACCCAGCCACATTTAAAATGATATACTGCTGTATGCACACTAATGAGTCACTGTTCATTTTACATTTTGTGTTTGTTTTATGGATATGGAACGTACAGTAATACACAAATAAACGTTTCCCATAATTGTTCATAGGGTAAGGTTGCACATGTGTGTTCTAGCCTAGCACAAGCACAACCGACTCAACTATTCCTCGAGACCCTTTGTTAGTTGAATCGCAGGGCTGGAATAAAAATGTGCAACACTCGGGCACACCCGAGGACCCAAGCTAAGAAACACTGCCATAGAGGGATGTCTTCTACCCACCAACATAAACAGTCAAGGACACAATTGATTGATTAACACTATAGGGCCAACCCGAACCATACTGTGCTGGCTCTGATATTTTCTCTTACATTGTCCTTTCGCGAACAGTTCCAGCAACTTTGGTGTATGTGAACCCAGGCCAGCCCAGTATAGTTTGGCTTGGCTCGGTAGTGTGAAAAAGGTAAGACTGTAATTCAAGAAGTCAGGAATTGAGAGTGGGCAATACCATTCTGTAGTGTCGTCCATCTGCCACGGTGTCCATGTTGTTCTCATCATAGAGATCTGATGAGGAGGGAGAAGTGTCTCGTGTGAGTTACATTTTATTATTATTTTTTATTCAATTCCATAAGACTTAAATTATCTCTCAAAAAGCAACTGTGCTGGGCAAAACAGTGCACGTTTAAATACATTAGATACATGCATACACACATTACATAATAAAGTGCCTTCAGAAAGTATTCACTTTTCCACAATTTGTTGTGTTACAGCCTGAATTTAATGTTGATTACATTTAGATTTGGTGTCACTTGCCTACACACAATAACCTATAATGTCAAAGTGGAATTATGTTTTTTGAGCCAATAAGTATTCAATCCCTTTGTTATTGCAAGCATGAATAAGTTCAAGAATAAAAATGCGCTTAACAAGTCACATAATAAGTGGCATGGACTCACTCCGTGTGCATTAATAGTGTTTAACATGATTTTTAAATGACTACCCCATCTCTATACCCCACACATACAATTATCTGTACGGTCCCTCAACTGAGCAGGTCATTTCAAACACAGATTCAACCACAAAGACCAGGGAGGTTTTCGTGGTAAAAGAGGTTAGTGATGTTTGAGCCTGTTGTCGGGACCGGCCTGCGGCATATTTTGCAGAGGACGGTTTCTGGTCGGTGTCAGACTTTTTATGCCTAAATCACATCTGTGCGACCGAAGTAGCCCCTCTTTTAGGTACGAGCTCCGTGTCACGTTCACTCTCGTCAATGTTTGTTTGTGTTGCAAATTTCCTTCTACACGGGAAAAATATTGCCGTAGTGTGATTTGCGACACAACAAAATAAACAATAGAAAAATGTCTATAGTTTTAGATTATGCTCTATCATCACACGATATACATCTTCATATTGCCCAGCCCTAACGTACAGTGCCTTCAGAAAGTATTCATACCCTTGACTTATTCCACATTTTGTTGATAGATCCCCAATTCAAAATGGATTAAATATAGATTTTTTTGCGTCTTCAATCCTCTCCAGCAGCTGTTAGGAAGGATGCCGATATCTTTGTAGTGACTGGGTGTATTGATACACCATCCAAAGAGTAATTAATAACTTCACCATGCTCAAAGGGATATTCAATGTCTGCTTTTTTTTTACCAATAGGAGACATTGACTACGCAAGAATCATGTGAAACAGTACAGTCGAGTGCTCAAAACAAACCCCCGACTCAGACGTTGCAAGAGGCTTTTGCCCGCAGCACACCATATGGCAAAGAATCACAAAGATGGAAGGAGAGAACAGCTGCCGTTACAACTTACATCTGCAAAGACATGGCCTCAATGTACACAGTCGAGAAACGGGGCTTTCGTGAGTTGGTGCTAACACTCAACCCAAGGTACCAAATGCAAATTGATATGTGAATAACATGCAAAACTGGCAAGCCACCCCCCCCCCAAAAAATATATATTTTATGCCTATATTTATTTTGTTTGCAACTGTGGTTGAAGTGTTTTCTATTTACCTTTTTAGATTTTATTCATTCATATTTTATTACATGCTTAATTGAAAATGTGCAAAGGTTTTAAATAAAAGGAGAAATAATCAAATATGACTAAGTACCTTTTATTTGTTGAGTATAATTCAAAATTCAATAAGAAATAAGCCTTTACATGTGACCACATTTTATATAAATAATTTATCCATTGAATTTACAGAAAATGCTGTCTGTGTGGGTGGACCAATTCAGTTTGTCTGTGATGTGTACGCCGAGGAACTCAAAACCCTCTCCACTACTGTCTCGTCGATGTGGATGTGGGGGTGCTCCGTCTGCTGTTTCCTGAAGTCCACAATCATCTCCTTTGTTTTGTTGATGTTGAGTGTGAGGTTATTTTCCTGACACCACACTCTGAGGGCCCTTACCTCCTCCTTGTAGGCCGTCTCGTCGTTGTTGGTAATCAAGCCTACGACTGTAGTGTCGTCCTCAAACTTGATGATTGAGTTGGAGGCGTGCATGGCCATGCAGTCGTGGGTAAACAGGGAGTACAGGAGAGGGCTCAGAACGCACCCTTGTGGGGCCCCAGTGTTGAGGATCAGCGGGGTGGAGATGTTGTTACCTACCCTCATCACCTGGGGGCGGCCCGTGAGGAAGTCCAGTACCCAGTTGCACAGGGCGGAGTCGAGACCCAGGGTCTCGAGCTTGATGACGAGTTTGGAGGGTACTATGGTGTTAAATGCTGAGCTGTAGTCGATGAACAGCATTCTCACATAGGTATTCCACTTGTCCAGATGGGTTTGGGCAGTGTGCAGTGTGGTTGCGATTGCATCGTCTGTGGACCTATTGGGGTGGTAAGCAAATTGGAGTAGTTCTAGGGTGTCAGGTAGGATGGAGGTGATATGGTCCTTGACTAGACTCTCAAAGCATTTCATGATGTCGGAAGTTAGTCGTTTAACTCAGTTACCTTAACTTTTTGGGAACAGGAACAATGGTGGCCCTCTTGAAGCATGTGGGAACAGCAGACTGGGATAAGGATTGATTGAATATGTCCGTAAACACACCAGCCAGCTGGTCTGCGCATGCTCTGAGGATGCGTCTGGGGATGCCGTCTGGGCCTGCAGCCTTGCCAGGGTTAACACGTTTAAATGTTTCACTCACGTCGGCTGCAGTGAAGAAGAGTCCGCAGGTTTTGGTAGTGGTCCGTGTCAGTGGCACTGTATTGTCCTCAAAGCGAGCAAAAAAGTTATTTAGTCTGTCTGGGAGCAAGACATCCTGGTCCGTGACGGGGTTGGTTTTCTTTTTGTAATCCGTGATTGACTGTAGACCCTGCCACATACCTCTTGAGTCTGAGCAACTTAATTGCGACTCTACTTTGTCTCTATACTGACGCTTAGCTCGTTTGATTGCCTTGCGGAGGGAATAGCTACACTGTTTGTATTCGGTCATGTTTCTGGTCACCTTGCCCTGGTTAAAAGCAGTGGTTCGCAATTTCAGTTTCGCGCGAATGCTGCCATCAATCCACGGTTTCTAGTTTGGAATGTTTTAATCGTTGCTGTGGGTATAATATCGTCAATGCACTTTCTAATGAACTCGCTCACCGAATCAGCGTATTCGTCAATGTTGTTGTTGGACGCAATGCGGAACATATCCCAATCCACGTGATTGAAGCAGTCTTGAAGCGTGGAATCAGATTGGTCGGACCAGCGGTGAACAGACCTGAGCGCGGGAGCTTCTTGTTTTAGTCTCTGTCTGTAGGCTAGAAGCAACAAAATGGTGTCGTGGTCAGCTTTTCCGAAAGGAGGGCGGGGGAGGGCCTTATATGCGTTGCGGAAGTTAGAATAACAATGATCCAGGGTTTTACCAGCCCTGGTTGCGCAATCGATATGCTGATAGAATTTAGGGAGTCTTGTTTTCAGATTAGCCTTGTTAAAATCCCCAGCTACAATGAATGCAGCCTCAGGATATGTGGTTTCAGGTTTACATAGAGTCAAATAAAGTTTGTTCAGGGCCATCGATGTGTCTGCTTGAGAGGGTAATACACGGCTGTGATTATAATCGAAGAGAATTCCCTTGGTAGATAATGCGGTCGATATTTGATTGTGAGGAATTCTAAGTCAGGTGAACAGAAGGACTTGATTTCCTGTATGTTGTTATGATCACACCACGTCTCGTTAATCATAAGGCATACCCCCCCCCCTCGCCCCTCTTCTTACCAGAAAGATGCTTGTTTCTGTCGGTGCGATGCGTGAAGAAACCAGCTGGCTGCACCGACTCTGATTGAGTCTCTCGAGTGAGCCATGTTTCTGTGATGCAAAGAACGTTACAGTCTCTGATGTCTCTCTGGAATGCTACCCGTGCTCGGATTTCATCAACCTTGTTGTCAAGAGACTGGACATTGGCGAGTAGTATGCTAGGGAGTGGTGCGTAGTGTGCCCGTCTCCGGAGCCTGACCAGAAGACCGCTTTGTTTGCCCCTTTTACGACGTTGTTGTTTTGATGATGAGTTGATGTTGCTCTTATATTGAGGAGTTCCTCCAGACTGTATGTAATGAAACCTAAGATTACCTGTAAGAAATAACACGTAAAAAAAAAAAAAAATACTGCATAGTTTCCTAGGAACGCGAAGCGAGGCGGCCATCTCTGTCGGCGCCGGAAGTTGATTTGATACGTACCATTATCGGATTATGAAATTACCTATATAGGGATATGAAATTTTGGCCATATCGTCCAGCGCTACTGTACGTAAAAAATTATTATCATATTAGCAAAGACTAATTTAGCATTAGCGCAAAGGTGCTTTCTTTTCTATGTTGTAGCTGTATAGTGTTTGTTTCTTTTTATAGCTCTCTAAATAGATAAGGTAATGGAAATGCAGGAGCTAAGTGAACTTTTAAGAAACACACGTCAGAGAGCAAATCATATGGTGCTTCTGTCTGCCAGCACGAAAGCAGCACAAGTAGGTAAAGTGTGAGCACACAATGTGTTTCTCAGTCTCTTTTTATGAGTGTGTTTATGAGTGACTTGCTTTGCTCAGTAACATTTTGTTCTACTGGATCCTGCGCTTATTGAATTAGAGGACACAAGGAGACAGGGAGAGGAAAAGAGAGAGAGAGAGAGAGGAATAGAGAGAGCGAGGGAAAAAAAATAGATGCTAAGTGGGAGAATATTTAAGGATGAGCAGCTGTGCTGCTCAGCAAAAAAATAAACAACTAAAAACTGAAAGATAGTAAAAGTTAAGATCGTGCAAATTAAGTAATGGCCGTGCAGCAAACAAATGGCACAGTAGATGCTTAAAACACACATGCACATGCTCACACATGCTATCACACGCATGCACGTGCACACACAAAAAAAATACACCAAGTTACCCCCTAATAAATTCCACAACACTCTAATTGACCTAAAACGTCCCGGACTCAAATACCTCTGTTGGCATACCAATGTGCGGTGGTGTAAAGTACTTCAGTAAAAATATTTAAAACTACTAGTTCTTTGGGGTATCTGTACTTTACTACTTACAGTTGAAGTCAGACGTTTACATACACTAAGGTTGGAGTCATTCAAACAAGTTTTTCAACCACTCCACAAATTTCTTGTTAACAAACTATAGTTTTGGCAAGTCGGTTAGGACGTCTACTTTGCGCATGACACAAGTAATTTTTCCAACAATTGTTTACAGACAGATTATTTCACTTATAATTCATATATCACAATTCCAGTGGGTCAGAAGTAAACATACACTAAGTTGACTGCCTTTTAAACAGCTTGGAAAATTCCAGAAAATGATGTCATGGCTTTAGAAGCTTCTGATAGGCTAATTGACATCATTTGAGTCAACTGGAGGTGTACCTGTGGATGTATTTCAAGGCCTACCTTCAAACTCCGTGCCCCTTTGCTTGACATCATGGGAAAATTAAAAGAAATCAGCCAAGACCTAAAAATAAAAAAAATTGACCTCCACAAGTCTGGTTCATACTTGGGAGCAATTTCCAAATGCCTGAAGGTACCACGGTCATCTGTACAAAAAATAGTACGCAAGTATAAACAACATGGGACCACGCAGCCATCATTCCGCTCAGAAAGGAGACGCGTTCTGTCTCCTAGAGATGAACGTACTTTGGCGCGAAAAGTGAAAATCAATCCCAGAACAGCAAAGGACCTTGTGAAGATGCTGGAGGAAACAGGTACACAAGTATCTATATCCACAGTAAAACGAGTCCTATATCGACATAACCTGAAAGGCCGCTCAGCAAGAAAGAAGCCACTGCTCCAAAGCCATAAAAAAGCCAGACTACGGTTTGCAACTGCACATGGGGACAAAGATCATACTTTTTGGAGAAATGTCCTCTGGTCTGATGAAACAAAAATAGAACTGTTAGGCCATAATGACCATCGTTATGTTTGGAGGAAAAAGGGGCAGGCTTGCTAGCCGAAGAAGACCATCCCAACTGTGAAGCACGGGGGTGGCAGCATTGTGTTGTGGGGTGCTTTGCTGCAGGAGGGGCTGGTGCACTTCACAAAATAGATGGCATCATGAGGTAAGAAAATTATGTGGATATATTGAAATAACATCTTAAGACATCAGTTAGGAAGTTAAAGCTTGGTCGCAAGTAGATCTTCCAAATGAACAATGACTCCAAGCATACTTCCAAAGTTGTAGCAAAATGGCTTAAGGACAACAAAGTCAAGCTATTGGAGTGGCCATCTCAATCCCATAGAAAATTTGTGGGCAGAACTGAACAAGCGTGTGCGAGCAAGGAGGCCTACAAACCTGACTCAGGTACACCAGCTCTGTCAGGAGGAATGGGCCAAAATGCACCCAACTTATTGTGGGAAGCTTGTGGAAGGCTACACAAAACCTTTGACCCAAGTTAAACCATTTAAAGGAAATGCTACCAAATACTAATTGAGTGTATGTACACTTCTGACCCACTGGGAATGTGATGAAATAAATAGAAGCTGAATCATTCTCTCTTCTATTATTCTGACATTTCACATTCTTAAAATAAAGTGGTGATCCTAACTCACCTAAAACAGGGAATGTTTACTTGGATTAAATGTCAGGATTTGTGAAACTGAGTTTAAATGTATTTGGCTAAGGTAATGTAAACTTCCGACTTCAACTGTAAATTCTTGTCAATGTTAACTTTTACTTCACTTCATTCCTAAAGAAAATATTTTACTTTTTACTACATTACATTTTCCATGACACCCAAAAGTACTCGCTACATTTCGACAGGAAAATGATCCAATTCACACATTAATCAAGATAACATCCCTGGTCATCCCTACTGCCTCTGATCTGGAGGACTCACTAAACACAAATGCTTCGTTTGTAAATGATGTCTTAGTGTTGGCGCGTCCCCCTTGCTATCTGTCAATAAAAAATAATTTTACTTTTGATAATTAAGTACATTTTAAAATGTTCAATTTACTTTTCATACTTAAGTACATTTAAAACCAAATACTTTTAGACTAAAACTCAAGTAATATTTTACTGGGTGACTTTCACTTTTTATTGAGTGATTTTCTATTAAGGTATCTTTACTTTTACTCAAGTATGACAATTGAGTAGGCTCTGCCTAGAGCCGCGGTCTTTTTCAATCAAATAAATGTAAATGAAGTTGTATTTAATATTTTACCTTAATCAGATTTCCTAAGCCATAACCAAATTGTGCTCTGGCTAGCTGGTTAATATCTATGTCTGTCAGACTGCCCTTATCTAAACGATAAAAATACATCCACTTTAAACATTACCTAATAGGTTTTAGGGTAAAATATGAGACAAGCCGTTCTTGGTAGAGTGTCTATGGAATGACACTGGACAAAGCCATTGTACTTGATAATTGTGCAGAGACACAGAGCTCTACTTACTGTGGCTTTCGGGCATGCTGTGTGTGTCATCTTCACGAGGCTCTGGGAGGGAGAGACAGAGGGAGAAAGACTAACTATCTGAGGTAAAATTAAACAATTCAAAAGAAAGGCCCCTGACGTCATCAGTAATGATGGTCCTTTTGTAAATAAATGCACAATCAGAGATAATCTTGATGACATAACATAAAATGTAAAGATACACTGTTGCTTTAGCTGCTAAATTTCAATGTATGCTCATATGTGAAGAATGAGACTTGTACTGTGCGTTGTTGATTCAGCTAGCCCCTGAATCAACAACGCAGCCACTGCCAGCTAGCCTACAAAGTCAACAACGCAGCCACTGCCAGCTAGCCTACTTCAGCAGTACTGTATCATTTTTAATCATTTTAGTCAATAAGAATAGCAGCACTGTAGAAACTATTACCCTCAACTGAACGACTTGATTAGTGTAGTGTTAGCTAGCTACATAGTTGTCTTTGCTGTCTTCGTATCAAAGATAATTGTGTAGTTTAGAGTGTGTAGTTTTTAGAGTGATTATCTTAATTTACCGAGGTTAGCTAGCCAGCTATTTGTCGTCCTTAACGTAGGAGACACTGCTAGCTAGCCAACAGCTAGCCAACGTCTACCGATTAGAACTCAACAACCCGGTCGCATTCCGCCTCGCTCCACAGGTAGTATCACATTTTCATTTAATTTCATTACAGTACAACGGTTTGATTTGTTTGATCGTAGCTAGCTACATAGCTAGCTACATAGCCGTCTCTGTATCAAAGATAATTGTGTAGTCTAGAGCGATTTTCTAGGTTACCTAGCCAGCTATTGTCGTTCTTTTAACGCAACGTAACGTAATCAACACTGCTAGCTAGCCAGCTAGCCCCCGAATCAACAACGCAGCCACTGCCAGCTAGCCTACAAAGTCAACAACGCAGCCACTGCCAGCTAGCCTACTTCAGCAGTACTGTATAATTTTTAATCATTTTAGTCAAAAGTCCACTTGTCATTCCAATCTCCTTTGCATTAGCGTAGCCTCTTCTGTAGCCTGTCAACTATGTGTCTGTCTATCCCTGTTCTCTCCTCTCTGCACAGACCATACAAACGCTCCACACCGCGTGGCCGCGGCCACCCTAATCTGGTGGTCCCAGCGCGCACGACCCACGTGGAGTTCCAGGTCTCCGGTAGCCTCTGGAACTGCCGATCTGCGGCCAACAAGGCAGAGTTCATCTCAGCCTATGCCTCCCTCCAGTCCCTCGACTTCTTGGCACTGACGGAAACATGGATCACCACAGATAACACTGCTACTCCTACTGCTCTCTCTTCGTCCGCCCACGTGTTCTCGCTCACCCCGAGAGCTTCTGGTCAGCGGGGTGGTGGCACCGGGATCCTCATCTCTCCCAAGTGGTCATTCTCTCTTTCTCCCCTTACCCATCTGTCTATCGCCTCCTTTGAATTCCATGCTGTCACAGTTACCAGCCCTTTCAAGCTTAACATCCTTATCATTTATCGCCCCCCAGGTTCCCTCGGAGAGTTCATCAATGAGCTTGATACCTTGATAAGCTCCTTTCCTGAGGACGGCTCACCTCTCACAGTTCTGGGCGACTTTAACCTCCCCACGTCTACCTTTGACTCATTCCTCTCTGCCTCCTTCTTTCCACTCCTCTCCTCTTTTGACCTCTCCCTCTCACCTTCCCCCTACTCACAAGGCAGGCAATACGCCGACCTCATCTTTACTAGATGCTGTTCTTCCACTAACCTCATTGCAACTCCCTCCAAGTCTCCGACCACTACCTTGTATCCTTTTCCCTCTCGCTCTCATCCAACACTTCCCACACTGCCCCTACTCGGATGGTATCGCGCCGTCCCAACCTTCGCTCTCTCTCCCCCGCTACTCTCTCCTCTTCCATCCTATCATCTCTTCCCTCTGCTCAAACCTTCTCCAACCTATCTCCTGATTCTGCCTCCTCAACCCTCCTCTCCTCCCTTTCTGCATCCTTTGACTCTCTATGTCCCCTATCCTCCAGGCCGGCTCGGTCCTCCCCTCCCGCTCCGTGGCTCGACGACTCATTGCGAGCTCACAGAACAGGGCTCCGGGCAGCCGAGCGGAAATGGAGGAAAATTTTGAAAAGAAGGTCGACGACATCCGATCCTCGTTTGCTAAGTCAAACGACACCGCTGGTTCTGCTCACACTGCCCTACCCTGTGCTCTGACCTCTTTCTCCCCTCTCTCTCCAGATGAAATCTCGCGTCTTGTGACGGCCGGCCGCCCAACAACCTGCCCGCTTGACCCTATCCCCTCCTCTCTTCAACTCATCCCTGACCGCTGGCTACGTCCCTTCCGTCTTCAAGAGAGCGAGAGTTGCACCCCTTCTGAAAAAACCTACACTCGATCCCTCCGATGTCAACAACTACAGACCAGTATCCCTTCTTTCTTTTCTCTCCAAAACCCTTGAACGTGCCGTCCTTGGCCAGCTCTCCCGCTATCTCTCTCAGAATGACCTTCTTGATCCAAATCAGTCAGGTTTCAAGACTAGTCATTCAACTGAGACTGCTCTTCTCTGTATCACGGAGGCGCTCCGCACTGCTAAAGCTAACTCTCTCTCCTCTGCTCTCATCCTTCTAGACCTATCGGCTGCCTTCGATACTGTGAACCATCAGATCCTCCTCTCCACCCTCTCCGAGTTGGGCATCTCCGGCGCGGCCCACGCTTGGATTGCGTCCTACCTGACAGGTCGCTCCTACCAGGTGGCGTGGCGAGAATCTGTCTCCTCACCACGTGCTCTCACCACTGGTGTCCCCCAGGGCTCTGTTCTAGGCCCAACTCGGCGCAGGTCCTAATCCAGGCACTTGTCATCTCCCGTCTGGATTACTGCAACTCGCTGTTGGCTGGGCTCCCTGCCTGTGCCATTAAACCCCTACAACTCATCCAGAACGCCGCAGCCCGTCTGGTGTTCAACCTTCCCAAGTTCTCTCACGTCACCCCGCTCCTCCGCTCTCTCCACTGGCTTCCAGTTGAAGCTCGCATCCGCTACAAGACCATGGTGCTTGCCTACGGAGCTGTGAGGGGAACGGCACCTCAGTACCTCCAGGCTCTGATCAGGCCCTACACCCAAACAAGGGCACTGCGTTCATCCACCTCTGGCCTGCTCGCCTCCCTACCACTGAGGAAGTACAGTTCCCGCTCAGCCCAGTCAAAACTGTTCGCTGCTCTGGCCCCCCAATGGTGGAACAAACTCCCTCACGACGCCAGGACAGCGGAGTCAATCACCACCTTCCGGAGACACCTGAAACCCCACCTCTTTAAGGAATACCTAGGATAGGATAAAGTAATCCTTCTCACCCCCCTTAAATGATTTAGATGCACTATTGTAAAGTGGCTGCTCCACTGGATGTCATAAGGTGAATGCACCAATTTGTAAGTCGCTCTGGATAAGAGCGTCTGCTAAATGACTTAAATGTAAATGTAAATGTTAAGAAACCTTATTTAGTTTTGCTCCTCAACAGAATGGAAAGTCTCAACAGAAGTTTTTGTAATAGTCTCTCTGTACACCAGAAGACAGTGGTGTGGGGATGACACCCTCTGAGCTTTGGGGGCCTCATGGACCACTGTCAGAAAGGATTGTGTGTTTGTGCACATGCACACTGTTCTGGCGTATGCAGCATGTGTGTGTGAAGCAATATGTTCACATTGGTATGTGCTTGCATGTGGACTCTGTATAGACTGTGTATGCATCTGTTTGTATATGTATTTGTAGGTGTGGGTGTTTCTGTGTATATCTTTACATGTGTACATGTACATGTACATTTGCCTAAATGTGTGTTACTAATTTAACAAAAAAGCAAAACCGGTGTCTGTTCTCTTTTTTTTTTCTTTTGCCCTGTATCTGGCCAATTGAACTCTGCAGGATTGGATCAACCAAAGACATGACATTTCAGACACAGAGCAAGACGTGATCATGCAATCACACAGACTGCTGGATCCAGCCAACCAGCTCCCTCCTCATCCTACCCACAATCCTCCATAGTGACTTAACTCTTTTCCCTATAATTCATATTTGCATGATTTCCTTTTCCTTTAAGCAATGTCACAAACTCGTCAGGGCCAATACATTATAGGTCTCATCGTTTTAAAGATGCCTTGGGTGTTGCTAGCAGGTAAGCTCCATTGTATAGTTAACATCAGGCAAATAACCTGTCAGTTTTGCTTTGATTAAACCCAATCGTCACTGCGTTAAACTTTAAACATGTCAGACAAACATACACAAAGCGTTTCATTGCTATGTCAATAAGTCTGGTAACGTAGGCAACGTCCGGAACTGACCGAGTCTTATAGGGACCAACGGAGGCAACGTTTCTCTAACATTGTTGGTCAGTGGAGGATAAAATGGCATGACATTTAGACTGAATCCAGGCCTTTGTGCTCCAGTACTCTTAACACGGCTCCACACACAGTTGTAGGAAGCCAGAAAAACAGAAAAGATGGAAAAGATTAAGTCCCTCTGTCCTATTTGGCAGGCAGCTCCCTGAGAAGGGCTTACTGACTGAAAAGAGAGAAAGAAAGAAAAACTTATTTCCTATGATTCAGAATTCACAGAGTGGGACACATTAGTCATGTGTATCACTCCAGTCAAGTTTGCATGTAAATCTTCCACACACCCGAAAAGCACTATGCAAAGATGGGTAAAATGTTACTTTAACAGATTACAAAATCTCCCGTGTTAGATATCATGCAAATGTTGGATTTATAGAGTGTAAATGGTAAGTTGAGAAGGGAATTGGTTTAAAATGTGCTTTGGTGACATTTAAAATGCCTGCATAGGCTGTTATAAACACCATCATTTTATGAGTTGTGTTTACAAAAAATGACGACCAGTGATTGAAATCATTTCCGATTCCAGAGTTAACATGGTGATGCATACACCACAATACTGACATGGCCTGACATTGTAATCATTCTGGGTGATATTTTCTATACCATAGATGCAGCCTACAGTAAATACATTCCATCCACCATGACAAGAGGTTATTAACATCCAGCCACTGTATAAAGCTTTTCATTTATTGTGTATTTAGAACAATAAGCTTCAGCAGATCTTGAGCAACAATAAACTCCCTACTGTACCTAGTGGGCTCTATAGCACTGCTGCCGTGTGCTATGGGGTTTCCTACGAGTTTATACAGGGGTGATGGGGTCTCCTAAGGGCTTGTTCAGGTGTGGGCATGGAACCCATAGTACCCACCTCTCAGGTCACTCTGGGAGGCGCTGAGATCGCCACTCAACCTCTTGTAGAGCGAGCGCATCACCTTGGCACTGCCAAAGCGCTTGAAACGGGAGCGCACATTCTCATGGTACCACTCCAAAGTGCCAATCTTGAGGACCCTGGAGAGAGAGAGAGAGAGAGAGAGAGGACATCAATAATGACTGGCTATACAGACAGATGGATGGACAGAGCAGGGACAGACATTGACAGATTTAATAGATAAACACTGTAAGTTACTGTATGGCTCCAAGGTTTAAATGTGAAGCAGCTATTCTAGGAGTATGTTCTTGCTATATGTTGAGCCTTTTTTGTTGTTGTACATTAACGCATCACTATGTCAAGGGAAATATAGTATCCTTTCTAACAAAGATATCTACATTAATAGTTTTTAAAACATATTTTATCCTGGGTATGGGCTAAGTTGAGCACACCTACAAATGTATATACTGAATCAAATATTACCACAACCTTTTTAAAACCCATGTCTATCTTTATTTCCCAAACACAATTGAACACAATCAGAATCACTTTGTATTTTAGTCATTTTAAGCATCTTTTAACACAGGTTTAAAACTTATTATAGGCTTAACACCTAACAAACACTTGTACTGTTTTAACACTTTTAACATAGGCCAGGCCATGGTGTTACCTCGTATCCCAGTGATAATGCCTTGCATTTAAACCTGGGAAGAAAACACTTCAATTTGCTCAACTTTCCATTGGCTCAAGCATTGGCTCAACTTGCCCCACAGCAAAGCTTTTTTTACTATATTAGCCTAAAAAGCTACAAAGATGCACTTTCATGTTATGTTTAGGACTTCATATTGAAGCTTATAGATACACCAACTGATGTATAGAACAGTTTACAAAACTACAGTATTTACTTTGGTTCACATACAAGAATCATGAAACCTGTACCCCAAATAATTCATTTGATGGTGGAAATCAGTGGACCTAACTTGTTTACCACTTTTTCCCCATGTGATTTTTTCCTTCACAAAATGCATGAAATTATGACCTCTTCCTAAATATTTGTTCACATTATTAATTTTGTGTATAGTTTCCTAGAAACAAGGGGTGTGTCAACAAACCCTTAGGCTGAACTTACCCCACTCTCCCAAGTGAGTAGGGTAAGCATTTCAGTACTTGGATCACACACAGTATGTTAGATATACAGTATGCGAGTTTGCAAAATGCATCAGACCAGGTGTGTGGAAGATTTGTCAGAGGGATGGATGGATGGATGCCCTCAGACCTTGAGTAGGAATTGGGAGAGGAACTTTATATGAAAAATACAGTGGTTCCTCCTTTAAAAGTTGCGAGCTTACGCCGCAGGACTTAGAGGTAATTTGTGGTTTAGTACGGTACCCTGCGTCACCACTTCATTGCTCCAGAACAGCACAAGGGGGAGTTAGAGCACTGATAATGCTTTTGGGTCCTACTGTGTCTCTAACTGACAATGAATGGGTGACATAAACCTAAATAGAAACTGATAATTCTGCACGACTTCAGCATTACTTACTAAACCTGTTGTTACACAAAGGTTTTTATTATTTTATTTTGTTAGGATTATTTTGCTCTTACTGTAGTACTGTAGACCACTCCCAACCGGTCATGTTGTACAGCGCTTGAGTGGCGCAACAGTCTAAGACACTGCATAGCAATGCAAGCTGTGTTACTACAGATGCAGGTTCGATACCCGTGCCAGCCGCAACAGGGAGACCCATTTGTTTTTAATTTAGAATCTTCCAATCCTCTATATGTAATTATTGGCGGAGTGTCACGTCATATTTTTCGATATACTGTAGGCCTACCATTGGCGACATGATACTCAATAGTGTTGAGTAATGTGCTGTAGGCCTTATTTATTTAATTAAATAGCATAATGAAGCTAGAAGCAATAGGATTTGAAGCAATAGCATAAATCTATTTTAGCACTGTTTCGCTCTGCTCTGAAACAAGCATGGGGACTGGTCTTGAGAAATCAATGAGATTTTTATTTTCACTTAATCACTGTTTGGGTGAATAAGGTTGGTTAGACTAGAATAGGGTGCAGAAATGTTATGCTCTTAGTGTAACCTTTATTTAACAAGGCAAGTCAGTTAACTTCTTTGTGACAGGGGGCAGTATTTTCACGTCCGGATGAAATGCATGCCCAAATTCAACGGCCTGCTACTCATCCCCAGAAGATAAGATATGCATATTATTAGTCGATTTGAATAGAAGACACTGAAGTTTCTAAAGCTGTTTGAATCATGTCTGTGAGTATAACAGAACTTATTTAGCAGGCGTAACCCCGAGGAAAAACCATTCAGAATTTCTTCTTTTTTTTGAGGTCACTCTTTTCAATAGTTTTCATTGGGAATCCAGATTTCTAAGGGACCTTCTTGCAGTTCCTATCGCTCCCACTGGATGTCAACAGTCTTTAGAAATTGGTTGAGGTTATTCCTTTGTGTAATGAAGAAGTACGGCCATCTTGAACGAGAGTCACTTGAAGCGTACTGTTAGATAGAGGCGCGTGACCAGAAAGGTAGCTACAGTTTGTTTTCTTCCTGTATTGAACACCAATCATCCCGCCGGGTTGAAATATGGTTTCTCTCTTTGTTTACGGAGGTGCTATCCTCAGATAATAGCATTGTTTGCTTTCGCCGAAAAGCCTTTTTGAAATCTGACATGTTGGCTGGATTCACAACAAGTGTAGCTTTAATTTGCTATATTGCTTGTGTGATTTAATGAAAGTTAGATTTTTATCGTAATTTATTTGAATTCGGCGCTCTGCATTTTCCCTGGCTTTTGGCCAAGTGGGACGCTAGCGTCCCACATATCCCAGAGAGGTTAAGAACAAATTCTTATTTTCAAGGACAACCTATTCCTTCCTCCCCATCTGGGAATTGAAGCCCAGTCTCCCACGTGCCCTGCCTGCAAGACATGGGGATTCTTTAGCTAATTAGCCCAGTACTGTACTGCCGACCATCACGTTGTCCAACGCCATATTTTTCGTTCCATCCTAACGGAAACCATTCCAATTTTTTCTTGGAATAGAAACCCCATAATATTAATCAAATTAATTAAGCAAGTACCAATCAAAAGTGTGGACACACCTACTCATTCCAGGATTTGTATTTATTTTTCTATTTTCTATTGTAGAATAATAGTGAAGACATCACAACTATGAAATAACACATATGGAATTAGAGGTTAACCTCTAAAGACCTCTAAAGAGGTTAAGAACAAATTCTTATTTACAAGGAGAGCCTACTCCTTACTCCCAGTCAGGGAATTGAACCCCGGTCTCCCGCATTCTCTAGTACAGCCATTATTTAAGGTACTTGAGGTCACCAAGAAAGTCTGGACAAGGCCTGCTCTCCCTTATGAAAGGAATTAGGCACTTTCCCATGTTTACTTGTCAGACTGCACAGTAGCCTAATAAACAAATGCAGGTGGCTTATATTTTCAAAATGCTTTATAATCCAAATATAAAAGCATATACTGTACAGTACTGTATTTCTTCATCAGCACCGTTATGATTTCATTAATACAAATACTCTTTCAAAATGCAGATGTTGATTTAGTTATGGATCCAAAACAAATTACTATGGGAACTAGTGTCTGTTGGCAAGTAGACTGAACCAGGTTTTCCTTTAGGATTTTGCCTGTGCTTAGCTCTATTCTGTTGATATCTTTAAATTTTGTTTAGTCCTTGCAAATTTCAAGCATACATACAGTTGAAGTCGGAAGTTTACATACACTCAGGTTGGAGTCATTAAAACTAGCTTAAAATTGTAGACCTCCACAGGTCTGGTTCATCCTTGGGAGCAATTTCCAAATGCCTGTAGGTACCACGGTCATCTGTACAAACAATAGTACGCAAGTATAAACAACATGGGATCTCGCAGCCGTCATACCGCTCAGGAAGGAGACACGTTCTGTCTCCTAAAGATGAACATACATTGGTGCGAAAAGTGCAAATCAATCCCAGAACAACAGCAATGGACCTTGTGAAGATGCTGGAGGAAACAGGTACAAAAGTATCTATATCCACAGTAAAACGAGTCCTATATCGAAGGTAAAACGAGTCCTATATCGACATAACCTGAAAGGCCGCTCAGCAAGAAAGAAGCCACTGCTCCAAAACCATAAAAAAGCCAGACTACGGTTTGCAACTGCACATGGGGACAAAGATCATACTTTTTGGAGAAATGTCCTCTGGTCTGATGAAACAAAAATAGAACTGTTTGGCCATAATGACCATCGTTATGTTTGGAGGAAAAAGGGGAGGCTTGCAAGCCGAAGAACACCATCCAAACCCGTGAAGCACGGGGGTGGCAGCGTCATGTTGTGAGGGTGCTTTGCTGCAGGAGGGACTGGTGCACTTCACAAAAAATAGATGGCATCATGAGGAAGTAAAGTTATGTAGATATTTTGATGTGTGCGAGTAAGGAGGCCTATAAACGTGACTCAGTTACACCAGCTCTGTCAGGAGGAATGGGCCAAAATTCACACAACTTATTGTGGGAAGCTTGTGGAAGGCTACACAAAAGGCTTGACCCAAGTTAAACAATTTAAAGGCAATGCTACCAAATACTAATTGAATGTATGTAAACTTGTGACCCACTGGGAAAGTGATGAAAGAAATACAAGCTGAAAAAAATAATTCTCTCCTATTATTCTGACATTTCACAGTCTTAAAATAAAGTGGTGATCCTAACTGACCTAAGACAGGGAATTGTTACTAGGATTAAATGTCAGGAATTGTGAAAAACTGATTTTAAAAGTACTTGGCTAAGGTGTTTGTAGACTTCCAACTTCAACTGTATAACATGGTGCAGTCACCACCATGCTTGAAATTATGAAGTGTGGTACTCATTGATGTGTTGTGTTGGATTTGCCACAAGCATGATGTTTTTACTTTAGTGCCTTATTGCAAACAGGATGCATGTTTTGGAATATTTTTTATTCTGTACAGACTTTCTTCTTTTCACACTGCCATTTAGGTTAGTTTTGGGGAGTAACCACAATGTTGTTGATCCATCATCAGTTTTCTCCCTTCACAGCTATTCAACTCCGTAACTGTTTTAAAGTCACCATTGGCCTCATGATGAAATCCCTGAGTGGTTTCCTTCCTCTCCGGCAACTGAGTTAGGAAGGACGTCTGAATCTTTGTAGTGACTGGGTGTATTGATACGCCATCCAATGTGTAATTAATAACTCCACCATGCTCAAAGGGATATTTCATGTCTGCTTTTTTATTTTCACCCATCTTACCAATAGGTGCCCCTCTTTGCGAGGAATTGGAAAACCTCCCTGGTCTTTGTAGTTGAATCTGTGTTCGAAATTCACTGGGAACTTACATATAGTTGTGTATGTGGGACACAAAGATGAGGTAGTTATTCAAAAATCATGGTAAACACTATTACACAGAGTTAGTCCATACACATTATTATGTGACTTGTTAAACAAATTTGAACTCCTGAACTTATTTAGGTTTGCCATTTCAAAGGGGTGGAATAAGTGCTTTTAATTTTCAGCTTTTAATTTTTAATTCATTTCAAGAAAATGCTACAAACAATCCATTTTAAATTCAGACTGTAACACAACAACATGTGGAAAAAGTCAAGGGATGTGGATACTTTCTGAAGGCACTATATATTAGCATTACAGTTGTTGTGCTAATGTCCTAACCTTAGCATGTTTGTTCAGTTCACCTGGTCATATGGCAGGAGTCGCACACCCAGCTGACATACTTTTTTGTTGTAGATGCTTCAGGCCCTAGCATGTCAGCATATTTTAGCGTGAAGGTTGTTATACCGAGATGTTAGTATTAGTATGTTTCTCCAGCTCACCTGGACATGTGGCAGGGGTCGCATACCCATCCGCGCTCCTTCTTGTTGTAGCGGCTGCAGGCTTTGCAGGCGTACACCTGGCAGTCCAGACACTGGAGCTTGCTGTTGACAAGGAACTTGAAGGGCTGCAAGCAGCGGATACAGTGGGACTCTGTCAGGCTGGTCCCAGTGCCTAGCAGCTCTCTCTTGGTGTCCTCCTTCTCTAGCTGCGTCTTTAGCTCCCTGCAAAATACACAAGGATGGATGGATAAATTGATTGACAGAGAAATATGAACAGAAGATGATGGATAGCTTGGCAGAGAGGCTATAGTGCAGGGATTATCAACTAGAATCAGCCGAGGGCTGATTTTTTTCTTGAGGGGATGGTCAGGGGGACGGAAAATAGTTACAAATAATTTGTGGACTGCAAATTGACCGCAAGAAGCCCAAACCGATATAATATTAGACTAAAACAAAATAATTTCAAACCTTGCTTGAATTTGTATACAATCACATATAATAAGTATACCAAACATTAGGCACAACTTCCTAATACTGAGCTACACCACCGCTTAGGCCTCAGAACAGCTTCAATTTGTTCGGGGCATGGACTCTACAAGGTGTCGAAAGCATTCTACAGCTGGGCACTGGGACAGGAATGCTCGCCCATTTTGATTCCAATGCTTCCCATAGTTGTGTCAAGTTAGCTAGATGTCCTTTGGGTGATGCACCATTCTTGATACACACAGGAATCTGTTGAGCGTGAAAACCAGAGTAGCGTTGCAGTTCTTGACACAAACCGGTGTACCTGGCAGCTACTACCATACCCGTTCAAAGGCACTTAAATACTTTGTCTTGCGCATTCACCCTCTGAATGGCACACATTCAAAATCCATGTCTCAATTGTTTCCAGGCTTAAAAATCCTTGTTTAACCTGTCTCCTCCCCTTAATCTACACTGATTGAAGTGGATCTAAAAAGTGACATCAATAAGAGATCATAGGTTTCACCCCCCCAAAAAAGCTATAATTTTTTTGGCCCAGAAAATTTAGGGGGCCAAATAAAATCACCTGCGGGCCAAATTCACAGTTGGGGAAACCTGCTGTAGTGGATGGATGGACAGACAGAAGTAAAGACAGAAGAATAGACAAACTGACAGTAGATAGGACAGACAGTAGATTGATTATTCTATACCAGTCACAGGAGACAATGGCCCAATTTTTCTGTAAGCCGGCAATCAGTCCCTTTCCTATCCTGTAATATGTTCAGGCATGGACCAAGGCATGCGTATCCTCGGGCTATCCAAAGTAATGAAGGTGCACTGGTATCAATAAAGGCTTTCTATGAAGCCCGAGAGCCACGGCTCATATCTGTGGTTACATATATTTTACATAAGCTGCTAACATGGCCCCGGGAAACAAGTCCATGAGGCCATGTGAACCATCTTATATACAGCAACATGACTAGCCCAAAGGCTAAAATGCTATCACTTTGCAGATGAAAAAGGAAGCAATAATGCTTCAGTTAAGCGGTACCATATGTTTATTTATTTTTTGCCAAATATCAAAGCCTTGCTTGCTTGTAACAATAAAAGACAAACGTAACATATTTCCAATCCATGGTAAGGGAATGGTAAATGTCATAATGTGCTTCTTGATTGAAAACGGACTTTTAGCTAACTTGTTTAGCTCTAACCTGCATTAAGCCGATTCAACTGGCTGCTGGTGGCTGCATGGGAGTTCTCGGTAGGAGCTGGAAACATGATGGTTTTAAACTCAGCAGATTGTGGGTTCTCCAACCTGGGGAAAGTCTGAATCCCTGCCACAACTAAACCCCTGCATATCAAATGTCAACCGTTAACCTTATGAGACAAAGAGGTAATAAGAGAGAACTAGGAATGTTCGCGGAATCAGATGTAGACATGGAGAAGGCTAACAATTCAATTGTCTATTTTCCACATGAAAACAAGTGATTTTAGGGGGCTGAATGAGGGTCAATTGAGCCAGTTGGAATTGGTTTTCCTTAATTTGTTGTCCTTAAGCCATTTTGCCACAACTTTGGAAATATGCTTGGAGTCATTGTCCATTTGGGAAGACCCATTTGCCACCAAGCTTTAACTTCCTGAATGATGTCTTGAGATGTTGCTTCAATACATCCACCTGTATTAACTGCACCTGTTTGAACTCGTTACCTGTATAAAAGACACCTGTCCATACACTCAATCAAACAGACTCATTTACACATTTACATTTAAGTCATTTAGCAGACGCTCTTATCCAGAGCGACTTACAAATTGGTGCATTCACCTTATGACATCCAGTGGAACAGTAGTGCATCTAAATCTTTTAAGAGGGGGGTGAGAGGGATTACTTTATCCTATCCTAGGTATTCCTTAAAGAGGTGGGGTTTCAGGTGTCTCCGGAAGGTGGTGATTGACTCCGCTGTCCTGGCGTCGTGAGGGAGTTTGTTCCACCATTGGGGGGCCAGAGCAGCGAACAGTTTTGACTGGGCTGAGCGGGAACTGTACTTCCTCAGTGGTAGGGAGGCGAGCAGGCCAGAGGTGGATGAACGCAGTGCCCTTGTTTGGGTGTAGGGCCTGATCAGAGCCTGGAGGTACTGAGGTGCCGTTCCCCTCACAGCTCCGTAGGCAAGCACCATGGTCTTGTAGCGGATGCGAGCTTCAACTGGAAGCCAGTGGAGAGAGCGGAGGAGCGGGGTGACGTGGAGAGAACTTGGGAAGGTTGAACACCAGACGGGCTGCGGCGTTCTGGATGAGTTGTAGGGGTTTAATGGCACAGGCAGGAGCCCAGCCAACAGCGAGTTGCAGTAATCCAGACGGGAGATGACGAGTGCCTGGATTAGGACCTGCGCCGCTTCCTGTGTGAGGCAGGGTCGTACTCTGCGGATGTTGTAGAGCATGAACCTACAGGAACGGGCCACCGCCTTGATGTTAGTTGAGAACGACAGGGTGTTGTCCAGGATCACGCCAAGGTTCTTAGCGCTCTGGGAGGAGGACACAATGGAGTTGTCAACCGTGATGGCGAGATCATGGAACGGGCAGTCCTTCCCCGGGAGGAAGAGCAGCTCCGTCTTGCCGAGGTTCAGCTTGAGGTGGTGATCCGTCATCCACACTGATATGTCTGCCAGACATGCAGAGATGCGATTCGCCACCTGATCATCAGAAGGGGGAAAGGAGAAGATTAATTGTGTGTCGTCTGCATAGCAATGATAGGAGAGACCATGTGAGGTTATGACAGAGCCAAGTGACTTGGTGTATAGCGAGAATAGGAGAGGGCCTAGAACAGAGCCCTGGGGGACACCAGTGGTGAGAGCACGTGGTGTGGAGACGGATTCTCGCCACGCCACCTGGTAGGAGCGACCTGTCAGGTAGGACGCAATCCAAGCGTGGGCCGCGCCGGAGATGCCCAACTCGGAGAGGGTGGAGAGGAGGATCTGATGGTTCACAGTATCGAAGGCAGCCGATAGGTCTAGAAGGATGAGAGCAGAGGAGAGAGAGTTAGCTTTAGCAGTGCGGAGCGCCTCCGTGATACAGAGAAGAGCAGTCTCAGTTGAATGACTAGTCTTGAAACCTGACTGATTTGGATCAAGAAGGTCATTCTGAGAGAGATAGCGGGAGAGCTGGCCAAGGACGGCACGTTCAAGAGTTTTGGAGAGAAAAGAAAGAAGGGATACTGGTCTGTAGTTGTTGACATCGGAGGGATCGAGTGTAGGTTTTTTCAGAAGGGTGCAACTCTCGCTCTCTTGAAGACGGAAGGGACGTAGCCAGCGGTCAGGGATGAGTTGATGAGCGAGGTGAGGTAAGGGAGAAGGTCTCCGGAAATGGTCTGGAGAAGAGAGGAGGGGATAGGGTCAAGCGGGCAGTTTGTTGGGCGGCCGGCCGTCACAAGACGCGAGATTTCATCTGGAGAGAGGGGGAGAAAGAGGTCAGAGCACAGGGTAGGGCAGTGTGAGCAGAACCAGCGGTGTCGTTTGACTTAGCAAACGAGGATCGGATGTCGTCGACCTTCTTTTCAAAATGGTTGACGAAGTCATCTGCAGAGAGGGAGGAGGGGGAGGGGAGGAGGATTCAGGAGGGAGGAGAAGGTTGCAAAGAGCTTCCTAGGGTTAGAGGCAGATGCTTGGAATTTAGAGTGGTAGAAAGTGGCTTTAGCAGCAGAGAGAGAAGAGGAAAATGTAGAGAGGAGGAGTGAAAGGATGTCAGGTCCGCAGGGAGGCGAGTTTTCCTCCATTTCCGCTCGGCTGCCCGGAGCCCTGTTCTGTGAGCTCGCAATGAGTCGTTGAGCCACGGAGCGGGAGGGGAGGACCGAGCCGGCCTGGAGGATAGGGGACATAGAGAGTCAAAGGATGCAGAAAGGGAGGAGAGGAGGGTTGAGGAGGCAGAATCAGGAGATAGGTTGGAGAAGGTTTGAGCAGAGGGAAGAGATGATAGGATGGAAGAGGAGAGAGTAGCGGGGGAGAGAGAGCGAAGGTTGGGACGGCGCGATACCATCCGAGTAGGGGCAGTGTGGGAAGTGTTGGATGAGAGCGAGAGGGAGAAGGATACAAGGTAGTGGTCGGAGACTTGGAGGGGAGTTGCAATGAGGTTAGTGGAAGAGCAGACTCCAACCTCTCCACAAAGACAAGAGAGCTGTGTAAGGACATCAGGGATAAAATTGTAGACCAGCAAATCATATAAACACTGAATGTGTACATCAACGACATTGATAAAAAGTTTTAGTGATTGAATTAAATGGAAGAGCAGTAATGTGTAAGCATGGAAAATGTGTAATCGTACATAAAATGCAAACGCTTAAACTGTATACAGTAGATGCTAAAACAAATGCAATAATTTACAAGGTTTAGAAACAAGTAGGGTGAATTCATATAAATCAGGTGTTCACATTCAAATTTCTGCAAAGAAACCACTGCTAAGGGACACCAATAATAAGAAGAGATATGCTTGGGCCAAGAAACACGAGCAATGGACATTAGACCGGTGGAAATCTGTCCTTTGGTCTGATGAGTCCAAATTTGAGATTTTTTTGTTCCAACCGCCATGTCTTTGTGAGACACAGTAGGTAAACAGATTAACTCTGCATGTGTGGTTCCCACCGTTAAGCACGGAGGAGGGGGTGTGATTGTGTGGAGGTTCTTTGCTGGTGACACTGTCTGATTTATTTAGAATTCAAGGCACACTTAACCAGCATGGCTACCACAGGATTCTGCAGTGATACGCCATCCCATCTGGTTTGCGTTTAGTGGGACTATCATTTGTTTTTCAACAGGACAATGACCCAGAACACCTCCAGGCTGTGTACGGGCTATTTGACCAAGAAGGAGAGTGATGGCGTTCTGCATCAGATGACCTGGCCTCCACAATCACCTGACTTCAACCCAATTGACATGGTTTGGGATGAGTTGGACTGCATAGTGAAGGATAAGTAGCCAACAAGTGCTCAGTATATGTGGGAACTCATTCAAGACTGTTGGAAAAGCGTTCCAGGTGAAGCTGGTTGACAGAATGCCAAGAGTGTGCAAAGCTATCAAAGGCAAAGGGTGGCTACTTTGAAGAATCTCAAATACAAAATATATTTTGATTTGTTTAAAACTTTTTTGGTTACTACATGATTACATATGTGTTATTTCATAGTTTTGATGTCTTCACCACTATTCTACAATGTAGAAAATAGTAAAAATAAAGAAAAACCATTGAATGCGTAGGTGTGTCCAAACTTATGACTGGTATTGTATATCTCACTAGGTCAGGATTTTTAAGCCTCCATACATTGCCTTCGGATAGTTTTCAGACCCCTTCACTCTTTCCACATTTTGTTAAGTTACTGCCTTGTCCTAAAATGGGTTAAATAAAATTTTAAAATCCTCAGCAAGTCCAGCCAGAGCCCAGACTTGAACATCTCTGGAGAGACTTGAAAATTGCTGTGCCTGACCTTACAAAAACATCTTTTTAAATCAATTTTAGAATAAGGCTGCAACCTAACAATATGTGGAAAAAGTTAAGGGGTCTGAATACTTTCCGAAGGCACTAGTTCTAATGTGTCCATGATATTTGTAATTTCCCTAATTGTATGACGGTGATAGGTTTCAGTGTGATTTCCTTTACTGTCCATTGTGGTACTTAAAACCGTATTATAATCTTCCACCATAATAATTGAGTAATTTGTTGCTTGTGAGCTCAATAGATTATTATATAGATATTTTCTAAGAATTGTGGATCATCATTATTTGGACCATATAGATGAATTAGCTAAATCTGTTTTTGGTCCAATAGCATATTTAAAAGGATCCACCTTCCTTGAGGATCTGTTTGGACAGTTTGCCCTGGCATTAGTTGAACACAGCCAATCCAACAGTTTCTGAAATGTTGTCACTTCCTGAGATCTGTTTCAAATGTTTTTTTAAGTAGTTCCTTTCTTATATATGTATTAAAAAAGTAGTTACTTTCTGAGATCGGTGGTCAAATAGTAGTAGTCACCTCCAAAGTAAATATTTGTTCTCCCAATTAAAAAAAAAACCTTAACTATAGCTATCCCAGTTCTGCAAGGTTCTGAACCTTTCACTGAATACACCCCTGGTTAACAGACTTATGCCATGATATGAGATCATGCTTTTCGAACTGTGCACGGTTCTCAGGAGTCAGAATAGGAAGGCTGCTGCTTTGTAGCTATGCCCGGGTCAGCAAGATGGTGCCTCAGAGATACATCAGTACAGCTGTGAGGAATTAGCAATGGGATATACATTTTATATCTGTTAAATCTGTCCTCCTCTGAAAGCCCAAATCCCAGGGACTTGGTATATATCCTGTGCCTTCCTGATTTGAATAGCGAGGATATCCGCACCATGGGCAAAGTCCTAGCTAGTTGCATGGAGGCGTGTGGCAGCATCGTCTCTCAAGGTTCCATTCAAGACCCCTCTGGTTATAGATCCGGAAGATACGCACCTGGAAATAGAACTACCTTACAATGAAGGCTAGATGTGAGATGTGCAAGTGTTAACATGTTTAAAAAAAAAAATAATAATAATATGATAGCATTAATATGCTATGTCAATAAAAGCAATTTAACTTGGAATTTTATTTTGTGCAAACTAATAAAAAACAATGTTTTGCACATGATCTTTTTGTACTTCAATTGTAGCCTGCTATAGATACAGTAGATATTTATGTTGGTCTTTTCAATGAGATCTTTAGTGTAGACCGATTGAGCCAAGTTTGAGTCTGTGTAAGGGTTCTAAAAATTACAAGTAGACAGATATTTGAGAGGTTTTATAAAAAACACAGGATTAGCATGTCCCTAGGATTACATTAAACTAAATTGATTATGACCTTAAACCAGAAAGTTCTGCTTAGCTGGCACTCCTTGGGAGTCCTGGTATGGGAGCCAGACATCCACATTCTGGGAAGATCCAATTTAGCAGACTGTTCCCATACAAGGATATCTCCTGGATGCCCATCAACACCAGTCCCCCTCCCCCCACATCCTTCATAGCCCACATTAAGTTAAGGGGAGTGAGAGAGAGAAGAGAGAATTATAAAACCATAACATAATAGTTTCCAGAGACGGAAAAGCAACCCACGGTTCAGAGCAGACTACTAAGCATTAAGAGCCATTTTCCCTTTCGATCCCAAAAACCTCAGCTTGATTTGATAAATCTTTGGCCAAACAGTTTTGCTAAATGGACCGGTTTCAACATTACAGTTACATAATGCGGGGATCAATGTGAATGCATATATACAAGAGTAAGAGTGTTTATCGTAAAGTGTTAACCCCCGTGTCCTGGCTAAATTCCCAATTTAGCCCCATTTCCATCATTGCCACCTAATTACCCCTTCGGTCCTAATTGTCACATAGTATCACACCTCACCTCTCCTCTATATAAATGCAATCAGTTATTATAATATTATTAAATTGAAGCTTCATTCTGGGATTCAAAAAAACAACCAAATGGCCATCCCGCCACTTGTTTTGGTATACAGATCATCCCCAGTTTACAATTGGCTCATTCATCCCCCCTCCTCTCTCCTGTAACTATTCCCCAGGTAGTTGCTGTAAATGAGAGAATGTGTTCTAAGTCAACTAACCTGGTAAAATAAGGGTAAAATTTAAAAAAATACAGCTGACAGATGGGCCTAAGAAAATGTAACCCCTCTCAAATGCAAATGAACCTCTAATGAGGGTTATGGCCTGAGTTTTAAAGTGGAACTGACAGCGTTTTAGCAACATGAAATCTTATAAAAATCAGCTCAATATACACCCCCAGGAAGAATATGAAGCCTATAAAAAACATCTGACAAGCAAGAAAATAGATATGGTCATTTAAAAATGTTATTCAATTCGTAGAATGTTTGGGAATGACGTAGAGTAAGCCATTTGTGAAACTTCTATAGAAATAAAGAGTGGAAACGCAGCCGTGCGTTTGGACAGTTAATAGACACTGCAGTAAATTATACATATGTCTTGTCTAGGATCGGAGTCGACACAGACCGGTGTGCCATTGCCAATCAGAGCTATACAGCAGGCCTATATGCAAATAAGCCCTTTGCCACATGGGCAGTGTTACCAACAATATTTAGTGGGTTTTCAGACCTCTCCAGCGACTTCAATTGGTAAAATTTTCTAGCGACACATTCAGCTACCTACACGGGCCTATCATTATTCACTTTTAACTGGACTGTGTGTTTACAGTTATAAACGATGGGGAATAATAACCTGCTCACCCGTCTGCAGCTTGCCAATGCATGCTTGTCCAAAACCACATTTTGACGATAGAATGGGAACCCATTTGATCGATGCCAAATACACTTGATTGACAACTAAGAGTTATGGAAACAGTCAGCCTAGCATGCTAACAAAGTGATTCACATTTCTTGCTAGTTAACCAAATGACACTTGGATCTCTAGCTGTAGCCACAGAAAAAATATATGGGGGGGAGAAGTTGGCAAATCATCCACTCTTCCAATGACAACATCCTCCCAGCAGATAGGTAACACTAGACTCCTTGTTTTTAGCTTGCTAAATAGCTACATAAATACAGTTGAAGTTGGAAGTTTACATACACCTTAGCCAAATACATTTAATCACAGTTTTTCACAATTCCTGACATTTAATCCTAGTAAAAATTCCCTGTCTTAGGTCAGCTAGGATCACCACTTTATTTTAAGAATGTGAAATGTCAGAAAATTTGTAGAGAGAATGATTTATTCCAGCTTGTATTTCTTTCATCACATTCCCAGTGGGTCAGAAGTTTACAAACACTCAATAAGTATTTGGTAGCGTTGCCTTTAAATTGTTTAACCTGGATCAAACATTTTGGGTAGCCTTCCACAAACTTCCCACAATACGTTGGGTGAATTTTGTCCCATTCCTCCTGACAGAGCTGGTGTAACTGAGTCAGGTTCGTAGGCCTCCTAGCTCACACATGCTTTTTCAGTTCTGCCCAAAAATGTTCTATGGGATTGAGGTCAGGGCTTTGTGATGGCCACTCAAATACCTTGACTTTGTTGTCCTTAAGCCATTTTGCCACAACTTTGGAAGTATGCTTGGGGTCATTGTCCATTTGGAAGACGCATTTGCGATCAAGCTTTAACTTTCTGACTGATGTCGTGAGATGTTGTTTTAATATATCCACATAATTTTACTGCCTCATGATGCCATCTATTTTGTGATGAGCACCGGTCCCTCCTGCAGCAAATCACCCCCACAACATGATGCTGCCACCCCTGTGCTTCACGTTTGGGATGGTGTTCTTCGGCTTGAAAGCCTCCCCCTTTTTCCTACAAATGGTGATTATGGCCAAACAGTTCTATTTTTGTTTCATCAAACCAGAGGACATTTCTCCAAAAAGTACAATCTTTGTCCTCATGTGCAGTTGCAAACCGTAGTCTGGCTTTTTTATGGCGGTTTTGGAGCAGTGGTTTCTTCCTTGCTGAGCGGCCTTTCAGGTTATGTCGACGTAGGACTCGTTTTACTGTGGATATTGATACTTTTGTACTTGTTTCCTCCAGCATCTTCACAAGGTCCTTTGCTGTTGTTCTGGGATTGATTTACACTTTTCGCACCAAAGTACATTCATCTCTAGGAGACAGAACGCGTCTCCTTCCTGAGCGGAATGACTGCTCCGTGGTCCCATGGTGTTTATACTTGCGTACTATCGTTTGTACAGATGAGTGTGGTACCTTCAGGCATTTGGAAATTGCTCCCAAGAATTAACCAGACTTGTGGAGGTCAAAAATCTGAGGTCTTGGCTGATTTCTTTTGATTTCCCCATGATGTCAAGCAAAGAGGCACTGAGTTTGAAGGTAGGCCTTGAAATACATCCACAGGTACACCTCCAATTGACTCAAATGATGTCAATCAGCCTCAGAAGCTTCTAAAGTCATGACATAATTTCCTGGATTTTTCCAAGCATTTAAAGGCACAGTCAACTTAGTGTATGTAAACTTCTGACCCACTGGAATTGTGATACCGTGAAATAATCTGTAAACAATTGTTGGTAAAATGACTTGTGTCATGCACAAAATAGATGTCATAACCGACTTGCCAAAACTATAGTTTGTTAACAAGAAATTTGTGGTGTAGTTGAAAAACAAGTTTGAATGACTCCAACCTAAGTGTATGTAAACTTCCGACTTCAACCGTAGATAAGCTAGCGTTTTCTTCGAAAGCCATTCTTGTGATTTTTGTTGAGCACCCCTCCATTGCTTTGTTTGCAAAAGCTTGAAGGCTCACCTGAACAGATAAACTAGCCTATTAACACCGTTATGACTGACTAGTGATCATTGCTCTTGCAGTTTGATTGTTTTAATATTCCCAGCCTTGGTTACATTCATGTGTTTTTGTCCAAAATATTGAGGCATTGAAACTGAAACAGTGCATCCCAAATGGGTGGCAGAAGCAAACAATGTACCAGGCCAGGTGTGATTTACAACCTGATAGCAATATTTGTTGGACTACCAAGAAATGTATAATATGAAATGTATCATTCCAATTGATCATTAGAAAACCAATTTGCAATTTTGTTAGCACAGCTGAAAACTGTTGTTCTGATTAAAGAAGCAATAAAACTGACCTTCTTTAGACAAGTTGAGTATCTGGAGCATCAGCATTTGTGGGTTTGATTACAGGATCAAAATAGCCAGAAACAAATACCTTTCTTCTGAAAATCGTCAGTCTATTCTTACAATAGTCATTTACAACATTAACAATGTCTACACTGTATTTCGGATCAATTTGATGTTATTTTAAAGAACCAAAAATGTGCTTTTCTTTAAAAAACAGTGACCCCAAACTTTTGAATGGTAGTGTATACCTGCACTTTCTATTTGTCTGTTGCCAGTTCATCTTGTCTTTGTTAGGTCGTCCCAGCGTGTTTTTTCCTGTTCCTTAAGTTTTTGTTTTTAGTCTTCCCGGTTCTGACCCTTCTGCCTGTCCTGAGCCTGCCTGCCGTGAAGTACCTGCCCGATTCTCCTGGATTACGAACCTCAGCCTGCCCTCAACCTGCCCTTTGCCTGCCCCGTGTTATAATAAACATTCTGAGATTCAAATTATCCAGCTCCTTTGTCTGCATCTGGGTCTTATCCTGAGCTGTGATAATTTAACTGAATACATCTAATCTGCCAACAATGCCTTACACTACATTATGCTATTTTTAATCAAATAGGATCTATTTTTAAAACCTTGGTTTTGTAGCATAAACTGGCAATTTTATATGTTTTACTGATATTATGATTGTCTGTTTGTTTCATCTGCAAAGTAGTTAAAATGCAGTTCCACTTTAATTAAAATAACCTTTTACAGTGTTCAGATCAAAAATGATGCAAAAAAATAGGTTTATCTGACTGTAGCCTATCAATCATTTTGTTTTCCGTACTGACATAACCTTGACGTTTGTCAACGACGTGTATAAATGGAAGCATATATATATATAAAATATTTTAAGAAAACTTTTATTATTTGGCCTTAATGCTATGAGCACATACAAACGCATTGAATAACAGATTCACTACATGGAAAACAGATAGTCCGGCCCAAAAAAAACGAAAGGTTTGTTCTGAAGTGTCTATCCTAAACTCAGCAAAAAAAGAAAGAAAATTCATAACAATCCAAACAACTTCACAGATCTTCATTGTGAAGGGTTTTAACACGGTTTCCCATACTTGTTCAATGAACCATAAACAATTAATGAACATGCACCTGTGGAACGGTCGTTAAGACACTAACAGCTTACAGACGGTAGGCAATTCAGGTCACAGTTATGAAAACGTAGGACACTAAAGAGGCCTGTCTACTGACTCTGAAAAACACCAAAAGAAATATGCTCATCTACGTGAACGTGCCTTAGGCATGCTGCAAGGAGGCATGAGGACTGCAGATGTGGCCATAAAATTGCAATGAATTGCAATGTCCGTACTGTGAAACGCCTAAGACAGCGCTACAGGAAGACAGGACAGACAGCTGATTGTCCTCGCAGTGGCAAACCACGTGTAACAACAGCTGCACAGGATCGGTACATCCTAGGATAGGATAAAGTAATCCCCCCCCCCCCCCCTCCCTCCCCCCCCCTTAAAAGACCTAGATGCACTATTGTAAAGTGGCTGTTCCACTGGATGTCATAAGGTGAAAGCACCAATTTGTAAGTCGCTCTGGATAAGAGCGTCTGCTAAATGACTTAAATGTAAATGTAAATGTACATCCGAACATCACATCTGCGGGACAGGTACATGATGGAAACAACAACTGCCCGAGTTACACCACAAACGCACAATCCCTCCATCAGTGCTCAGACTGTCCGCAATGGGCTGAGAGGGGCTAGACTGAGGGCTTGTAGGCCTATTGTAAGGTAGGCCCTCACCAGACATCACCGGCAACAACGGGCACAAACCCACTGTTGCTGGTCCATACAGGACTGGCAAAAAGTCTTCACTGACGAGTCGTGGTTTTGTCTCACCAAGGGTAATGGCCGGATTCACGTTTATCGTCAAATAAATTAGCGTTACACCGGGGCCTGTACTCTGGAGCGGGATCGATTTGGAGGTTGAGAGTCCGTCATGGTCTGGGGCGGTGTGTCACAGCATCATCGGGCTGAGCTTGTTGTCATTGCCTGCAATCTCAACGCTGTTCGTTGCAGGGAAGACACCCTCCTCCCTCATGTGGTACCCTTCCTGCAGGCTCATCCTGACATGACCATCCAGCATGACAATGACACCAGCCATACTGCTCGTTCGGTGCGTGATTTCCTGCAAGACAGGAATGTCAGTGTTCTGCCATGGCCAGCAAAGAGCCCGGATCTCAATCCCATTGAGCACGTCTGGGACCTGTTGGATCGGAGGGTGAGGGCTAGGGCCATTCCCCCCCAGAAATGTCCGGGAACTTGCAGTTTCCATAGTGGAAGAGTGCGGTAACGTCTCACAGCAAGAACTGGCAAATCTGGTGCAGTCCATGAGGAGGAGAGGCACTGCAGTACCTAATGCAGCTGGTGGCCAAACCAGATCCTGACTGTTACTTTTGATTTTGACCCCCCCTTTGTTCAGGGACACTTTATTCCATTTATGTTAGTCACATGTCTGTGGAACTTGTTCAGTTTATGTCTCAGTTGTTGAATATTGTTATGATCATACAAATATTTACACATGTTAAGTTTGCTGAAAATAAATGCAGTTGACAGTGAGAGGACGTTTCTTTTTTTGCTGAGTTTATATCTGAAAGCTATAAGAAAGATCAGGAAACATTTGTTCGTTTTTTTTTTTTTACATGTATTTAACCGCATATATTTGTCACTAAACAGCCTCCATATTCTGTTTACTTCCATAATTGTTTTGACTGGTACTGGGGGACTTTCAGACCAGTCTTGTGATGCCTGTGGGCTTCCTAGAACAAAACAACAGACATGTAGGTGTTCGTGAGAGTCACCTTTACACGGAGGTCATATTAGTTTTGTAGGCCAAACCGTTCGGACGCTACAGACTATTTTGTGAGAAGACAGATTTTTTTCGGGATGGTCTGACATACATCGCTCTAGCTCTTTCACCTTTCACTGCAGATGCATCCAATGCAACAACAAAAAAAACATATCTTGAGCTGATGGACTTTTATGGGAATGTTCTTATTATGCTAATTAGATTTCCGCGTGGCACGGACATCGACCTTAGAGGGTTAAGGACAGTAAGCCAGTGATGAATAAGCTCCATTGTTATAAGCTCCATGATTTGTGGTTAATATTCTTCACAATATACTATTTTCACATAGAGAGCAGAGGTACACCAGTACACCAATCTCTCAAACCCCATTTTTCTATGTCTTATTCAGTGCTAAGAGACTAGGCCTAAAACTGATTGAATCCACATGAGTAACAATGTGATTCCACTAGTTAAATGGACTTAATCAACGACAAGCATCATGACAAAAACAGCTTTAACTTTAACAGAGAACACGGAGAATAAGTAGCTGGATCAAGACGTTGGCAAAGTGTGTGGCAGAATTTGGAAAGGAAGTGGAGACAGTGAGTTGTTTGTGTTTTGGGAAAGAGACAGACCAGGAGAGGGGAGAGGAGAGAGAGAGAGAATCTTGTTTTTCATTCAGAGATTGAAATAGTCTGGCTAAAATGGGCCTTGTGACTGACATGGCTGTGTTCCTCTACAACGGGAAAGAGAATTCCACATACATTACAGAGCCATAGAGACACTCATGGCCTAGACAACATAGACCATCAGCAACTGCAACCAAGGATGCTTAGGCCTACTGTATAGCTGTGACTGTAGCTAAATCTTTCTAACCACAACAAACAACCACACTGAATATGGATACATGGGAGTTTCATCTGGACACAAAATGGACCGTTAGTCCTGTTTTATTGCTACTGTGCATCTGTGTATTTTTGTATTTTCTCTATATTAAGTTATAGATACATGTTGAGCAGCAGAGGTCAGCATCATGGCATCGGGGAACTTGGGGGATTTCTGCAAATCTGCAAAAGAGCTCTGAGTATGCCAGGAATGATTGGTTGATTAGATCAGGTTAGATTTCTGACCAAAGGGCAGGGCGTGTGCCAAACTGGTGCTTCTTTCTCTGCTATGTTCCTTCCTTTTCTGTCTCTCTCTCTCAAACCCAAACATACACACAAATAAGGCCATATGCACAAAGGCACATGTACAGTACATATGTGTGCACACATGCACACACGCACAACCCAGGCATTCGCAAACACCTGTAGAACATCAATATATCTACGATTAATCATCCTACATGTTACTACCGAAGAATTACAATCAATCAAATGCTTAATGTAAAATATAAGTGACATGCAAGTTTAAAAACCAGACATGGCATTTATCATGTTAAATATAACTTTTTATTCAATATGAACACATGGGAATCAGCAGCTAATCCATTTACAATGGGTTACGTAAAAAGGACATTTCACATAGAGGAATAAAAACAAGGACTGCGTCCCAAATGGCACCCTATTCCCTAAACGATATCATATACAAGACAGTACTGTGCAGCCGTCTTCATCGACCTGGCCAAGGCTTTCAACTCTGTCAATCACCACATTCTTATCGGCAGACTTAATGTGAGTCTGGAAGGTGAGTTTACAGTCTAGCCAGACACCTAGGTATTTATAGTTATCCACATATTCTAAGTCGGAACCGTCCAGAGTAGCAATGCTAGTCGGGCGGGTGCCGACAGCGATCAGTTGAAGAGCATGCATTTAGTTTTACTTGCATTTAAGAGCAGTTGGAGGCCACTGAAGGAGAGTTGTATGGCATTGAAGCTCGTTTGGAGGTTTGTTAACACAGTGTCCAAGGAAGGGCCAGAGGTATACAGAATGGTGTCGTCTGCGTAGAGGTGGATCAAAGAAACACCAGCAGCAAGAGCGACATCATTGATGTATACAGAGAAGAGAGTCGGCCCGATAATTGAACCCTGTGGACCCCCATAGAGACTGCCAGAGGTCCGGACAACAGGCCCTCCTATTTGACACACTGAACTCTATCAGAGAAGTAGTTGGTGAACCAGGCGAGGCAGCCATTTGAGAAACCAAGGCTGTTGAGTTTGCCAATAAGAATGTTGCGATTGACAGAGTCGAAAGCCTTAGTCAGGTCGATGAATACAGCTGCACAGTAATGTCTCTTATCGATAGTGGTTATGATATCGTTTAGGACCTTGAGCATGGCTGAGGTGCACCCATGACCAGCTCTGAAACCAGATTGCATAACGGAGAAGGTACGGTGGGATTCGAACTGGTCGGTAATCTGTTTGTTATCTTGGCTTTCGAAGACCTTAGAAAGGCAGGGTAGAATATATAAAGATACTTTTGTTCACGTTTCCTTCAGCATCTTCACAAGATCCTTTGCTGTTGTTCTGGGATTGATTTGCACTTTTTTCGCACCAAAGTACGTTCATCTCTAGGAGACAGAACGCGCCTCCTTCCTGAGCGGTACGACGGCTCCGTGGTCCCATGGTGTTTATATTTGCATACTATTGTTTGTACAGATGAACGTGGTATCTTCAGGCGTTTGGAAATTGATCCCAAGGATGGACCAGACTTGCGGGGGTCTACATTTTGTTTCTGAGGTCTTGGCGGATTTCTTTTGATTTTCCCATGATGTCATGATTTTCCCATGATGTCAAGCAAAGAGGCATTGAGTTTGAAGGTAGGCCTTGAAATACATCCACAGGTACACCTCCAATTGACTCAAATAATGTCAATTAACCTATCAGAAGCTTCTAAAGTCATGACATGATTTTCTGGAATTTTCCAAGCTGTTTAAAGGCAGTCAACTTAGTGTATGCAAACTTCTGACCCACTGGAATTGTGATACAGTGAAATAATCTGTCTGTAAACAATTGTTGGAAAAATTACTTGTGTCATGCACAAAGTAGATGTCCTAACCGACTTGACAAAAATACAGTTTGTTAACAAGAGATTTGTGAAGTGGTTGAAAAACGAGTTTTAATGACTCCAACCTAAGTGTATGTAAACTTCCGACTTCAACTGTACTTAGCAAGCAAATGCGGCTAGCTAGTTTAGCCTACTGAAACACCCTGCTCAAACAGAGGGATGCTATGTTAGCTAGCTGGCTCTGACTTTCCAACACAACACTGGAACTCTTCCAAGTCAACGTAACGTTAAGCTTTTGGTATTACTAATTTATTGCCACTGGGTCTTGCCAGTGTAACTGCTTACTGATTGTACACTAACATTACTGCATGATTGTAGCAGGTTTACCGACGTGTTAGTTCTATTAGCTATGTTGACTATGACATTGTAGGCTGTTTGTAGAGGTTTGGCTTGGAAAGGTTTTCTCGCCTGGTCACATACAGCTGATTTGTTGTGCATTGAAGACCGCAATCGAAGGGAAAAGAAGGAATACAATGTGGCTGTTTTGAAAGGGAACTGTTTACGCGTGATCAGGGGTGTATTCATTCCGATTCTGTTGAAAAACATTTCTTAAAACGGAAGCAAACGGAACAAAACGGGGATAAAAAAGACCTGAATTTGTCCAATAGAAACTCTTGTTTGCAACTGTTGGACTAATAATTACATTATTGTTTGTGTAAACTGTGTTATTGGCTAGCTCCTATGATACAACACTCTTCTGACGAGAGAGCACATTTTCTATGCGAAATCGCCTGGCCTCATTAGCTCATTGTATGGATATATCCAAATAAATATCACTAGAAAACAGCTAAAACAAATGCAAATGCAGCTACTGTTGTTATTCTGTCTGCACTGTTTGATGTGATTGTAAGTTAGCTGTAGTTGGCTAGCTAGCAAGCTAGGGACAAGAACGTTTCCAGCCAGTATGGCAATGGAACATTTAGAAAGCACATTAAATTTGTCTCTCGACCTGTGTTCACCTGTGTTGTATACTTTCATTCATAGGTTAGATTGTAGCAACCTAATGATGGGTATAGGGAAAATGTTTGTATCATGTAGTAGCCTAAACCTATTGCTGTTACATTGAACTGGGTGAATGGAATATGAATGAGTCATCCAATATGCTGTAATAGAAATAAGGCCATGCTCGATTTAAACGACACTGAACTCCACTTAATCCTGAATGAAATGACTGAGCCATAAACTAAGGATCAATGAAATCAGATTCCCTCCCTCTTGCAAAGACTGCGTCATCATCCCCTTCATTTGAGGAAGACGACTGATTGAATATTTCATTAATAAATAAAAAAATTGTGTTAAAATGTTTTAGTATTAAAATATATCCCATTACACATTTAGTAATGACAATGTATTTTAAACTTCACGCACAGTAACACTTTTGTATGACTTAATAAAACAATTGTATCGATGTGCTTGTGCATTGAGTACACCAAAGTTGATAAGTAATAAAATAAAGACAGCACTTCTAAAAGCCTATTTCACACCATAGCCTGCACAAATGAAAATGTGGCACTGATTCGCCCTTGGATTAACGTTTCAACATTGTCTCAATGAAGAGTTTAGCGTTCGACTACCAATGTGCAACATGCACGCAAAGTTACAAACCTGCTAGAGTCAGAAGCAGGCGGACGAGCAATATCCACTGTCATAGTATGGATGAAGCCGGAGCTGGAATGTGAAGCTAACTGAAGCCGGTTAGCTTTAGAAAACCCTGAGTGGATCTAGCTTGCTTTGTAGGATAACTCTCTGGTGTGATCAGACATAGCATGTTGTCTACAATTATATTAGGCTACTAAGTGATAGTGATCCACGGATGATCAGGATTGATTGTTTGCTGATCAACTGGAGTCACGTAGGAATCCAACATGGTATATACTCCATCAGAGGCCTAGATGTGATGTCAAAAAGTGTAAATCCAAGTGGTTGGTTTAGGATCTGCATGCTGCATATTGGTAGAGGAAAAGAAACAAAAATAAGGCATTAAGCAAAATCTAAGGTAGGTCAATACCGTTGCATAAACCCGTCTTGCATGGCGTTTGAACACATCATAAGCACTGTGCATCCCTTTGAGTAACAAATTCATGCAATTAGTAGCTCATTAGATTCAAACCTACTGATTAACCGATTATTCAACCCCAGATCCTAACCTTCACCATTACGAGGATCAAAACAAATCTGACCCTGGATCAGCGGTTACATGGAACTTTGTCCAATTCTGCATATTGGATGAGCAAGATTTAGACCTAACCCAGGAGAACTAAATCCATGACACAGCCAGGGAAGGTCCCATTATCCTCATCCCATCATGCTTATCTCTCCCTACCATCAGAGTCGCTCCAGAGAGTCATATGATGGCCGGGCTAGGTCCAGCAGTGCATCCCGGAGTCTGGACATAGTCCACATCGTCTGCTGACTCCTGCATGGCACAGATAGTCCTGAGACTCATTACCTAGAAACCCACACAGCGTGAGAAGGGAGAGTCAATGCTCTTCATAACATTGCTAGCTCTGACCTGACTCCTATGAGAATCAATGCATCTTACCACAAGTTTAAAAAATATTTTTTTTTACCAATTGATTGGCTTTTTATGATATGGGAGGGCATTTTTGTCAAATGTTCTAAGGTGTTTGACATATTTTCTTTAATTAACGCCATACAAGTGAGGTGAACCTTCAAGTGAAACAAATGTGAGTGTCAAACCACAATTGTATCATGCAACTTTGCCATTATGGAATAATATCATGAACTGCCCAGTCAGCTGACTAGTAGACTCCATCTCTACCAGAGAAAAACACACTGGGACATCAGGAATGTGCCAATTATCTGGCATTACACGCCTGGGCTACAGTACAGGTCATGTGATCTGTGGCTCACTACCAGGCATCCCAGTAGAGCTTAGATATATAAAGGCCCTCTATCAGTGTTCACTATCATGCCTACCCACTGGGTACAAACAGGTTGAAAGGACATTGCTTTAACGTCTTCTTAACATTGTAGGATTATCATTGTATCAACATGGAAATCAAACTGGATTTGAAGAATTCAAATGCCTGAAATCAAAGGCCATCACAGGCATCAAGGTTTTAGTTAATTTCACGTTAGTCTAACACGCTTGGTTGACATCATCAGAGGGAGTTAAGGGAAAAACAAGTATGTACAGTATGTACTGTATAATGCATTTGACTCTGATGTGAACCTTGAGGTCAGTCCTAATCCCAGTCTACAGAAAACTGCAATTAAAATGAGACGGATTAACACGTCTCCTGGAGAGTCGTCTGAACCAACAAAATATCCTGATCTGCACTAATCTACACTATTAATCTACGTCGTCACACAGTGTAAATTCAATGGTGGATATATTCAAAAGTAGCCTTTGTCAGCTGGACCCAACTCTGCTATTCTCTGGGTAGAAAGAATGATTCCCTCAACAAAGTGGAATGATAATCCCTATTCAAATTTTATGTAATGTCTATAGACTCCGATATATAGTCAAATGTATCAAAATAATGACATGAAATGAATAAAGAATAACTGATTGATCCTGCATGGCAAGTGATCTTTAAAGTTGCTGTTCCAAATTACAGAGCAGTAAACCTCTGACATTTCAACCTATCCAGTAACTCAATTAGATTGTTACTAAGATATGACATTGTTAATTCTTAGGCGAGATCAGTCACTGGTAGACAGAATAGTTATAAATAGCAAATATATAGCAATATGCATAATATGTGCATACTACTTCAATATAACATACTGAAATCAAACCAATAATTTGGCAACAACAAACTTCTTAAATTGAAACATATAAGAGGCCCCTGCCTTTGTATGAGTCCAGCTCTTGGTCATTTTTGCTTTAATTGCAACAAAGTAGAGATGTATTTTTTTGTGAACCAACAAACCTCTATGTTCAAATAAAAGGAAAAACAAAAGGATCAATAATATATCAAATGAAAAGGGGTTTGCCTACCCCAGTCTGTCCTCCTCTTTCTTCCTCAAGTCAAAGTCTCTTTGGACGACTTGAAACACGTGCTGGGCCTCCTCCTCGGTCAGTGTGGAGAGATCCAGCTTCTTCCCCACAGCGGTGGTAGGCATCATTGTTCACCTTGGGCACCCGGGGACCATTCACTGCTTTATATTGGACTGCAAGAAGTGGGAGAGAAAACCAGTTAGATTGCCACCATAGTGCAACAGAAAGATACAAGACAAATGTTCACTCAAAACCATTATAATACAAAACAACAGTGTCAACAAATATAGAAAAAAAACTACATGGAACAGCAACTTCAACGAAGAAAAGACAAATCCCCTAATAACTACTACATAAAACACTATGTTCCAAAGTCAATGTTTGATACAGCTGAATGGAGTAGTAAAGCTATAGCAATTTTAGAAGGAAGATAATTGCAAGCTTTGCTTTGCTGCAATTCACTTCTTGTCATGAAAATGTCTGTTTTTATCTTGCAACAAAAGTAATACAAAAGCTTGCAGACAGTGTAACTGACAAAACAACATGAGGGAGGTGGGGAATGCAGTCCACTAAAATATTCTGGGTTGTTTGGTTGACCCAACAGCTGGTTTGCAGGTGTTGGGTGACTTAGTTGGGTTGTCTTCTTTAAAAATAGAAAGCTTCCATTGTTGATACTGGGTTATTGGTGCTGGGTTATTGAGATATGACCTAGCGTGTCAGATCAGAAGACTGGTCGTGTAGTTTAGTAGGGGTGTAGCTTTCAGATTATTCTTTTTACCCACCTGTGAGAGTAAATGTCATTCCTGTTCATCTGTTCTGTTGTATAGTTGTCACGTTAAGGTTGAACATTGACATTTTTGTTGTTCAATGAGGCTTACAGAAATGTACGAGGTCCCTTAAAGCCTATGTAAATCCCATTGTTGGGCTAGATACCACCTTATTATAACATGTTATAAATGATCTTCAAATTCTAGAAGAATGTGTAAAAAGCTTAACATTTTAAGGACAAATTACATTTGCTATATGTAAACTTAGCATGATGAATGGGAATGACATTTGTGACCCGTTTCAGGAAACTAGGCGTATGTCGCAGGTAACTTCTTCACAGGAGTGCCGTTTGAACGTAAACGGTTTTTACTTTTATCAAAATATGTTTTTTTGGCACAGGGGACGCATCCATCCATGATGTATATGTGTAATATAGTCTAGCTAGCTACATTTTCAAATATTACACATTTCAAATTGACAGAAAGTAGTAATTTCAAGTTAACGTTAGCTGGCTGGCTCGCTAGCTAACGTTACGTATATGACCTTATTCTTTGTTTCTCAAAGAAATTAGCTTGACTAAGCTAGCTAATATTGAACCTGGTTGGTTAGCTACTTGCAGATTCATGCAGGGTAGTAACATCATGAGTTGGGATTATGGTTCATTGTTTACCTTCCTAGCTACATGTTTTAACAAAATACTATTGTCTGAGTGTGCCAGTGCGCAGAATTGTGTGTCCATTGCACGCTCTGAATTCTGAGAGTGAAATGCTCTGAATTTACGAACGGAAAATCTGACAGCACAGTTGCAGTCACCAACACTCTAGATAACATAACAGCCTAACCAGCTCTGCTAGGGCAAGTTCAGTGAGCTGTTCTCTCATTTGTGTCTGGAAGTAGCTAGCAAGTTAGCTTGGGTGATTGACTGCTGTGTCTACAGAGCGCCCGGATCAACCCTTAAAGAGATGGGTGGGGATAAAGTTTAAGAGATGCTGAATGGGTGTAGACAAAGAAGGGCTCTCCAGTAGTAGTACCAAAACATTCAAAGACAATTTTCTCAAAAGTGAGTTTACAAGTTTATCAACTTTCAAAGCAAAATTACTTCCCATTGTTCCTCAACTGTAGTGTATGATATTACATTTTGTAGCTCTGAGTAGGGTTGCAAAGGGTCAGAAACTGTCCGATAAATTGACTAAATTTTTCCAGAAATTTTCCATGGGCAGTAAAGCCTGGGAATTTAGCTCAAATTCATCAAACAAGTTAGCTTACAACAGTGAACCATTTTATGTGGGATACACATAAGGCAATTCTAGGTCTTGTGGCATATTTTGGTTAAACTATCCTCCATTCAATGGAATTGCAACCCTCTGCATGCACAGTGCATCCTTCCATCACATGTGCAGTGCACTTTTGCATCACATGTACAGGTGATTCTCAAGATTTTGCACACTAATGAGATGCTATTGAGCCCACACTACTACACTGTCCGAGCCAAGGACTACATGCTTTTGATTACAATACTGGGTGGGGTGAATATATTTCATATGACATACATCATTTTTTGTTAGCTAGTAAATAGTTATTTGCAAGAAATTGCAAGATCGAATACCTGAGCTGAGAAGGTAAATAAAATGTTGTTCTGCCCCTGAACAGGGCAGTGAACCCACTGTTCGTAGGGTGTCATTGAAAATAAGAATTTGATCTTAACTGACTTGCCAAGCTGCAACATTGAGAGGATCTTGACTGGTTGCATCACTACCTGGTACTGCAATTGCTCGGCCTCTTCCCGCAAGGCACTACAGAGGGTAGTGCGTACGACCCAGTACATCACTGGAGCTAAGCTGCCTGCCATCCAGGACCTCCACACCAGGCAGTGTCAGAGGAAGGCCCTAAAAATTGTCAAAGACCCCAGCCACCCCAGTCATAGACTGTTCTCTCTACAACCGCATGAGAAGTGGTACCGGAGTGCCAAGTCTAGGGCAAAAAGGCTTCTCAACAGTTTTTACCCCCAAGCCATAAGACTCCTGAACAGGTAATCAAATGGCTACCCGGACTATTTGCATTGTGTGCCCCCAACACCTCTTTTACGCTGCTGCTACTCTCTGTTTATCATATACGCACAGTCACGTTAACTATACATTCATGTACATATGTACATACTACCTCAATTGGCCCGATAAACCAGTGCTCCCGCACATTGGCTAACCGGGCTATCTGCATTGTGTCCCGCAACCCACCACCTGCCAACCCCTCTTTACGCTACTGCTACTCTCTGTTCATCATATATGCTGTCACTTTAACCATATCTACATGTACATACTACCTCAATTAGCCTGGTGTTTGTATGTAGCCTTGCTACTTTTATAGCCTCACCACTGTATATAGCCTCGCTACTGTTTCACTGTCTTTTTACTGTTGTTTTAATGTCTTTACCTATTGTTCACCTAATAACTTTTTTGCACTATTGGTTAGAGCCTGTAAGTATTTTACTGTAAGGTCTCCACCTGTTGTATTCGGCGCACGTGACAAATAAACTTTGATTTGAGATAAAAAATAAAAAGTAAAAAAAACAGCAAAGTGAGTTTAAATCATTTCTAACTTGTTAACAATTTATGCTAGTTAGTTTTTGCTACCATGTGGCTTGCTTGAGCCTGCTAACTGAGGAGTGGTAATTCACCTGTTTCCACACATGTTTCATTTTAAAACATTTATATTACAAATTAGATAATTAATGTAACTGCTTAACTATTTATCTGTACATGGAATTGTATTTGTTTTTTAAACTTTTGTTTTCTAGTATTTACAGGAAAATGCCACAGGCACTCTCTGATGTATGGAGACATTTCACTGCAGCTAATGTAGAAGAAAAAGCTGTGTACATTTGCAAATGCTGTGCCTAATCATATGTGAAGAATGCAACAAATCTGCAGAATCATCTGGCCAAGTGCATAAAGTTCCCTCAGCGCTCACAACATGCAACCTCTGACAAAAGTCCCTCTACTTCTATTCGAGGTGAAAATGATAAATCAGACACCTTATCGATAGCAACAGCTCATGGTCCTCCTGGAATAAGTAGTTTGTTTTACTCAATGGAGGAATGTAGTCAGAGAAATACTGATGAATGTCTTGCTCGAGCTGTGTATGCAACTGGTTCACCTCTGGTGCTCACAGGCAATATGTATTGGAAGAGATTTCTGAATGTTCTTTGCCCAGCATTCACCCCTTTTTTATTTATTTTACCTTTATTTAACTAGGCAAGTCAGTTAAGGCCTAGGAACAGTGGGTTAACTGCCTGTTCAGGCAGTAACCCTCCGGTTACTAGTCCAACGCTCTAACCACTAGGCTACCCTGCCGCCCCTCCAACAAGACATGCTTTATCTACTCATTTGCTGGATCCAGATTTCAACAGAGTTCAAGTGAAGGTCAAGTAAATCATAGAGAAAGCAGACTATTGCAATCATCTCTGATGGGTGGACAAATGTTTGTGGGCAAGGAATAATTAACTACATCATCTTCACCCCTCAACCAGTATTCTACAAGAGCACGGACACGCACAGGCACAAGGAACAACAGACACACCGGACTCTACATTGCAGATGAGCTGAAGGCAGTCATCAATGACCTTGGACAACAGATTTGCACTGGTGATAGACAATGCTGCGAACATGAAGGTGGCTTGGTCCAAAGTGGAGGAGTCCTACCCTCACATTACACCCATTGGCTGTGCTGCTCATGCATTGAATCTACTCCTCAAGGACATCATGGCACTGAAAACAATGGATACAGACTACAAGAGAGACAAGAAAATGGTTAGGTATGTGAAGGGTCATCAAGTTATAGCAGCAATCTACCTCACCAAGCAAAGTGAGAAGAATATGAGCACCACATTGAAGCTGCCCAGCAACATCCGTTGGGTGATGTTGTCATCATGTTTGACAGTCTCCTGGGGGGGAAGGAGTCTCTCCAAGAAATGGCCATGTCACAGTTTGCCGATATGGACAACACCATCAAGAGGCTCTTCTTGGATGATGTATTTTGGGAGAGTGGTAAGCAGCCTGAAACCTATAGCAGTAGCCATTGCACGGATCGAGGGAGACAATGCCATCCTGTCTGATGTTCAGACTCTACTTGCAGATGTTTGAGAAGAAATCTGTACTGCCCTGCCCACTTTACTGTTGCTCCAAGCAGAGGAAATTGCAGTTCTGAAATACATCAAAAAGCTTTAAGACTTCTGCCTGAAGCCCACACACGCCGCAGTGTACATGTTGGACCCCAAGTATTCTGGCAAGAGCATCCTGTCTGGTGCAGAGATCAACAAGGCCTATGGTGTCATCACAACCATGTCAGGTCACCTTTGCCTAGATGAGGGCAAGGTTCTTGGCAGTCTGGCGAAGTCCATTTCCAAGCAAGGGCTTTGGGATGGAGATGCAACATGGCAGTCTTGCCAATATCTCTCATCAGCCACCTGGTAGAAGGGACTTTGTGGATCTGAGGCTCTTTCCCCTGTTGCCTACATCATCCTCCAAATCCCACCAACATCAGCCGCCTCAGAGCGCAACTGGTCCTTGTTTGGGAACACACACACCAAAGCACACAACAGGCTGACCAATACCAGGGTTGAAAAATTGGTGGCCACCCGGGCAAATTTGAGGCTTTTTGAGCATGACAATGAGTCATCCTCAACAGGGTTGGAAAATGACAGTGACGATGAGGCCTCAGAGTCTGATGTTCAAGAGGTGGACATTGAGGTGGACATTTTTGGGAGATCCGATGGATCATTGGGGATCCTTCAATATTACCTTTCTTTTTCAGTGAAATCATCCCATGTGAAGAGTCAACTGATTTAATTAAGTTCAATTCGTAACTAAATTGTTTTTCAAATTTCTATTGAAAGGATTTAATAATTTGCAATTCTGTCTACTTATGATAAAGGTAAAAGGTTTATGTTTCTGTCTCCATATGATATGGTAAATATATCCAATGCAAAAAACATCTACATTTAAATGGTATTAATATTAATTTGCATATATTTCTGTTAATTCCCATATATTCCCGTTAATTCCCATATATTCTCATTAAATCCCACGGAAAGTTTCCACCTCTGAATATTCCCCAAAATGTCCAACCCTAGCTCTGAGTGTCTACATTTATCCAATGTAAAAAACACAATTTCAGATTTTGCTACATAAGGCCGATTTTAGCCGGTCGGTCACATTTACTCTCATGGGTGGCCAATTAGATCTATCTGAAAGCCACACCCCTAATAAGACAGTTCTCCTGAAAATAACCTAAGGATTACATTCAAAAAGACATAGCTGCTTGGTCAACCAAGCATGAAAGTAAAAAATACCCAACTGATGGTTAAATTAACCTATGTTTGAGTAATTCCAACAACCCAACATGTTGGGTTATTCGCACAATATTTACCCAGCGCTGGGTTACCAAATAACCAAAATTGGGTGGAGGACTTGGGGGCTCTTTCATTTTTGTCCACTTTGCCTCTATTTTACCTGAAGCAGTTCCTTGGACTGACTAAATGCAAAACAGCCAACGTAAACAAGGTACACAAAATACATATTATCAGGGGAACCTGTGACACTCTAGAATACTGCAACATTATATATTTCCCTTTTCCTCTTCATTTGGAGAGGGTTAGATAGCCCCACCGGAAATGTATACATTTGATATGCCTTGAATGCAATCATATTTATGGTATTCATATTGTGTTGCAATGTTATTCAAACCCATTTGTGAATGACAAATGAAATGTATTCATCTTGAGTTTAATGTTCAGTAGGGAGGTGGGTAGTAGTTTTTTTGTAATTGTCAAAAGCATAATCAATCCAACACTTAGTTTACAAGTCTTGCTAAGTTGCCTTCTCCCAATCCAGTGCAGCCTCATGTATTTAAGTGATAATGCCCGGGAAGCCAGTGTTTAGAGGAAATATTGTCAGGGGTGTTGTTACATTTTTTTTATTTTACCTTTATTTAACCAGGCAAGTCAGTTAAGGCAAGGCAAGGCAACAACTCTGGAGCGGACGTACGGTCCGGCATGGATCGCCCACTCGTTTGCGGTGGAGAGTGAACACGACCAGGCCATGGCTGCTTACTTCACCGCTGCGCAACTGATGAAGGGGTATGTACTGTTATTGAACCCAGACTCCCCTTCCACACACGCGCACACACACACATGGACACCCAGATACCCCCACAGAACAGGATGTGTGTGAAAAAGTTATTTTCAATGACAGCCTAGGAACAGTGGGTTAACTGCCTGTTCAGTGGCAGAACAACAGATTTGTACCTTGTCAGCTCGGGGGTTTGAACTCGCAACCTTCCGGTTACTAGTCCAACGCTCTAACCACTAGGCTACCCTGCCGCCCCATATTAAAATAATGATTGACATACAGTACCAGTCAAAAGTTTGGACACACCTACTCATTCAGGGGTTTTTCTCCATTGTAGAATAATAGTGAAGACATCAAAACTATGAAATAACACATATGGGATCATGTAGAAACCAAAAAAGTGATGTTATATTTTGGATTCTTCAAAGTAGCCACCCTTTGCCTTGATGACAGCTTTGTACACTCTTAGCATTCTCTCAAACAGCTTCATGAGGAATGCTTTTCCAACAGTCTTAAAGTAGTTCCCACATATGCTGAGCACTTGTTGGCTGTTTTTCTTTCACTCTCTGGTCCAAGTCATCTCAAACCATGTCAATTGAGCGCAAACCAGATGGGATGGTGAATCACTGCAGAATGCTGTGGTAGCCATGCTGGTTAAGTGTGCCTTGAATTCTAAATGAATCACAGACAGTGTCACCAGCAAAGCACTCCCACACCATCACACCTCCTCCTCGATGCTTCACAGTGGGAACCACACATCTGTTCACCTACTCTGCGTCTCACAAAAACATGGCGGTTGGAACCAAAAATCTCAAATTTGGACTCATCAGACCCAAGGACAGATTCCCACCGATCTAATGTCCATTGCTCGAGTTTGTTGGCCCAAGCAAGTCTCTTCTTCTTACTGGTGTCCTTTAGTAGTGGTTTCTTTGCAGACACTCGACCATGAAGGTCTGATTCACGCAGTCTCCTCTGAAAAATGTATGTTGAGATGTGTTCGTTCTAAATGTTCCATTGCCATGACGGCTGGCAACGTTATTATCCCTTACTTGCTACTTAGCCAACTTTGGCTGACACAGTCATGTCAGACAGTGCAGCCATAATAACATCAAAGTAGCTGCATTTGTGTTTATTTAACTGTTTTCTAGTGCTTTTCTGGGAAACATCCATAACAATGAGCTATTAATGTGTGATTTCACCTGGCATAGAATATTTGCTCTCTCACCAGGCCACTGTTCAGAAGAGATAGCCAACTACACAGCTAACACAATCACTTCAAACTGAAGCTGGAATGACAGCAAACCAGCTGCATTTTGTGTTTTTCTATTGGCATTTCATTGTATATATCCATGAAAATGATGCTCATTCATGATTTTGATTAGCTGAGAAAAACGTGTCTGTCTCATCCCGCCTCCTGACACGTTCATTACCATAGTACAGCTGGAGATCGAATTTCAATATTGAAACAATGTTGCAAAATGTTGGATAGACGGACAAAAATGTTATTACAAATCTCCGCTGTTGAAACCCAAATGCTAGTCTAAAAGAAATGTCCTCATGCTTTTTACAGCGTAGCTCTAAGAATATGAATTGCCTGGCTGAGCTGATGAGACAGTGGATTGTGCAGTCAGATGGAACAGAGTAAATAGGCATTTCAACATCATAGACTTAGCCAGAGGTAACTTGTGGAGTAAACACCAGCTGGAATGTGGTTTTAACCAATCAGCATCCAGGATTAGACACACCCGTTGTATAACCACACATATCCACTGTATCCCCATGCCAAACCAGTCATATAGTTGGCAGTATTTTTTAATTACTACCATTAAGGTGGTGATAAATCCCAAAAGATTGTGTAAAAAATCGGAGTTTAATAGCAGCGTTCTGGACTACAGCAGTGTAAGGCCTCCAAGGAATTGGGCAATTCATTTCATCTGAGGAGTGAACAGACAGTAGGCTAATACTATAATAAACTAGTTATTTATAGTATATGTAGGTTTTATTAGGCTAAATAAGCATTTCAGCATTTAAAAACATATATCATTTATAATGGCTTATTCATGAAAGACAATGTACATTTATTTGAATAAATTCAGTGAAAGATGGATTACAGCATTACTTAAGTCTCTAATGAATGTTTGGTTTCTAAACAGTTTTTGTATTTTTACAGTTTAAGTCTCCTGCACAGTATAATTTCAAGATGATACATGCGTAGCCATGTGTAGCTGTCAGAAGCATCTCTACAGATCCAGGTTAGATCCCGGGCTGTATCACAACCGTCTATGATCGGGAGTCCCATAGGGTGGTGCACAATTGGCCCAACGTCGTCCGGGTTAGGGGAGGGTTTAGCAGGGGGGGCTTTACTTGGCTCATTGTGCTCTAGCGTCTCCTTGTGGCAGGCCAAGCGCCTGCAGGCTGAGCTGCGTCATCAGTTGAACGGTGTTTCCTCCACCATATTGGTGCGGCTGGCTTCAAGGTTAAGCGAGCGGGTGTAAAGAAGCGCGGTTTGGGCATGTTTCGGATGCTGGCCTTCTAGGCAGATTTGCAAAGAAAAAGCAATATCTCAGACTGGCCGATAAAAATTAAAGATTAAGATGGGCAAAAGAACACAGACACGAGACAAAGGAACTCTGCCTAGAGGACAGCATGACGGAGTCGCCTCTTCACTGTTGATGTTGAGACTGGTGTTTTGGGGTTACTATTACTACTACTACTATTACTATTTAATGAAGCTGCAAGTTAAGGACTTGAGGCATCTGTTTCTCAAACTAGATACTAATGTACTTGTCCTCTTGCTCAGTTGTGCACCGGGGCCTCCCACTCCTCTTTCTATTCTGGTTAGAGCCAGTTTGCTCTGTTCTGTCAAGGGATTAGTACACAGCATTTTACGAGATCTTCAGCTTCTTGGCAATTTCTCACATGGAATAGCCTTCATTTCTCAGAACAAGAATAGCCTAACGAGTTTGTTTCTGGCAATTTTGAGACTGTAATAAACTAGTCTGAAGGCCAGTTTTATTGCTTCTTTAATCAGAAAAAAAGTTTTCAGCTGTGCTAACATAATTGCAAAAGGGTTTTCTAATGATCGATTAGCGTTTTAAAATGATAAAATTGGATTAGCTAACACAACGTGCCATTGGAACACTGGAGTGATGGTTGCTGATAATGGGCCTCTATATGCCTATGTAGATATTCCATCAAAAATCAGCCGTTTCCAGCTACAATAGTCATTTACAAAGTTAATAATGTCTACACTGTATTTCTGATCAATTTGATATTATTTTAAATGACACAAAATATGCTTGTCTTTCAAAAACAAGGACATTTGTAAGTGCCCCCAAACTTTTGAACGGTAGTGTATGTCTAAAATACAAATCTGAATTCAGAAGTTGTCAGGATATGGTACAAATCCATAAAACTCTAAATATGCATTGGAAAGGGGCTGTATTCTCCGGAATATCAAAAATGTGTCATGAAAAGATTTCCCCTGATATGGACCCTTTTCGCCCAGTGCTGATTTAACCAAAGAGGCACCAATTTCATCATGACTTACTGCGGTATTCTTTAAGTTACCATTTACATCCATCACCATTACATCAGGTAGATGAAACTGAAGCAGAGAAGGACAATACATCTCCTTTAAAGATGCACTATGCAGAAATCACTCCGCCATTTCCTGGTTGCAAAAATATAATAGTTTATGTGACAAAACAAGCAAGTATAGTCTAGATAATCAAAGAAAACATTGTCACGTGCCGAATACAACAGGTATTAGACCTTACCGTGAAATGCTTACTTACAAGCCCTTAGCCAACAGTGCAGTTCAAGAAAGAGTTAACTTCACTAGGGTAGGGGGCAGGATTCGGAATTTTGGATGAAAAGCGTGCCCAAATTAAACTGCCTGCTACTCAGGCCCAGAAGATAGGATATGCAGATAATTAGTAGGATAGAAAACACTCTAAAGTTTCCAACACTGTTAACATAATGTCTGTGAGTATAACAGAACTGATATGGCAGGCGAAAACCTGAGGAAAATCCAACCAGGAAGTACTATTATTTTGAATGGCTGTTTTTCCATTGAAAGCCTATCCACCATACAAAGACTTAGGAACCAGTTCACAAGCTCCATGGCTTCCTCAACATGTGACCAGTCTTTAGGCAATGTTTCATGCTTTTACTCTGAAGAATTAGGGAGATACAGCACTTTCAATCAGTGGCCAGTGGAAATATCCATTCATCAGTCATGCGCCTGATCCAAAATGCGCCTTTCTTGTTTCTCCTTTCCTATTGACAAAGCTTTTGCCCAGTTGAAATATTATTTATGATAAAAACAACCGGAGGCTTGATTTTAAATATCGTTTGGCATGTTACTACTAACTTTTATTGTACTTTTTAAAAAGCTTTCGTCTGGATTTAGTACACGCACCTTCTGCATTCGGATTACTGGACAAAACGCAACAACAAAGCGGAGGTACTTGGACATAAAGATTAACTTTATCGACCAAAACAAACTTATTATTACTTATTGTCTAAGAGGGAGACCTGGGAGTGCCACCAGATGAAGATCAAAGGTAAGTGATTAATTTTAATGCTATTTCTGACATTTGTGACACTCTCCTTGGTTGGAAAATGGCTGATTTATTTTGTTAAAGGGATAGTTCACCCAATTTACAAAATTACATACAGTGTATTCACACTAGAGGTCGACCGATTACGATTTTCCAACGCCGATACCGATTATTGGAGGACAAAAAAAGCCGATCCTGATTAATCGGATGATTTATTTTATTTGTTTGTAATAATGACAATTACAACAATACTGAATGAACACTTATTTTAACTTAATATAATACATCAATAAAATCCATTTAGCCTCAAATAAATAATGAAACATGTTCAATTTGGTTTAAATAATGCAAAAACAAAGTGTTGGAGAAGTAAGTAAAAGTGCAATATGTGCCATGTAAGAAAGTTAACGTTTCAGTTCCTTGCTCAGAACATGGTGGTTTCTTTTAACATGAGTCTTCAATATTCCCAGGTAAGAAGTTTTAGGTTGTAGTTAATATAGGAATTATAGGACTATTTCTCTCTATACCATTTGTATTTCATTAACCTTTGACTATTGGATGTTCTTATAGGCACTTTAGTATTCCCAGTGTAACAGTATAGCTTCCGTCCCTCTCCTCGCTCCTCCCTGGGCTAGAACCAGGAACACAACGACAACATCCCACCCTTGAAGCAGCGTTACCCATGCAGATCAAGGGGAACAACTACTAGAAGGCTCAGAGCGAGTGACGTTTGAAATGCTATTAGCGCGAGCTAACTAGCTAGCCATTTCACTTTGGTTACACCAGCCTCATCTCGGGAGTTGATAGGCTTGAAGTCATAAACAGCACAATGCTTGACGCACAACGAAGAGCTGCTGGCAAAACGCAAAGAAAGTGCAGTTTGAATGAATGTTTAACCCCCTGCTTCTGCCTACCACCGCTCAGTCATATACTTAGATAATTGTATGCTCAGTCAGATTATATGCAACGCAGGACACGCTAGATAATATCTAGTAATATCATCAACCATGTGTAGTTAACTAGTGATTATGATTGATTGCTTTTTATAAGATAAGTTTAATGCTAGCTAGCAACTTACCTTGGTTTACTGCATTCGCGTAACAGGCAGTCTCCTTGTGGAGTGCAACGAGAGAGAGGCAGGTCGTTATTGCGTTGGACTAGTTTTTTTTATTTATTTTACCTTTATTTTACTAGGCAAGTCAGTTAAGAACAAATTCTTATTTTCAATGACGGCCTAGGAACAGTGGGTTAACTGCCTGTTCAGGGGCAGAACGACAGATTTGTACCTTGTCAGCTCGGGGATTCGAACTTGCAACCTTTCGGTTACTAGTCCAACGCTCTAACCACTAGGCTACCCTGCCGCCCCAGTTAACTTTTAGGTTGCAAGATTGGATCCCCCGAGCTGTCGTTCTGCCCTTGAACAAGGCACTTAACCCACCGTTCCTAGGCCGTCATTGAAAATAAGAATGTGTTCTTAACTGACTTGCCTAGTTAAATAAAGGTATAACAAATAAAATAAAAATATATTTAAAAACTCGGTCGACCTCTGCCCCACACATACAATTATCTGTAAGGAAATTCAGTTGAGCAGTGAATGTCAAGCAGTGAATTTCAAACACAGATTCAACCACAAAGACCCTGGAGGTTTTCTAATGCCTCGCAAAGAAGGGCACCTATTGGTATATGGGTAAAAAAAAAGACTTTTGAAATCCCTTTGACCATGGTGAAGTAATTAATTACACTATGGATGGTGTACCAATAACCCAGTCACTACAAAAATACAGGTGTCCTTCCTAACTCAGTTGTCGGAGCGGCAGGAAACCACTTAGGGATTTCACAATGAGGCCAGTGGTGACTTTAAAACAGTTACAGAGTTTAATGGATGTGATAGGAGAAAATTGAGGATGGATCAACAACATTGTGGTTACCCCACAATACTAACCCAAATGACAGCGTGAAAAGAAGGAAGCCTGTATAGAATACAAATATTCCAAAGCATGCATCCTGTTTGGAATAAGGCACTAAAGTAAAACTGCAAAGAAATTTGAATGCAAAGCATTGTGTTTGGGGCAAAACCAACACAACACGTCAATGAGTACCACTCTTCAAACATGGTGGTGGCTGGATCATGTTATGGGTATGCTTGTCATAGAAAAGGTCTATGCATTTTGGAAGGCTTGGAAGGCGAAAATCGAAACATGACCCACCAAACCGAGCTCCTTAACTTGTAACTCCCATCCCGTGAACGGGATCGTTGTGATCATCTGACACTAATTAGCATAACACAACAGACATAAATATTACTAGAAAATATTATTATTCATGAAAATCACAAGTGAAATATATTGAAACACAGCTTAGCCTTTTATTAATCACCCTGTCATCTCAAATTTTCTAAATATGCTTTACAGCCAAAGCAAGACGAGCATTTGTGTAAGTTTATCGATAGCCTGGCCTGGCATTATGTCCAGCTAGCAGCAGGTAACTTGGTCACGAAAATCAGAAAAGCAATCAAATTAAATCGTTTACCTTTGATGAGCTTCGGATGTTTTCACTCACGAGACTCCCAGTTAGATAGCAAATGTTCCCTTTTACCAAAAATATTATTTTTGCAGGAGAAATAGCTCTGTTTGTTCTTCACGTTTGGATGAGAAATCGACCGGAAATTGCGGTCACGACAATGCCGAAAAATATTCCAAATTAGCTCCATAATATCGACAGAAACATGGCAAATGTTGTTTATAAACAATTCTCAAGGTGTTTTTCAAATATCTATTCGATAATATATCCACCGGGACAACTGGTTTTTCAGTAGGAGAGAGAGGAAAAATGGCTACCTCTGTATTTTACGCAATAATCACTCTGAGAGCCATCAGGTGACCACTTGCGCAATGTAGCAGCTTACACTTATTCTGGTTGATATCCCTTTCAATGGTCAAAAGGGATGCATAGGAACGCAGAGGTTTCAAAATAAGAGTCACTTCCTGATTGGATTTTTCTCAGGCTTTCGCCAGCAATATCAGTTCTGTTATACTCACCGACAATATTTTTACAGTTTTGGAAACTTTTGAGTGTTTTCTATCCTAAGCTGTCAATTATATGCATATTCTAGCATCTTGTCCTGACAAAATATCCTGTTTACTACAGGAACGTTATTTTTCCAAAAATGAAAATACTGCCCCCTAGTCACAAAAGGTTAACACCCGCCCACTTAACCAGTACATACGCCAGCCGCACCAATGTGTCGGAGGAAACACCGTTCAACTGATGACCTAGGTCAGCCTGCAGGCGCTCGGCCAGCCACAAGAAGTCGCTAGAGCGCAATGAGCCAAGTAAAGTCCCCCCGGCCAAACCCTTCCCTAACCCGGACGATTCTGGGCCAATTGTGCGCCGCCCTATAGGACTCCCGATCGCGGCCGGTTGCGACACAGCCTGGGATCAAACCCGGGTCTGTAGTGACACCACTAGCAGTGCGATGCAGTGCCTTAAAACGCTGTGTCAATCAAGAGGCCCTAGTGAGTGTATTTTTTAAATAAACGGAATAGAGCTAAGCACAGGCAAAATCATAGCGGAAAACCTGCTTCAGTCTGCTTTCCAACAGACACTGGGAGAAATTCACCTTTCAGCAGGACAATAACCTAAAACACAAGGCCAAATCTACACTGGAGTTGCTTACTCCCTGCCAAAGGTGATGTATTGACTCAGGGATGTAAACACTTATATAAATAAGATATTTCTGTATTTCATTTTCAATATATTAGCAAAGATGTCTATATTACATCATGTTCAAAACATCTATAAGTGTCTTTGTTGAGCTTCACAATCAATTTTAGACACTTTCGGGTGATTTGGATATGATGCGCAAAAAAAATGCTAATATCGGTCACATGACATAAATGGAATTTGTGCCACAAATGCTAAAATGTTAGCATGTGGAAACGGTGCCAGGGTAACGAAACCATAGCATGGATTGCTGTCATACTTTGTCGAAAGACTGCTTAAAGGGTAAGGAAACTAATGTAATTTTGTAATTTGGGTGAACTAGCAAACTGGTCGCATTGATGAACCCATGCTATTACTTAGCTATCCGCCTAGCCCCGCATTTTTTTTTTGTTTTTGAAAAGATTGTAGAAGGTGGGTAAAATAAGTATTACACGATATCACAACATGCTTCAGTCATATCATATATGTATCAATATTGGTGTCCAACACTAATCATAATCACACCCCCTTCCTCTATATTTTTTAAATAGTATTTTCCTCCATGATTCTGTTTGTGGTGAAAGGTTCCTCTGTCTGCTGCGCCAGCACTATCATGTGACCTAGCTTTGGCACAACTCAGAACCATCACATCACTCTCCAGTGGAGCAGATTATAGCCAGTCTGTCTGGACTCCATGCAATTTAGCCTGTGCACATTTTCCCAGACCCAGGCATCACAATACATGTATTGAGATAAGCTGAAAATGAGGCAACTTGCACTCATGCCCACAGACAGACAGACAAGTCATTGTGTGAGGGGAAACAAGCATACTTTGTCACACCAATAATAATAGTTTCCACACTGGGCCTTGCAGCAGAATGTAACAGGTGTATACACTAAATGTGCTCACTATTCACTATTTGCAAAAAGTATGAGTTTGCAAAACTTGAGGTGAACATATATTTGAACTTATGGGAAATGAGTCATTATAAACTATACTCAATTTCTCAAAATACAATTTGGCTAAATGCCGCATAAACCACGTTAATCAGTGAATTAATATTTATTGGCAAGAATACACAGCTATAAAAAAAACTTTTAAAAAACTATGGTGAAATGATCAAAGTTGCACTTGCAAAAGGAATACTGAGACGACTCAAAACAGGGACCATATCACGCCATCCCTCATGTTACATTTGGGAATGTAGAAGGCAAAAGGTATTAACCTATTTTACCACAGGGCCATTACTATAGGCCTATACTTCTACAAAGCGGTAATGTAGCCTATTATTAGCACAGTAACGCTGTAAAATATTACACTTACCTTGACCTGCGCGCTAACTTCGTTCGTAGCCTTCCCTGTGGCACATTCCCTTGAGAGAACTTGACAGACCGACTGCATAGGGCGCAAATCCAGAAATGTTAATCACATGTCTTGTTAACAAGAGAGAAGAAAGTCTCCGCCTCCCTGCACTAACTTCAAAAGGTCAGGCTCAATAATACTCACAAAATCCTTACGTGAATTTGTATGATGTTGATTGCTATTTGAATTTGTCTCTATTGTCAACATAAGAGGTAGGCCCTATTAAGCCTTAATAAGCCTTAAATAAATATAAATAATATTAAAAACTTCCTAAAAAGTTATTCATATTGATTCAGTTCAGACAATATGGCCAAAAATATAAAAATATATTTGGGCCATGAGTATATTGTTTTTAACTTGTATTTATCCTTTATGTAACCAAGGAATCTCTTTTTCAAGTCCGAGTGTGAGTGAGTGTGTGGTATTAGTGATTGTGCCTCAATACAATGTGTTTTGAATGTTTCCCTCACTGGCATTTCAGGACATGACATATGACATATGGAGGCAAGGTATTAGGGAAATCAGGAGGACTTCCTGTTATTTTCTCTCAAATTAACTGAAAGAAAAACACTCAGTACACAGCTGAAAGGCAAAACAATAGCTCTCTCAACAGATCCTCACTTTCCAGGTTATAATGACAGGTCTCGTGGAAATCTAGAACACTTGAACTTCAACATCTCACCACTAGTATTTACGTGACTGCCTACTGTGGGGTGTTTCAAGGTGTAAATGGAAGACACTTCATCATTAAGGCTAACATGCTGACCACACCGCTCAAGTCACGTGCGCTGCAAAATAAATGTACACATAGATGTTATTCAATCATTGCACCCAGGCGCTAAAATAGAAATTGGTTCTATTTCTGACCCTCAACGCGGTGCAGGTCCTGCCTCTCCCATCTCCTCACTGGTGTTTAGGAGCATACACCCACGTGGGTGATTGAAATATGAACTTAGGTCCACACTCCGGTCGGTTGTAGTAATGCTGTAGAGTTGTTTGCCAACCACCATATGAAGTTCAAAGAAGAAAAAGAAGCCTGAAGGAGGAGAGATGACGAAAAACTAATTTGGTTTACCTTTTTATCTGTGTATTAGTTGTCAGAGTAGAGGACCTTGTGCATTTCAGGTAAAATAACAACCCAATGTTTATATACCAGGACAAATTAGCTAGCAACAGCAAGCTAGTTACCTAAATTGCCATAAATGTTTAATGCTTTTTGACCTGTCCCCAAACTAATAATTAGTTCAGAGTTTGTTTTGATATTTGAACCTGTGTGTCATGATCACTTCTAGTGTGGGTGAACAAAATCAACTTGCGCGCGATGTAGGACGTACGCATGTGAGGAGCATGTGAGATGAACTATCAAATGGTTAGGGCCCCTCTTCCACCCCTCTCCTATCTTACAAGACCAGCCAGATGACCTAACTGACCACCTTCCCTTAAAAAGCTGTTACCTAAAGGCCCTCACCAGCTATATGATTTTAGCTATCTCTAGGCAGAGTTCCTCTGTCCAGTGTCTGTGTTCTTTTGCCCGTCTTAATCTTTTCTTTTCATTGGCCAGTCTGAGATATGGCTTTTTCGTTGCAACTCTGCCTAGAGGTGTCACGTTCTGACCTTTATTTCTGTTGTTTTTGTCATTATTTAGTATGGTCAGGGCGTGAGTTGGGGTGGGCAGTCTATGTTTGTTTTTCTATGATTTGGGGATTTCTATGTTTCGGCCTAGTATGGTTCTCAATCAGAAGCAGGTGTCATTAGTTGTCTCTGATTGAGAATCATACTTAGGTAGCCTGGGTTTCACTGTTTGTTTTGTGGGTGTTTGTTTCCGTGTCTGTGTTTTTCACCACACGGTACTGTTTTGGGTTTCGTTCGTTCCACGTTTATTGTTTTGGTATTTCAGTCGTGTTCATGTGTAGTATTTCTTATTAAAAGAACCATTGACACTTACCACGCCGCATATTGGTCCTCCGATCCTTCTCGCCTCTCCTCTTCGGAAGAAGAGGAGGAAATCCCTTACAAGAGGCCAGCATCCCGGAGTCGCCTCTTCACTGTTGACGTTGAGACTGGTGTTTTGAGGGTACTATTTAATAACACTGCCAGTTGAGGACACTCTAATGTACATGCTCAGTTGTGCACCAGGGCCTCCCACTCTTTCTATTCTGGTTAGAGCCAGTTTACGCTGTTCTGTGAAGGGAGTAGTACACAGCATTGTATGAGATCTTCAGATCCTTGGCAATTTCACACATGGAATAGCCTTCATTTCTCAGAACAAGAATAACCTGAAAAGTTTCAGAAGAATGTCTTTGTTACTGGCAATTTTGAGCCTGTAATCTAACCCACAAGTGCTGATGCTCCAGATACTCAACTAGGCTAAAGAAGGCCAGTTTTTAATTCATTACCGTTTTCAGCTGTGCTAACATAATTGCGAAAGGGTTTTCTAATGTTCAATTAGCCTTTAAAAATTATAAACTTGGATTAGCTAACACAACGTGCCATTGGAACACTGGAGTGATGGTTGCTGATAATGGGCCTCTGTACGCCCTTGTAGATATTCCATTAAAAATCAGTCGTTTCCAGCTACAATAGTCAGTCATTTACAACATTAACAATGTCTACACTGCATTTCTGATCAATTTGATGTTATTTTAATGGACAGAAATAAGCTTTTCTTTCAAAAACAAGTTCATTTCTAAGTGACCGCAAACTTTTGTACGGTAGTGTATATACCTGTATATCCACACTATGATGATGGAATAATAGAAAGTGTAAGAACTGTTTTTTGGAACTAGTCTTTTAGAGGAATACGAGAGGATTATGATCGGTATAGACAACTAGCGTGTCACGCCCTGACCTTAGTTATCTTTGTTTTCTTTATTATTTTGGTTAGGTCAGGGTGTGAGAAGGGTGGCATGGGTGTACCGTCTTGTCTAGGGTTTTTCGTACATCTATGGGGTTTTGGTTTGTCTAGGTAAATGTAGGTCTATGGTGGCCTGAATTGGTTCCCAATCAGAGGCAGCTGTTTATCGTTGTCTCTGATCGGGGATCCTATTTAGGTTGCTATTTTCCATTTTGGTTTTGTGGGTTATTGTCTATGTGTAGTTGCATGTCAGCACTCGGTCTTTATAGCGTCACGGTCGTTTTGTTAGTTTGTTTAGTGTTCTTTGTTAATAAAAGAAGAATGTATTCTTATCACGCTGCGCCTTGGTCTCCTCGTTATGACGAACGTGACATAGCTGGGTAGAGGCTGACACAAACCTCAACGTACTGAAGAGCCAGTATCAAAGCAAAGGCTTCTTCCTCAATGGTTGATTAGTGTTTTTTGGTAGGGGGCCAAGTTCTTCAAAAGTACCCCACAGGGTGCTCAGTATCGCTGTTGTCCTGCTGTAGGATCACAGCACCTGCACCGGTGCTGAGACTAAAAGGGCCTTCGACTTTTCAAAAACCACAACAGTCTGGGATCCAACGGAAAGTGACTTTGGGATTGGTCAAATCCATAAGTGGGGCAAAAATCTCAAAATGCCCGGTAGTAGCAAGCCATCCCCAAGAATCAATGAGATAAGTATGGCTTCAACATGTTGACATGAAGCAGCTGTGTTTTTTTCTGCGTGATGAAGTAATTCTGATTACTTGAGGAAGGGCCTGAAAAGAGAGCTTACAACGGTGACCGCAGAACGAGCAACAAAACTAGGACTTGGTCACCCACATCGAAAGTGCAACTTTAAATCATACCAGACTTTCATTTTTTCCATATTCTTACTGGCAAACTCACAGAGGTGGTGCAATCTGTATAAAAAGTGTTAACATGCTCCAACAGATTTGCTTTGAGGTGTTGTCCTGCAACAAACTCTCAATGGAGAGTTTGTCTTGCAGCAAGCTCAATGGATCTCTGACATAATGTCCAAACACAAGCTTATTCAGACTGAAACCGAGAGATTCCTGAACGACCTCCAGTGCTGCAAATGGCACTCAAGGCACCCCTTCATTCCAGTCTTTTTCTAACTCAAAGCAGTAAGCTTTCAACATCGACTTCAAAGTCTGATGAAATCTCTCAAGAGAGTCTGGGTGGAAGGTACTAAAGGGGCAATGGGTAACTCCCAACTGCTGTAACACTTGCTTGAAGATCTTTTGAATCATGGTCTGACTGCACTGCGGAAGCCCGAACATTGAAAATGATTTCACAGGGGCCTTCACAATACAGGGAGCAATGGCTTTGGGGAAATGAGTGGAAGAACACATGATGGCTAAGATAAATTGATTACCACTCTTGAAATTTGGGCAAAGGACCAACTTAGTCCACCAGAGCCCTGCTGAAAGTTTCGTCAAAAGCAGTTATAGGCTGCAAAGGTGCAACCGGAACATTTTGTTTTTGTTTACCTGTCAGCTGACAAACACGGCACGATTTAGGGTAAACCCCAACATATTTTTTCAGACCTGGACAGAATTATTTACTCAAGATACGGTCATATGTATTGTTGACCCCAAGATGGCGTGCCATACTACCATTGTGAGCCAACATCAGTATCTCTTGTCAGAGTGTAACAACAACTTAAGATACACTGGGCTAATCATCTTGACCAGAAGTGGCGTAGGAATTTTGTCATCAGAAACCCATCTATGTCAAAGCAACCCACACAAACTTAATCAAACGCCTCTTCTGGACATATCTCCACAATCAGCTGCTTCCGAGACAAAGTTTTTTTGTTGTTGTTATTTTTAGTTTAACTTTTATTCAGGACCATTTAGGGACTCTCTCTTCTTTCAGAGGTCCCCCGAACTCACTCACCTTTGGGGTTTTCAAAGGAAAGGTCAACTCCGGAGGTTTACCAAAGTCAGGACCACACGTACAGTTGAAGTCGGAAGTTTACATACACTTAATTTGGAGTCATTACTACTCATTTTTCAACAACTCTACAAATTTCTTGTTAAAAAAAACATTGTTTTGGCAAGTCTGTTAGGTCATCTACTTTGTGCATGACAAGTAATTGTTCCAACAATTGTTTACAGACAAATTATTTCACTTATAATTCACTGTATCACAATTCCAGTGGGTCAGAAGTTTACATCCACTAAGTTGACTGTGCCTGCCTCCCGGGTGGCGCAGTGGTTAAGGGCGCTGTACTGCAGTGCCAGCTGCGCCACCAGAGACTGGGTTCGTTCCCAGGCTCTTTCGTAACCGGCTGCGACCGGGAGGTCCGTGGGGCGACGCACAATTGGCCTAGCGTCGCCTGGGTTGGCCGGTAGGGATATCCTTGTCTCATCGCGCACCAGCGACTCCTGTGGCGGGCCGGGCGCGCTAACAAAGGTTGTCAGGTGCACGGTGTTTCCTCCGACACATTGGTGCGGCTGGCTTCCGGGTTGGATGCGCGCTGTGTTAAGAAGCAGTGCGGCTTGGTTGGGTTGTGTATCGCATGACTTTCAACCTTCGTCTCTCCCGAGCCCATACGGGAGTTGTAGCGATGAGACAAGATAGTAGCTACTAAAACAATTGGATACCACGAAATTGGGGAGAAAACGGGGTAAAATTAAAAGAAAATAATAATAAAGTTGACTGTGCCTTTTAAACAGTTCGGAAAATTACATAAAATTATGTCATGGCTTTAGAAGCTTCTGTTGGCAGATTAGATCGATTCAGTTAAATTATCACAGCTCAGGATAAGACCCAGATGCAGACAAAGGAGCTGGATAATTTGAATGTTTATTATAACACGGGGCAGGCAAAGGGCAGGTTGAGGGCAGGCTGAGGTTCGTGATCCAGGAGAATCACGCAAGTGCTTCACGGCAGGCAGGCTCAGGACAGGGTCAGAACCGGGAAGACTAAAAACAAAAACTTAAGGAACAGGAAAAAACACGCTGGCACGACCTAACAAAGACAAGATGAACTGGCAACAGACAAATAGAAAGTGCAGGTATACACTACCATTCAAAAGTTTGGGGTCACTTAGAAATGTCCTTGTTTTTTAAAGAAAAGCACATTTTTGGTTCTTTAAAATAACATCAAATTGATCCGAAATACAGTGTAGACATTGTTAATGTTGTAAATGACTATTGTAAGAATAGACTGACGATTTTCAGAAGAAAGGTATTTGTTTCTGGCTATTTTGATCCTGTAATCAAACCCACAAATGCTGATGCTCCAGATACTCAACTTGTCTAAAGAAGGTCAGTTTTATTGCTTCTTTAATCAGAACAACAGTTTTCAGCTGTGCTAACAAAATTGCAAATTGGTTTTCTAATGATCAATTAGCCTTTTTAAAATGATTAACTTGGATTAGCTAACACAACGTGCCATTGGAACACAGGAGTGATGGTTGCTGATAATGGGCCTCTGTACACCCATGTAGATATACCATTAAAAATCTGCCGTTTCAGGCTACAATAGTCATTTACAACATTAACAATGTCTACACTGTATTTCTGATCATTTTTATGTTATTTCAATGGACAAAAATGTTTGCTTTTCTTTCAAAAACAAGGACATTTCCCATTGACCCCAAACTTTTGAACGGTAGTGTAAATACACTGGGGATAATGGGGAAAATGGGAGACACCTGGTGGGGGTGTGTAGACAAGCACAGGTCTACAGATCATGGTGTGACTTCAATGAATTAATAATATCATTTATATTATACATTTCTTGGTAGTCCAACAAATATTTCTATCAGGTTGTAAATCACACCTGGCCTGGTACATTGTTTGCTCCTGCCACCCATTTGGGATGCACTGTTTCAGTTTCAATGCCTCAATATTTTGGACAAAAACACATGAATGTAACCAAGGCTGGGAAGTCACTAGTCAGTCATAACGGTGTTAATAGGCTAGTTTATCTGTTCAGGTGAGCCTTCATGCTTTTGCAAACAAAGCAATGGAGGGGTGCTCAACAGAAATCACAAGAATGGCTTACGATGAAAACGCTAGCTTATCTACGGTTGAAGTCGGAAGTTTACATACACTTAGGTTGGAGTCATTCAAACTTGTTTTTCAACCACTCCACAAATGTCTTGTTAACAAACTATAGTTTTGGCAAGTCGGTTAGGACATCTATTTTGTGCATGACACAAGTCATTTTACCAACAATTGTTTACAGATTATTTCACTGTATCACAATTCCAGTGGGTCAGAAGTTTACATACACTAAGTTGACTGTGCCTTTAAACGGCTTGGAAAATTCCAGGAAATTATGTCATTACTTTAGAAGCTTCTGATTGACATCATTTGAGTCAATTGGAGGTGTACCTGTGGATGTATTTCAAGGCCTACCTTTTTACTTGACATCATGGGAAAATCATGGGAGCAATTTCCAAACGCCTGAAGGTCCCATGTTCTTCTGTAGAAACAATAGTATGCGAGTATAAACACATGGGACCACGCAGCCATCATGCTGCTCAGGAAGGAGACGCATTCTGTCTCCTAGAGATGAACGTACTTTGGTGCGAAAAGTGCAAATCAATCCCAGAACAACAGCAAAGGACCTTGTGAAGATGCTGGAGGAAACAGGTACAAAAGTATCTATATCCACAGTAAAACAAGCCCTATATCGACATAACCTGAAAGGCAACTCAGCAAGGAATTAACAAGCCACTGCTCCAAAACCGCTATAAAAAAGCCAGACTTGCAACTGCAAATGAGGACAAATATCATACTTTAAGGAGAAATGTCCTCTGGTCTGATGAAACAAAAATAGAACTGTTAGGCTATGATGACCATCGTTATGTTTGGCGGAAAAAGTGGGAGGCTTGCAAGCCGAATAACACCATCCCAACCGTGAAGCATGGGGTTGGCGGCTTCATGTTGTGGGGGTGCTTTTCTGCAGGAGGGACTGATGCACTTCACAAAATAGATGGCATCACGAGGAAGTAAAATTAAGTAAAATGATGTGGATATATTGAAGCAACATCTCAAGACATCAGTCAGGAAGTTAAAGCTTGGTCGCAAATGGGTCTTCCAAATGGACAATGACCCCAAGCATACTTCCAAAGTTGAGGCAAAATGGCTTAAGGACAACAAAGGCAAGGTATTGGAGTGGCCATCACCTCAATCCCATAGCCCTAACCTCAATCCCATAGAAAATGTGTGGGCAGAACTGAAAAAGCGTGCAAGGAGGCCTACAAACCTGACTAAGTTACACCAGCTCTGTCAGGAGGAATGGGCCAGAATTCACCCAACTTATTGTGGGAAGCTTGTGGAAGGCTACCCGGAACGTTTGACCCAAGTTAAACAATTTCAAGGCAATGCTACCAAATACTAATTGAGTGTATGGAAACTTCTGACCCACTGAGAATGTGATGAAAGAAATAAAGGCTGAAACAAATCATTCTCTCTACTATTATTCTGACATTTCACATTTCGCAAATAGACTCATTCTTATGGACAATATCAAATGTGCTATAGCAAAGCACCTGCGTGAGCTGAGTGAGTATCTATGTGAGAGTGGATTCTTGGCCCTCACTAGCATGAAATCTAAATACAGGCACAGACTGTGTGTGGAAAATCATTTAAGACAGACTCTCTCCAATACAACCCAACATTGCATAGTTATGTGCATCCTTTCAAGCAAAATAAAGAGCAAAATTGTTGATTATTATTTGTGCCTTGAGCTCTCTGTCACTACCCACAAGCCGGGTTGTGACAAAACTATGTTTAATAAATGTTTTGTCTAGTGTGTGTATTGCAGGCTTACAATGATGACAAAAAACAATATTTGAGAGTGTGCTGACCCTGGTGCTAGAGGGGGTACGCAGCTGGAGGTTGAATGTTTGAAGGGGTACCACTGCTCTAGGGAATATCTCTGATAACCCATCAGGTTGCTCTACTCTGGGTACCTTATAAACGACAAGATTTAGCACATCCTTCCGAACAGCAATCATTGACAAATTAATTAATCCCCCTTCAAAGGTAGGCTAGGCCGCACTCCAAAGACCACAGGACCAGAAACAAGATCAGACTCGAGTTCCACATTACACAAAGGAACATCCATGCAGTCCATCTCCACACCTTGAACTAACACACTGTAATAAGTTGCTGAAGTGTTAGACAAAGGCAAAACACCCTCCAAAAGTATGAACTGGGCTGCCCCAGTGTCCCGCAGTATCTTCACAGGCTGCTTAACAGCATCACCACTCCGCAGAGACACGGACCCATCTGAAACAAAGGGTTCATACAAATCTGATCTACAATCTTGTTTAGTAGATAAACCAGACCCAAACAGACACTTTCTCCCGCAGATATTGAAGCCTGACATAGGCGTATGTGGTATTTGAGACACAGCCCATGCAATAAAAACATATCTTTAGCTTAAACTGGCGGATTTTGATGAGGATTTTCTATTATTATGTTAATTAGATTGACGCATGGGTGCTTCAATAAACTCTTAAGAATTTGAATGGGCTGGAGGGCTCAGTTTTTTTTTGTTTCAATTTAGGACAATCGCTAGGCTTCCATCAAATCGCAGACAGATTTTCATGCGAATATTCACAAATCTGCCTAAACTTAAATGCGCATTTTCCCACCAGAGATGTGTTTCCATCAAACTGTCTTGCCTATAAAAGGCTGTTCATGATGACGTAGTGCACTTACTGAGCAAGATGGCACCGTCAGAGAGGGTTACCTTGCTTCTTTCTAGTCATTAGAAAACTATGCAGTATTCGTTTTTTTTTATGTATAATTGCCCCGTTAACGGCACAACAGCCAGTGAAAGTGAATCCCCCTCCCCCCTCCTCCCTCTCTGCAGATGACTTCGTCAACCATTTTGAAAAGAAGGTCGACGACATCCGATCCTCGTTTGCTAAGTCAAACGACACCGCTGGTTCTGCTCACACTGCCCTACCCTGTGCTCTGACCTCTTTCTCCCCTCTCTCTCCAGATGAAATCTCGCGTCTTGTGACGGCCGGCCGCCCAACAACCTGCCCGCTTGACCCTATCCCCTCCTCTCTTCTCCAGACCATTTCCGGAGACCTTCTCCCTTACCTCACCTCGCTCATCAACTCATCCCTGACCGCTGGCTACGTCCCTTCCGTCTTCAAGAGAGCGAGAGTTGCACCCTTCTGAAAAAACCTACACTCGATCCCTCCGATGTCAACAACTACAGACCAGTATCCCTTCTTTCTTTTCTCTCCAAAACCCTTGAACGTGCCGTCCTTGGCCAGCTCTCCCGCTATCTCTCTCAGAATGACCTTCTTGATCCAAATCAGTCAGGTTTCAAGACTAGTCATTCAACTGAGACTGCTCTTCTCTGTATCACGGAGGCGCTCCGCACTGCTAAAGCTAACTCTCTCTCCTCTGCTCTCATCCTTCTAGACCTATCGGCTGCCTTCGATACTGTGAACCATCAGATCCTCCTCTCCACCCTCTCCGAGTTGGGCATCTCCGGCGCGGCCCACGCTTGGATTGCGTCCTACCTGACAGGTCGCTCCTACCAGGTGGCGTGGCGAGAATCCGTCTCCTCACCACGTGCTCTCACCACTGGTGTCCCCAGGGCTCTGTTCTAGGCCCTCTCCTATTCTCGCTATACACCAAGTCACTTGGCTCTGTCATAACCTCACATGGTCTCTCCTATCATTGCTATGCAGACGACACACAATTAATCTTCTCCTTTCCCCCTTCTGATGACCAGGTGGCGAATCGCATCTCTGCATGTCTGGCAGACATATCAGTGTGGATGACGGATCACCACCTCAAGCTGAACCTCGGCAAGACGGAGCTGCTCTTCCTCCCGGGAAGGACTGCCCGTTCCATGATCTCGCCATCACGGTTGACAACTCCACTGTGTCCTCCTCCCAGAGCGCTAAGAACCTTGCGTGATCCTGGACAACACCCTGTCGTTCTCAACTAACATCAAGGCGGTGGCCCGTTCCTGTAGGTTCATGCTCTACAACATCCGCAGAGTACGACCCTGCCTCACACAGGAAGCGGCGCAGGTCCTAATCCAGGCACTTGTCATCTCCCGTCTGGATTACTGCAACTCGCTGTTGGCTGGGCTCCCTGCCTGTGCCATTAAACCCCTACAACTCATCCAGAACGCCGCAGCCCGTCTGGTGTTCAACCTTCCCAAGTTCTCTCACGTCACCCCGCTCCTCCGCTCTCTCCACTGGCTTCCAGTTGAAGCTCGCATCCGCTACAAGACCATGGTGCTTGCCTACGGAGCTGTGAGGGGAACGGCACCTCAGTACCTCCAGGCTCTGATCAGGCCCTACACCCAAACAAGGGCACTGCGTTCATCCACCTCTGGCCTGCTCGCCTCCCTACCACTGAGGAAGTACAGTTCCCGCTCAGCCCAGTCAAAACTGTTCGCTGCTCTGGCCCCCCAATGGTGGAACAAACTCCCTCACGACGCCAGGACAGCGGAGTCAATCACCACCTTCCGGAGACACCTGAAACCCCACCTCTTTAAGGAATACCTAGGATAGGATAAAGTAATCCTTCTCACCCCCCCCTTAAAAGATTTAGATGCACTATTGTAAAGTGGCTGCTCCACTGGATGTCATAAGGTGAATGCACCAATTTGTAAGTCGCTCTGGATAAGAGCGTCTGCTAAATGACTTAAATGTAAATGTAAATGTAATTAAAGTTCCTCAAACATGTATTTTAACGTTTTAAAGGTAATCTTGTTGTTAATCCCACCACAGTGTCCGATTTCAAATAGGCTTTACAGCGAAATCACTACAAACGATTATGTTAGGTCACCACCAAGCCACAGAAAAACACAACCATTTTTCCAGCCAAAGAGAGGAGTCACAAAGCACAAATAGAGATAAAATGGATTAGTAACCTTTGATAATCTTCATCGGATGACACTCATAGGACTTCATGTTACACAATACATGTATGTTTTGTTTGATAAAGTTCATAGTTATATCCCAAAATCTGAGTTTACATTGGCGCGTTACGTCCACTAGTTCCAAAAACATCCAGTGATTTTGCATAGCCACATCGAATCAACAGAAATACTCATCATAAATGTAGATGATAATACAAGTTATACACATGGAATTATAGCTATACCTCTCCTTAATGCAACTGCTGTGTCCGATTTTTTTTTTAACTTTGAGGAAAAAGCAAACCATGCAATAATCTGAGACGGCGCTCAGAAAATAAATAACATTTTCCACCATGTTGGAGTCAACAGGAACCAGAAATCACATTATAAATATTCCCTTACCTTTGATGATCTTCATCAGAATGCACTCCCAGGAATCCTAGTTCCACAATAAATGCTTGATTTGTTCGATAATGTCCACTATTTATGTCTAAGTAGCTAGCTTATGTTAGGGCATTAGGTACACATATCCAAATGCTTGTGAAGGTCCAGCATAACTTCTGACAAAAACTTCAAAAAGTAATATTACAGGTTGAAGAAACATTTCAAACTAAGTATAGAATCAATCTTTATGGTGTTTTTAACATAAATCTTCAATAAAGTTCCAACCGGCGAATTCCTTTGTGTCTAAAGAAGCCATGGAACGCAGGTTGATATCATATGAAATGCGCGTGACCAGGACTCATTCAGCCCCACAACATAGTAGAAGCCTCATTTATTTCCCTGGCCACATCTGCAGTCCTCATGCCTCCTTGCAGCATGCCTAAGGCACGTTCACGCAGATGAGCAGGGACCTTGGGCATCTTTCATTTGGTGTTTTTCAGAGTCAGTAGAAAGAGTCTGCCTTTGTCACGGTAGTAATGACAAAATGGTGAATACGATGCCAAACCTTGCCTTTGAGGAAAAAGACTGAAATCTCGTCGTGGGAAGTTACTTTTCTGGACAGTGTTTTGTGTAGGGATAAGTACTTGGTGCTTTTTTAAGGTAGATTTATGAGTCAACATAAGCTCATCTGCAGGGACTGCAGCTTTCTCAAGAGTGAGATCCTTCTGCTCATAAATGAAGGTAGCAACCCTTTTGTGAAGGCCACTCTTGAACTGCTCAAGAGTGTCTTTAAATCCACAAGGTCCTTGACTTCTTGAGATGGACACCATCGATCAAAAAGAGAAGCTTGTTTCCTTGCGTATTAAACATGACTGTGCGACTGTCTTTCGCAATTTACGGAACTGTTGCCTGTATGCCTCTGGGACCAACTCATAATCCCCAAGGACAGCAGCTTCAAGTGTTATATTCTGAACTCTGATCAAGAGATTAAGCGGCATACACTTTAAGTGTTTCCCAAAAGAACACATTGGAGGAGCAGTGACCAGATATTGCGTAACCATTTTAGGGATGTGGCAATCCACTCAAACAGAGTAAAATATCTTGGTTGGACCAAGGTCAAACTCTATTGAAGGTGCAGGATGGCGTGACTGGATTCGGAAAATTGTACAGATCTATCTCGTTGTAATGCTACCAGATCTCTCTTTTAATCGAATGGTTTATGCTCAGGTTCTTTCTCCTTTGCTATACGTTCTTCTTGTTCTAGTCTGGCTGCACGTACTTATTCCTTTTCTATGTGCTCTTACTCAAGTTCCCTTTTCCTGTACTCAATCTCTAATTTCAGTTGCTCTAATTTTGCCTTTAGTTTTAACTCCCACAGTTGCACGTCTAATGGGGTTTACCCTACTACCCGTAGGACACTTTTCATCAGCTTCACTCTCCTGAAGGATTTCCTTCTCCACCAAAGCAGCATCAAGCAACTCCTTGAGCAGTCACACTGTCATAATGCTTTGCAATAATGATCGGATTCATATTCGTACATTCATCTCGTATTTCCCAAGTAGGGTTTTCCACAAATGCTTCCAAACCAAAATCCTGTGTACTTATGCAATTTTCAAACTGATTTCACCAAAATGATTTCACCAATCTTATAACCACAATGTTGGTTGTCAGTGGCAGAAGCTCTACAATGAAAGCATTATTTAAACAGTCATACCTGGGTACAGTAGAGCTTCAGAGTAGGTGATTATAGTGACTACCATACTAATTGGAAACAATATCCCAGACGAGCTCCAATTTTGTTAAGTTCCCACAAGACAAAATATGTCGTAGGATAGGAAGTAAAACTAATATGGAGCCAAACAAACAGGGGAAAACTCAAACCTCAGGCTTCTTTTGGCTAACTATAGTGGTTGAGCTGTAAATTACACCACAGCTAACGTGAGGTGTAGCTCTCCCAACATCTTCTTTTCAATTGATGCACTGGACCAAGAGGTCTAACGAGGTGACTCCAATCATTACAGGACCTTCTGGCGCCTTCCGGCGCCGACAGAGATGGCCGCCTCGCTTCGCGTTCCTAGGAAACTATGCAGTTTTTTTTACGTGTTATTTCTTACATTGGTACCCCAGGTCATCTTAGGTTTCATTACATACAGTCGAGAAGAACTACTGAATATAAGAGCAGCGTCAACTCACCATCAGTACGACCAAGAATATGACTTTCCCGAAGCGGATCCTGTGTTCTGCCTTTCACCCAGGATAACGGAATGGATCCCAGCCTGCGACCCAAAACAACGACTTTGTAAAAGAGGGAAACGAAGCGGTCTTCTGGTCAGACTCCGGAGACGGGCACATCGCGCACCACTCCCTAGCATACTTCTCGCCAAGGTCCAGTCTCTTGACAACAAGGTTGATGAAATCCGAGCAAGGGTAGCATTCCAGAGGGACATCAGAGACTGTAACGTTCTTTGCTTCACGGAAACATGGCTCACTCGAGAGATGCTATCGGAGTCAGTGCAGCCAGCTGGTTTCTCCACGCATCACATCGACAGAAACAAACATCTTTCTGGTAAGAAGAGGGGCGGGGCGTATGCTTTATGGTTAACGAGACGTGGTGTGGTCACAACAACATACAGGAACTCAAGTCCTTCTGTTCACCCGATTTAGAATTCCTCACAATCAAATGTCGACCGCATTATCTACCAAGGGAATTCTCTTCGATTATAATCACAGCCGTATATATTCCCCCCCAAGCAGACACATCGATGGCTCTGAACTAACTTTATTTAACTCTTTGCAAACTGGAAACCACATATCCTGAGGCTGCATTCATTGTAGCTGGGGATTTTAACAAGGCTAATCTGAAAACAAGACTCTCTAAATTGTATCAGCATATCGATTGCGAAACCAGGGCTGGTAAAACCTTGGATCATTGCTATTCTAACTTCTGCGACACATATAAGGCCCTCCCCGCCCTCCTTTCGGAAAAGCTGACCACGACTCCAATTTGTTGCTCCCTGCCTACAGACAGAAGTTAAAACAAGAAGCTCAAACAACAACATTGACGAATACGCTGAGTCGGTGAGCGAGTTGTCGTTCCCATAGCAACGATTAAAACATTCCCAAACCAGAAACCGTGGATTGATGGCAGCATTCGCATGAAACTGAAAGCGCGAACCACTGCTTTTAATCAGGGCAAGGTGCCCGGAAACATGACCGAATACAAACAGTGTAGCTATTCCCTCCGAAAGGCAATCAAACAAGCTAAGCGTCAGTATAGAGACAAAGTAGAATCGCAATTCAATGGCTCAGACACAAGAGGTATGTGGCAAGGTCTACAGTCAATCACGGATTACAAAAAGAAAACCAGCCCAGTCACGGACCAGGATGTCTTGCTCCCAGGCAGACTAAATAACTTTTTTGCCCGCTTTGAGGACAATACAGTGCCACTGACAAGGCCCGCAACCAAAACATGCGGACTCTCCTTCACTGCAGCCGAGGTAAGTAAAACATTTAAACATGTTAACCCTCGCAAGGCTGCAGGCCCAGACGGCATCCCCAGCCGCGCCCTCAGAGCATGCGCAGACCAGCTGGCTGGTGTGTTTACGGACATATTCAATCAATCCTTATCCCAGTCTGCTGTTCCCACATGCTTCAAGAGGGCCACCATTGTTCCTGTTCCCAGGAAAGTTAGGTAACTGAGCTAAATGACTACTGCCCCGTAGCACTCACTTCCGTCATCATGAAGTGCTTTGAGAGACTAGTCAAGGACCATATCACCTCCACCCTACCTGACACCCTAGACCCACTCCAATTTTCTTACCGCCCCAATAGGTCCACAGACGATGCAATCTCAACCACACTGCACACTGCCCTAACCCATCTGGACAAGAGGAATACCTACGTGAGAATGCTGTTCATCGACTACAGCTCAGCATTTAACACCATAGTATCCTCCAAACTCGTCATCAAGCTCGAGACCCTGGGTCTCGACCCCGCCCTGTGCAACTGGATACTGGACTTCCTGACGGGCCGCCCCCAGGTGGTGAGGGTAGGTAACAACATCTCCACCCCGCTGATCCTCAACACTGTGGCCCCACAAGGGTGCGTTCTGAGCCCTCTCCTGTACTCCCTGTTCACCCACGACTGCGTGGCCACGCACGCCTCCAACTCAATCATCAAGTTTGCGGACGACACTACAGTGGTAGGCTTGATTACCAACAACGACGAGACGGCCTACAGGGAGGAGGTGAGGGCCCTCTGAGTGTGGTGTCAGGAAAATAACCTCACACTCAACGTCAGCAAAACTAAGGAGATGATTATGGACTTCAGGAAACAGCAGAGGGAATACCACCCTATCCACATCGATGGGACAGTAGTGGAGAGGGTAGTAAGTTTTAAGTTCCTCAGCGTACACATCACAGACAAACTGAATTGGTCCACCCACACAGACAGCATCGTGAAGAAGGTACAGCAGCGCGCCTCTTCAACCTCAGGAGGCTGAAGAAATTTGGCTTGTCACCAAAAGCACTCTCAAACTTCTACAGATGCACAATCGAGAGCATCCTGTCAGGCTGTATCACCGCCTGGTACGGCAACTGCTCCGCCCACAACCGTAAGGCTCTCCAGAGGGTAGTGAGGTCTGCACAACGCATCACCGGGGGCAAACTACCTGCCCTCCAGGACACCTACAACACCGATGTCACAGGAAGGCCATAAAGATCATCAAGGACAACAACCACCCGAGCCACTGCCTGTTCACCCCGCTATCATCCAGACGGCGAGGTCAGTACAGGTGCATCAAAGCTGGGACCGAGAGACTGAAAAACAGCTTCTATCTCAAGGCCATCAGACTGTTAAACAGCCACCACTAACATTGAGTGGCTGCTGCCAACACACTGACTCAACTCCAGCCACTTTAATAATGGAAATTGATGGGAATTGATGTAAAATATATCACTAGCCACTTTAAACAATGCTACTTAATATAATGTTTACATACCCTACATTACTCATCTCATATGTATATACTGTACTCGATACCATCTACTGCATCTTGCCTATGCCGCTCTGTACCATCACTCATTCATATATCTTTATGTACATATTCTTTATCCCTTTACACTTGTGTGTATAAGGTAGTAGTTTTGGAATTGTTAGTTAGATTACTCGTTGGTTATTACTGCATTGTCGGAACTAGAAGCACAAGCATTTCGCTACACTCCCATTAACATCTGATAACCATGTGTATGTGACAAATACATTTGATTTGATTAGATTTGATCAGTGCCCCACACCCAATCAACATTGAAATGGATGGAGAATCTGAAAACCGTAGCTCAAGGGCTGTGTTTACACAGGCAGCCCAATTCTGATTTGTTTTCCCACCAATTGGTCTTTTGACCAATCACATCAGATCTTTTCTCAGATCTTTTTCAGAGCTGATCTGATTGGTCAAAATATATCAGAATTGGGCTGCCTGTAGTACGCAGCCAAAGTGTATCTCTCCCTTGTCCTTCTCAAAAAAATCACAGGATTCCTCATTTCTAAGCAGCTCACTTTTTCCGGGGACCACTGAGACCACTTGACCGCTGGCTGACACTTAGCATGGGTCCCCTTATAAGGATCAATGATCTGGGAGCAGTGAGAGAGTTAGCAATGGGAGACCCTGATGAGCTAAAACGAATGCACCTAGATTTCCACGAGACGAGCTCCTGGGATGCATTCCTGACCTATGGCCGTCACCTATCTAGGGCATCAGTCAGCTGACTCTGTTTTGAATGAAGAGGCTTGCAGTTCTAGTTGGATAACTCTAATACAGTTAGCCATTGCTGTGATGAATGCACAATATTTTCAGTTCTTACTGTACAGTAAATGCATTTGCATTCTCACGACAACTTTAATGGCTACAGGAAGTGTATTACAGGGCAAATTAAGAAACGAATGAAAAACAACTATAGAAATAGAAAACTGTGCAATTGGCATATCATTGTCATCAGCTATGTTTCCAATAATTTGTGTCCAGTGATTTTTTTGTGACATTTAGATACTTTGCATAGAAAATAGATTTGACAATTGCCTGCTACGGTGCCTTTCTATTTATAATCTTGTTGATAAATGAAGTGGTTTAAGTGTTTCCATTTAGGCAAATTACGCATTAATAGATTTGCGAGAGCTGTATATATTTATATTTGATTTAACTAGGCATGACAGTTAAGAATAAATTCTTATCTCAGAATGACGACCTATCCTGGCCAAACCCTCCCCTAATAACACGGACGACGCTGGGCCATTTGTGTGCCGCACTACGGGACTCACGATCATGGCCCGGTATCGAACCAGGGTCTGTAGTGACGCCTCTAGCACTGGGATGCAGTGCCTTAGACCGCTGTGCCACTCTGGAGTGGCGTTAAGTTTCCTGTTTCATGTATCAGATACACAAAAAAGGTGCTATCTGCAACCTAATAGGGTTCTTCAGCTATCCCCATAGGATAACCCTTTGAAGAACCCTTTTTAGTTCCAGGTAGAACCTTTTTAGGGTTCAATGTAGAACCTTTTCCACAGAGGGTTCTACGTGGAACCCAAAATGATTATATCTGGAGCCAAAAAAGGGTTCTACCTGAACGAAAATGGCTTATCCTATGGTAACAGCCGAAGAACCATTCTGGAACCCTTTTTTCTAAGAGTGTAGCCCACAAAGGCCAGCACAGATAGAATTCAAGAATTGACTGTATTCTAATAATTATCATGTGTCAACATATTGTCACAGTCCGTGCCATGGTGAAACTTGCACACCTGTAGATTTGAAATAATTGGATGGTGAAACTTGCATTGCCAACCGGAAAAGCAAGACAAGGCAATTAATCCATTCTTGAAAGTCAGGACAAGGATCCTGCAAAGAAACATTGTTTTTATAGTTGAACAAAAGATTTAGCAGTCTGTAGGCATTAAAAACGTCATATAGAGTGGAGTAAAAATATCGAATGAAGCGCAATTTCACCAAAATGTGCTCTCTTGTCAGGACACTGTTGTTCAGAGCAGCTTACACAATCACTTCAAACTGGAGCTGGAAAAACTAACTGCGCTTCGTTGTACCTTTATTCAATTGATATTTCTTTGTATATATCCATCAAAATTATGCTCATTCAGGATTTCAACTGGCTGAGAAAAGCTGCCTGCCTGTCTGTCTTATCCCGACTCCTGACGCCTTCATTACTATGCGACAGCTGGAGATTGAATTTGAATTTTGAAACAATTTTTCAAATCTCAGAGAGACAGACAGCAAGGTTTATACAAATCTCCACTGTTGAAAACTAAATGTTAGTCTAAAAGAAATGTGAGATAATGTCTAAATGCTTTTTATAGTGGAGATCAAGTTTATTAATTGCCTGGCTGGGCTGATGAGACAGTGGATTGCACAGTCAGATTGAACAGAGTAAATTTATATTTGAACCTCATAGATTTAGCTGGTGGTAACTTGTGGAATAGAAAGGGAAAGGGGGATACTTAGTCAGTTGTCCAACTGAAATGTGTCTTCCACATTTAACCCAAACCCTCTGAATCAGAGAGGTGTGGGGGGCTGCCTTAATCGACATCCACCGCGCCCTGGGAACAGTGCCTTGCTCAGGGGCAGAACGACAGATTTTTACCTTGTCAACTCGGGGATTCGATCCAGCAACCTTCCGGTTACTGGCCCAACACTCTAACCACTAGACACTGGCTGGAATGCGGTTTTAACCAATCAGCATTCAGGATTAGACCCACCCATTGTATGATATCTAACAATACAAAACATTACATGACAATTTAAAAAGTCAAATAATGGAATTAAGAAATATAGGCATATTAGGATGAGCAAAGTCAGAGTCCGGAATATTAATACAGTGGGGCAAAAAGTATTTAGTCAGACACCAATTGTGCAAGTTCTCCCACTTAAAAAGATGAGAGAGGCCTGTAATTTTCATCATAGGTACCCTGAGACACTTGCATTCAGTCTGCATGGTCAATGCAGCACATTCAACAAAATGTTGATGACAACAATGCTGTTTTCACATTGTGTCTCAATTTAAATCCACTAGGGTTCTATAATTACACTATTAGTTTGTGTTTCTTACATCTGCAAACTGCTAGTTTGTCTTTTCTTAGCAAGTTGGGCCTAAATTCTGTTAGCTGCTAATGCTAATCTCATGTTAACTGGTTAGCTAGCTAATAATAAATGTACTGAGTCGGAACAAATGTAATTACCTATACAGTCCGATAATACCAGTGATGGTGTAGACTTAAATCAGCATGTTGTTTGTGCCACAGTATCTTCGAAATCAAAGAGGAATATGCGAAGCATGAAGTAAGCTAAGAGAACATACAATGGGTCCCCTAGGAAACACTTATCTACAATATGGTTCCTACCATGTCACAATAACACAATTACATTTGGTTAAAAATAAGGCACAGATTGATTGTGTCACGGCAGTCAAAAGAAGTGGACCAAAGTGCATCGTGGTGAGAGTACATTTTATTTGATTTTAAAATGTCGCCAACAAAACAACAAACAAAAGAAACAACCGTGAAGCTTACAGGGCTAAGTGCCACAAACAAAGTTAACCACCCACACTGAAAGGAGGGAAAAAGGGCTACCTAAGTATGATTCCCAATCAGAGACAACGATAGACAACTGTCCCTGATTGAGAACCATACCCGGCCAAAACATAGAAATAAAGCATCATAGAAAAGAAAAATAGAATGCCCACCCACCACACACCCTGACCTAACTAGAGAAATAAAATGGATCTCTAAGGTCAGGGCGTGACAGTACCCCCACAAAGGTGCGGACTCCGGCCGCAAAACCTGAACCTATAGGGGAGGGTCCGGGTGGGCATCTATCCGCGGTGGTGGCTCTGGTGCAAGACGTAGACCCCGCTCCACCTCTGGCTCACCCCGCTTTGGTGGCGCCTCTGGTGTGGGGACCCTCTCTGCGGGCCCCGGACTGGGGACCCTTGTTGCGGGCCCCGGACTGGGCACCCTAGTTGCGGGCCCCGGACTGGGCACCCTAGTTGCTGGAGGCTCCGGAGGCTCCGGACTGGAGGCCGTCGTTGAAGGCTTCGTGCCATGACTCCTCACTGGAGGCTTCTTGCCATCGATCATCACTGGAGGCCTCGTTCGTGCAGCCGGCACAGGACTCAATGGGCTGGGGAGACACACAGGAGGCCTGGTGCTTGAAGCAGGCACAGGACTCACCGGGCTGAAGAGACACACAGGAGGCCTGGAGCGTGGGGTGGGCATCGGATACACTGGGCCGTGGTAGGCGCACTGGAGGTCTCGAGCGTAGAGCTGGCACGACCCATTCTGGCTGGATGCCCACTTCCACTCGGCAAATGCGGGACGCTGGTACAGAACACACCGGCCTGTGAATGCTCACTCGAGACACCGTGCGCATCACCTCATAACACGGTGCCTGACCAGTCACATGCTCCCCACGGTAAGCACGGGGAGTTGGCTCAGGTCTAAACTCCGACAAACTCCCCGTGTACCCCCCCCATTTTTTTTACAGGGCTAAGTGCCACAAACAAAGTTAACCAACCACACTGAAAGGAGGGAAAAAGGGCTACCTAAGTATGGTTCCCAATCAGAGACAATGATAGGCAGCTGTCCCTGATTGAGAACCATACCCTGCCAAAACAAATGGGGAATGTAAACCAGGTGTGCAGGGAACAAGACAAAACAAATGGATCAATGAAAATTGGAGCGGCGATGGCTAGGAAGCCGGTGACGTCGACCCCCGAACGCCGCCCGAACAAGGAGAGGAGCCGACTTCAGGCGGAAGTTGTGACACAAATACACCTCACATGATAGACCCAATCTATTTGACATCTTCTCAGCAATGGCTCCTTACCATAGCTACAGTATCAATATCTACTTTAGTTGGCACGTTTCTAGTGACACGCATGCATGTGGTGGCCATTCATATTACACTCGGCCTTTGGGTCAGACACTCTTTGGCACGTTTACTGTATGCACGACTGGGTTCAAAGCAGCAAACGTCTCATATATTACAAATCACATTACAGCATGTGTGGTTGGGTCCTACGCACCATCATATGTGACCGACCACTTCGATTTAGTCTTATGTTGGAACATTTGAAATTGTGTTCATTTACATTGGATAAAAGTAAAGACTCAGAGCTACAAAATGGTATATCAAACACTGCAGTTGAGGAACAATGGGAAAGTAGTTCTGCTTTGAAAGTTGATAAACTTGTAACGTAATTTTCTACAAAATGTCTGTGAATGTTTTGGTACACCTACTGGAGAGATCTTCTTTGTCTTCACCTATTCAGCATTTTTCACACTCTCTTAAGCCTTAGCCCCAACCATCACTTTAAGGATACATATGTGAGGCCATGTGCTAAACAGAGTGAGTAAGGTATTGTAGTTAACAACCAAAATGTCAAGACTAAAAGTGGTGAAAGTAGTAGCCTACAATAAGGGAAAATCTCCAGGTAAAAATACAATATCTAGTCCTTGGCCTAAATCCTAATCTAACTTTGGGGCAGGTCATGTTGTTCTTCACATTACCGTCTCTGGTAAATACACACTATATCAAATCAAGATTTATTTGTCACATGTACAGGATACAGAATGTGTAAATGGCATAGTGAAATGGTTACTAGCATATTTTCATTTCAGCAATATCAAAAATAGAAAGTGTCCAGATAAAAATATTGTATAAATATTTTATACACTGAACAAAAATAGAAAAGCAACATGTAGGTCCCATGTTTCATGAGCTGAATTTTTTTTCTTCCCAGAAACGTTCCATACGCACAAAAAGCTTATTTCTCTCAAATGCATTAGTTAGCATTTCTCCTTTGCCATTATAATTCATCCACCTGAAAGGTGTGGCATATCAAGAAGCTGATTAAACAGCATGATCATTACACAGGTGCACCTTGTCCTGGGGAACTTAAAATTCCACTTGAAAATTCCACCTTTGACAAAAAAATAACACACTGACACAGATGTCTCAAGTTTTGAGGGAGCATGCAATTGACATGCTGACTACAGGAATGTCCACCAGAGCTGTTGTCAGAGAATTTAACGTTCATTTCTCTACCATATGCTGCCTCCAACATTGTTTTAGAGAATTTGGTAGTACGTCCAACCGGCCGCACAACCGCAGACCACGTGTAACCACGCCAGGCCAGGATATCACATCTGGCTACTTCACCTGTGGGGGGGCTCATCCCGATTGGCTGGGCCTGGCTCCCCAGCGAGTGGGCTTGGCTGCCAAATGGGTTGGCCTATGCACCCCTGCCCAGTCATGTGAAATCCATAGATTAGGGCCGAATACATTTATTTCAATTGACTGATTTCCTTTTATGAATTGTAACTCAGTGAAATCTTTGAAATTGTTGCATGTTGTGTTTTGTATTTTTGTTCAGTATAATTATTAGATGATGCTTACCCAGACACGCTTGTCGAAATTGATGGTTCCTGTGAAAGAAAACCACCCCCTGCCACATCTAGCTAAGGGGATGGGACACTATTGTCTAGACATGTACACAAGTTTATGAAATACAATAGAGGGCCGTAAACAATCCCAAACACATGGCTAATTTGATGGGTCATGCAATCATCTGGCAAAGTGGAGTCTTTTATTTAGACAAGCAGCTAGCTAAATAATGAACCATAATCCCAGCCCATGCAGTACAAACGGATTGTCATAGCTAGTCACCATGCATGAAATGCTGCAGTATGAATCTGCAGGAAGCTAAAGCTAACCAACTAGGTTCAATGTTAGCTAGCTGGCTAACATTAGGCTATAACTAGCAAGGCAAATGGATTTCTGAGAAACAAATAATATTGCTATCACTGTTTCTTCCCCATTACTGTCATCAGAAGACTACAATGTCTGGTTCAATTAAAATGTTTTTACCTAAATCAGGGATTTCCAGAGAGAGTCAGCAAGGTATGATCGTCTGCCAGAAAGTAGTTCATCATAACTTTTTCCCACTTATCTTTGTTGATAGCGCCTGCTAAATTCAGGCCAGCAACGTTGTTGAGAGCAGTAGCAACACTTTTGCAGTTCTCCAAGATATCTTTCAAAAATGCCACGGTAGCAAAGATGATTTACCCATACTGAGCAGCTCAGAAGCATACTACATGGCAGACCGATCCGAACTCATCTCTCGGCATGCCCAGCCCATCCATTATCTCAGCCAATCATGGCTAGCGGGAAGGTTCCTTACTTTTTCCTTGGGTATACCAACTAGGATTGTAATTTAACCATTTCATTCGTATTTACAGATGGCATACCAGTTTGTTAATAATGCACATTAATGTTCACATGTTCCCAAAAATATTGTTTACATTAAAATGCCTCTCCTGTGAGGTAGTGACGTGTGACATATGCCTAGCTTCCTGAAACGGGTCACATTTACAAGTGACAAATGAACAGTACTAGGTCTGTAGCAGCATGTGTACACGTGTGGATCCTGGAGTCGCAAGGGCAATCGGCCTGTCTACTCTGTTATCAATTAGCCTTTTAAAATGATAAACTTTGATTAGCTAACACAACGTGCCATTGGAACACAGGAGTGATAGTTGCTGATAATGGGCCTCTGTACGCCGAAGTAAATATTTCATAAACAATCTGCCGTTTCCAGCTACAATAGTCAGACAATTACAACATTTAACAATGTCTACACTGTATTTCTAATCAATTTAATGTTCTTTTAATGGACAAAAAAAATTGCTTTTCTTTCAAAAACATGACATTTTTAAGTGACCCCCAAACTTTTGAACGGTAGTGTATGTTGATTTGTTTAACACTTTTTTGGTTACTACATGATTATTGTGTTATTTTATAGTTTTTTATTCTACAATGTTGAAAATAGTAAAAATAAAAAATAAATACCATTGAATGAGTAGGTGTGTCCAAACCTTTGATTGGTACTGTACATAAATACACCAAATGGCTTACTGGTGTTCTGAACTGCAATGGCCAATAACTCAACAGTGCACATTTGTCATTGAATTATACAGAGGTAAATTGGATTGTAGGCATTGGTTGTAGGTCTGCTTTAGGTCTCCGCCTATTGGTAAGATGAGCACTCTGTATGAAAATGTTGATCTGGTAGAAATGTAAATCAATCTTGTCTCCAAAATAATGCATTATCCAGCAATGCAATTGCAATGCACAAGAGTTTGGAGTAAAAATCAATTCAAATTGTATTGGTCACATACACATGGTTAGCAGATGTTAATGTGAGTGTAGCGAAATGCTTGTGCTTTTAGTTCCGACAATGGAGTAATATCTAACAAGTCATCTAACAGTTTCACAACAACTACATTGTAAAGGGATGAATAAGAATATGTACATATAAATATATGGATGAGCGATGGCCGTGTGGCATAGGCAAGATGCAAGTAGATGGTATAGAGTACAGTATTTATATATGAGATGAGTAATGTAGGGTATGTAAACATTATATAAAGTGAGTTTGGTTTTAAGTATAGTAGAGGGGGACCTCGAAGGCCCTGAGATTAGGTTTAGAATTGTTTTGAATTTTGCATTTGGCATCATACAGCATGTAAATGTGCCTAACCACAAAGACTGAAGGTATTGTTAGCTGGCAGACTTTTATTTTTGACTTAACTTGGATTCACAGTACAACAATGCCTATAATAGCTTGTGTGGCTGTTGCAGTACACTCACCCTGCACACATAATGCACTAATATGCCAATTATACAGTACTGAAAATTACTTCTTGAAATGCTTAACGATCCTCTAGGTTATCCCTGTGGAGTTGTTAATGAGTTATTTCCTGCTCTGCCCTTGAAATGTTGGAACCCTTCTCCGGGTAATCACTGAAAGCAGGAAGAGGGCCTGGTTTCTCTGCTGCGCAGTGATAAACCAGAAAGCGATGCCTATCAATGTCAGCAAAAACAGCAGGAAATGGTCACATTCCTTCACTGGGTCCCAAAGTCGGGCAGTGCACCAAGCCTCACATCATTAAAGTCCTCCTCTATTAAAGGGACATCCCACAGTGAAATGTATATTTCTCACAGTTTGACTGAGCACTTGGTCTGGCTTGGCTGTCCCGCGTCAGATCAACATCCGTGTTCACATCAGAAACACGCCGCTGGTGGTGATGATGTCATCCACAGATGTCCATTCACCTGCTAATATACAATAGGCCTTTAAATGATGAAGACATTTTTGAAGAGAAATGTTTGACAAAATACGTCTCATACGCTTGTGATTTCCTTGTTAGTAGGAAAGCTATGGCTTGGTTTTACTGCTGTTGCTGACTGTCAGTAAACCATAGACTTAATAACACTGTTAGCAACCAACATTCCAGAATTCTTGGTTTGATGCGTAGGGGAGCATTTGTCTCGAGATGGTAGAAATAGTCGTTTTTATGGGAATCCCTCCTTTAAAGTTATGGAGCTTGGTGTTGGATGGCTTTTCCTTTCACACACCCAGCTAGGCACTGCTGGCTATTAACGGCACATTTTTACTCAATTACAGCAGTCTTGAGAAAGTGACAAAAGTTTTATAGAATCTGTTTGACTACTGTCTTACTCAAGGGACAATTTGCAACATCACATGTTCCAAACCTTGGAGGACAAAGCGATATGAATACTAGTTTAGTTTCCTTATGCAAGTTATTTGGTTTTGCATGAGAACATGAGGACATAGGAGTGGCAACTTTTTTGCTCCTACAAATGATACTATCTGAACTAAACAGCTCTGTTTCTGAGTGAGAGTGAGCGCTGCTATAGATGAGAGCATATGAAATTGGTTTACTGTGTGCCTGCGTGCATGTATGTGTCTGTGCACATGTGTTTGTGAGCCGTTGAGACTGTGAAAGAGTGAGTGGAATAGATTTTGTTTCCTTCAAATGGACCCCTAGTTAAATGCTTACTTGCCAGTACGGTTGGGCAGTGTCCAGATTTTCATAACATCATTCTGTCCTCTCATACCAGGCTATACGTTACTACCGGCTTACTACAAAAGGGGGCGCCAAAAAAAGCAACAACAAAAAAGCCCATTGGACGTCTATTACCAGGATGCTAACAAAATTAGAACAAGTAATGGCAAATTTCAATGGAGGCTGCTAGCTACATATGCTAACAAGCTCAGCCTAAATAAAATAATTGCAAAGACAGGCAATCAAGCACATAAAGTTAAACATATACAGTTGAAGTCTGAAGTTTACATATACTTAGGCTGCAGTTTAATAAAATACATTTTTCAACCACTCCACAAATTTCTTGTTAACAAACTATAGTTTTGGCAAGCCGGTTAGGACATCTACTTTGTGCATGACACAAGTCATTTTACCAACAACAGATCATTTAACTTATAATTCACTGTATCACAATTCCAGTGGGTCAGAAGTTTACATACACTAAGTTGACTATGCCTTTAAACAGCTTGGAAAATTCCAGAAAATGATGTCATGGCTTCTGATAGGCTAATTGACATAATTTGAGTCAATTGGAGATGTACCTGTGGATGTATTTCAAGGCCTACCTTCAAACTCTGTGCCTCTTTGCTTGACTTCATGGGAAAATCAAAAGAAATCAGCCAAGAAAAGAAATTGTAGACCTCCACAAGTCTGGTTCATACGGTTTGCAACTGCACATGGGGACAAAGATTGTACTTTTTGGAGAAATGTCCTCTGGTCTGATGAATCAAAAATAGAACTGTTTGGCCATAATGACTATCATTATGTTAGGAGGAAAAAGGAGGAGGCTTGCAAGCCGAAGAACACCATTCCAACCGTGAAGCACGGGGGTGGCAGCATCATATTGTGGGGGTGCTTTGCTGCAGGAGGGACTGGTGCACTTCACAAAATAGATGGCATAATGAGGAAGTAAAATGATGTGGATATATTGAAGCAACATCTCAAGACATCAGTCAGGAAGTTAAAGGTTGGTCGCAAATGGGTCTTCCAAATGGACAGAGACCCCAAGCATACTTCCAAAGTTGTAGCAAAATGGCTTAAGGACAACAAAGTCAAGGTATTGGAGTGGCCATCACAAAGCCCTGACCTCAAACCCCTAGAACATTTGTGGGTAGAACTGAAAAAACATGTGCGAGCAAGGAGGCCTACAAACCTGACTCGGTTACACCAGCTCTGTCAGGAGGAATGGGCCAAAATTCACCCAACTTTGTATGGGAAGCTTATGGAAGGCTACACGAAACGTTTGACCCAAGTTAAACCATTTAAAGGCAATGCTACCAAATACTAATTGAGTGTATATAAACCCACTGGGAATGTGATGACAGAAATAAAAGCTGAAAGAAATAATTCTCTCTCCTAATTATGCTGACATTTCACATTCTTAAAATAAGACAGGGAATTTTTACTAGGATTAAATGTAATTGGCTAAGGTGTATGTAAACTTCTGACTTCAACTGTATGTTATCATCTGATGAATATTAAGCTATTTTCTGTAAAATGTGTTGCACTAATGTATTTTCTGTGAAGGAAAACTATAGTTGCACTTCCCTGATCACTTTATTGAAGCTTAAGCTTAGCTTAATTTAAAGCGATTAATAATAATAATGTTCATTAGTGGACTGTAATGACATATAGTTCCCAATTCTCCATTGATAATTGCCATGGTGAAAGGTAAGAGCCCACCTATAATGCATTCCAGTCTTACACCAAAAGCACAGATCAACAGAGTAAGAGAGCTGTCTTGATCTATTTTAAAGGACCTGTCATAGTGAAATGTTGGAATGTTATCTTATAGAGCCTGCATGGTTTATGTTAAATGTGTTATGTGTGCTATTTTTAGCCTTTGTTGTGTTGAATGTGCTCAGAACTAGGGCTGTGATAGTCATTTTATCAGGCGATGATTGTCATTCAAATAACTGCCGGTCTCACTGTAATTTACTGTTAATTATACAAAAAATATATATAAATGCAAAATGTGAAGTGTTGGTCCCATGTTTCATGAGCTGAAATAAAATATCCCAGAAATGTTCCATACACACTGAAATGCTTATTTCTCCCAAATGTTGCACAAATTGGTTTACGTCCCTGTTAGTGAGCATTTCTCCTTTGCCAAGATAATCAATCCACCTGACAGGTATGCATATCAAAAAGCGGATTAAACAGCATGATCATTACACAGGTGCACCTTGTGCTTGGCACAATAAAAGGCCACGCTGAAGAGTGCAGTTTTGTCACACAACACAATGCCACAGATGTCTCAAGTTTTGAGGGAGCGTGCAATTGGCATGCTGACCGCAGGAATGTCCACCAGAGCTTTTGACAGATAATTAAATGTTCATTTCTCTACCGTAAGCCACCTCCAACGTCGTTTTAGAGAATTTGGCAGTACGTCCAACTGGCCTCACAACCGCAGACCACGTGTAACCACTCCAGCTCAGGACCTCCACATTCGACTTCTTCACCGGAGGGACTGTCTGAGACCACCACCTGTAGAGCTGATGAAACCGAGGAGTATTTTTGTCTTTAATAAAGCCCTTTTGTGGGGGAAACTCATTCTGATTGGCTGCGCCCCTGCCCAGTCATGTGAAATCCATAGATTAGGGCCTAATTTATTTATTGCAATTGACTGATTTCCTTAAATGAACTGTAACTCAGTAAAATTGTTGAAATTGTTGCATGTTGCATTTATATTTTTGTTCAGTATAACATAGCATCTCCGTCTTCCACGCATAGCCTACAAGCCACTGATGCTGACTTTTGGAACATCTACATTTTAAAAAGTCTAATAAATCCATTTAATATAGCCTACACCATCACAATAAATCCATTATTTATTTTAGGCAGGTCTAAAGAAACCTAGCCTATTTCAGAAGAACAGAATAGCATATTCTGAGTCGTCAGTATGTTAGGTCCTGAACTGTCTATGCCCTATGGCTGTGAGCTACACTAGCTCATTTAGCAGGCAATATTTGCTTATAATTCCTGTGGCATTATTTTACACCATTTTATAGTAAGATCAATACAATGGAACACAGCTGAAGAAATGACAAAGGATATAGTTCCTATTTTCGAGGGAGTGCGTGCACATGCAGCTATTCTGTGTTGAACAGTTAACAAAGAAACAGGTCCATGTATATATGCTTTATTTAGAGTTATTTATGCAACTTTAGTTTTGATACAAACGTTAGGTTATATGTTTTGATTTCTAATATATTCTAAGGCTGCATGATGCGACAGAAGATGATTTGAAAAAATTTGTATGAATGGCAGGCAGCACACACTTAATCAGTCTCTGATTCACAATTTGACCATTTTCTCAACCAGTATTCTCCAATTTCTCCAACTGGTCTTTACATAAAGAGTGGAATTATTTTTGATTTAGAAAGGCTATTAAAAAAAATGTAATCCATAGCCTGTACTTCAATAGCGAATGGAAGTTATGTGCATTTACTTTTTTAATATGCCAGGTGTAGGCTACACCGTTTGTAAAGCCGATTAATGTGCTTCATTTTTAAGAATTTAGAAATAAATATAGCAGTACGAGAAAGCTGAGATAAGCTTTTAAATAGTGGCTAGTTAAAACTGGTTTTCACATGCCAATTGTGCAATGACTCGACTTATAAGAACACGTTTCACTCGGCTCTGTAGGCTATGGGCTCCCCAACCATGTTCCAGGGGTCTTTGGCCTATAGGCTGTTTTGAGTTATTTGGCCACTTTAGTTGTGATACAAACCTTGGCAAAACATATAGGCTTATGGGCCAGGCAACATGATGCATGTGACTATGATTGGAAAAAGTGGCAAAAAAAATCCATAATTCTTACCATTCTGACTATTCTCAACTTAATCTTGCCTTTACATATACTAAATAATATGTGTGAAATTAGTTTTGATTTAGAATGGGCCATTATCATGTACCTGTTGGTACAGTGGGAGGGTAAAAAAATATTTAATCCATATGCACTTGAATAACAAATGGAGGACGCTTTTCTCGCAGCGCAATAGTGACTTTGGTAGGCTACTAATGACCATCAGAGGCATCAGAGCACCGTTTTGGAGAAGCCTTGTTACCGTGACTAAACAGTCACGTGGAATCTGACTGTGGTTATGACTCCTTACTGCCAATGTGGCGGTAATACGGTCATCGTAACAGCCCTACTGAGAACTAGCTGGAGGTAATCAAAATGCACTTTCAGACTGCAGCTCTCTTGTGAAGTGGGTGGTACGCTTTCGGCCATGGGGGACCAGATACCTAGGAGCAGCTACTACAGAGAAAAAGTGAATGTCCAAGACAGTGAGGCATCCTTAAAAAGAGCTCCTGGCGTGTGTATGATGAACATTACTAGCTAGTTACATTGCTCCAGAACAGCCTGACTTCTTCGGGACATTGACATTTCTCTCAATTGGTATCAAGGGCTGCACAAGTGCCAGGAAAACATTCCCCACATCATTATACCACCGCCAGAAGCCTGTACCGTTGACACAAGGCAGGATGGTGCCATGGACTCATGCTGCTTATCCCAAATCCTGACTCTGCCATCTGCATGATGCAACAGGAACCGAGATTTGTCGGATCAGGCTATGTTTTTCCACTCCTCATTTGTGACTCACAAACTGGATTCGGTCTTATGTAGCAAAATGTGTTTCTTACATTGGATAAAAGTAGAGACTCCGAGCTACAAAATGGTAGCGCACACACTGCATTTGAGGAACAATGGGAAAGTAATTCTGCTTTGAAAGTTGATCAACTTTTGAGAAATACGCCAATGAATGTGTTGGTATCAGGTGAAGATCTCTTCTTTGTCTACACTCATTCAGCATCGTTCACACCCTTTAGCCCCACCCATCTAGTTTCGTTCTCGGAGGGCACACTTGACACTCTGTCCAATGATTTGTTTACCTCTGGCTAACATGAAAACACCCTAACCAGCTCTGCTGGCAACATTTTCATTACGCTTTAATAATAACGTCCACTAGGAAGCCAGCCAGATAACGTTAGCTAGGTAACAATACACTTTAGTTTAAGACAAACAATGAACAAGATCCCACACGTCACGGGCCAGCCAGCTAACAAACGGCTCTGGGATACGAATAATAACATCAGCTAGGGAGCCAGACAGATAACGTTAGCTAGCTAACAGTACACTTTAGCTTGAAATGAAACAACTTTCTGTGAAAATTAGAAACGTGTAATATCTGAAAATATAGCTAGCTAACATTCAACAATCTTACCTGTATACATCATCATGCATGATGGATGTGTCTCCCTATCAGGAATGTCATGCCACGTCCTTAGTTTGAAGATGTAATCCAGAGACAGGTGTTTCCTCCATCTCTTTAGCTATCATAATCTAATTCCACTGATTTCAAAACTTGATCCTCCAAAAAGTGGAGAGCAACACTTAAGCAGCTCCACTACACAATACATTTTTTTAAAAGTCGCATTCGACAGGATTACCAATACAGACTGACGAGCTCAAATAGACAGAAGCCTTCAATATAGGAGACCAATCCGAACTCCTCTCTCAGCATGTCTAGCCCACTCATTATCTGGGGGGGAAGGTGGCTATTTTTTTCGGTGGCTTAACCAACAAGGCTCATAATTTAACCATTTTATTTGTATTTACAGAAGGCATACAAATGTGTTATTAAGGCACATGTAAGTTCACATGTTCGAGAAGGCATTTCTGCCAAAAAACGCATTTTGATTTCAAAAATATCTTTTTTACGTTCAAACGGCTCTCCTGTAAAGTCATGACTTGCGACATACGCCTAGTTTAATGAATCGGGTCACAATTGTCACGTTCCCACTGGAGCTGCTTTTACTTGTGTTTAGCTAATAGGAGTGGAACCCGGTGTAGTTGTCTGCTGCAATAGCCCATCCGTGACAAGGACTGACGAGTTGTGCGTTCCGAGATGCTATTCTGAACACCACTGTTGTACTGTGCTGTTATTTGCCTATTTGTGGCCCGACTGTTACCTTGCACAATTTTTTTCCATTCTCCTTCGACCTCTCATCAACAAGTTGTTTTTGCCGACCAGACATTTTTGTTCGTCGCACCATAAACCGTAGATACTGTAGTGCATGAAATGCCCAGGAGGCTGTCCGTTTCTGAGATACTAGAACCGGCGTGCCTGGCATTGACGATCATACCATACTCAAAGTTGCTTAGGTCACTTGTTTTGCCCATTCTAATGTTCAATTGAACAGTAACTGAATGCCTCGATGCCTGTCTGACTGATTTATATAGCGATGGACACCAGACTCACTGTCTGTAGGAGCAAACCATTTTTGTGAAAAGTGTGGTGTATAATATTTGTTTTCATGTAAATTGTAATTGCAATTCAGCCCGTTTCTGTCAGTTGTACAATGTTGTAACCATTTTCTCTTTTACACACACATACACACACACACACACACTCCATTTTGACGTTTTCCATTTCTGTGAACTTAAGTAACATTCGCCCAGTGCAGTAAACCAATAAAATTGCAGGAGGTCCAAGGTCTTGAAGACACCATTTAATTTAGCTCGAAAGCCAAGTGTAAACAATTTATGCCAGGATCAACATGTAATATAGAGTTTCAGTAGCAAATATTTTGATACATACTTTTAAAAATATATTGTATGTGGACACCCCTTGCAATGAGTGGATTAGGCTATTTCACCACACCTTTTGCTGACAGATGAAATCAAGCACACAGCCATCAATCTCTATAGACAAACATTGGCAGTAGAATGGCCTTACTGAAGAGCTCAGTGACTTTCAATGTGACACTGTCATAAGATGCCACCTGTCCAACAAGTCAGTTTGTCAAATGTCTGCCCTGCTAGACCTGCCTCGGTCGACCGTAAGTGCTGTTATTGTGAAGTGGAAAGTCTAGGAGCAACAATGGCTCAGCAGCAAACTGGTGGGCCACACAAGCTCACAGAACGGGACCGGCGAGTGCTGAACCACGTAGCGTGTAAAAATCGTCAGTCCTTGGTTGCAACACTGCCTCTGGAATCAACGTCAGAACAAGCAGGAGCTTATTGGAATTGGTTTCCACGGCCGAGCAGGCGCACACAGGCCTAAGATCACCATGCACAATCCCAAGCGTCGGCTGGAGTGCTGGAGTGGTGTAAAGCCCACCGCCGTTGGACTCTGGAGCAGTGAAAAAGTGGTGGAGGAATAATGGTCTGGGGCTGTTTTTCATGGCTAGGCTGCTTTGTTCCAGTGAAGGGAAACCTTAATGCTAAAGCATTCAATGACATTCTAGACAATTCTGTGCTTCCAACTTTGTGGCAACAGTTTGGGGAAGGCCCTTTCCTGTTTCAGCATGACAAGGCCCCCGTGCACCAGGCGAGGTCCATACAGAAATTGTTTGTGAGCCCATGATTTTGGAATGAGATACTTTTGGTCATGGGGTGTATATATTTGTATGAGATGGTGAGTCCTAGATGTTGATATCAGTGAACTGAAGTTCACAATGGCCACAAGTGCTGAATCAACTTCTCATCTTCTCCACTGTAAAATCTTTCATGTGACAAGTTCAATGGAACTTCATTCTGTGTCGTGTTGGTTGATTTTGAATAAATTGTTATTTACTTCAATAATTAAATAATAACACAATATTGTGATGAAGCAGCTTATTTCACTTTTGAAAACCAGAAGAGGTTTGGAAACATCCAGTACAATTCATCATCAATTTCTCCTGAGGGAGCAAACTCTGTCTTCCCTCCTTTTACAGTACAGTACCCTAACATGACATACAGAAGAAGAGAGAACGAGCTTATAAGCCTCATGAACAAAATGGTTACCAGAAGTACTCCAGTTGCCCCATTTATCCAAATCATGGAAATTATAACTCCTAAAGGTAAATAGCAACCAGGGGTGGAAAAGGCGAGTGACTCAGCTACAAAACATGCTGAAACACTGAAGGGCCTCTTTTCAAGGCTGTTTAGACTGTTTAGTCACTGTGCACGGGCTGCACCGAACAGAGTCTGATTTTTCCATCTTAGTTCCATTGCACCGGGCTTAAAATATATTTTTAGTTCATGAATATGGATGACAAAGTTATTGTGGAGTTGCTATGGCTACCAGGCTCAGCATTAATGATTTCCAGCTGCCAATTAAAGACACCATTGAGATTTCAATGGTGGGCATTGTTCAGTCCGATTGGAGAGTCAAAGAACCACCAGGGGTGGGAGGCTGCGCAGCTTCACTTAGCAACGAGAGAGTATGATACACCAGACGCTAGTTACAGTACAGCAATTACTGTTGGAAAAACTGTTTGTCCCAGCCTCGTTTTGTGCAAGAGCCCAAAAAGTTGGACGATGGTTTTACAAAATGTACGAAAGGTTCATGCAAATCTACATTAAGAAAGGTCTTACAAAAGGGTTTTCTGTCAATGTTAGGTCTACCAGGGGGTAAATGAATCAGGGTTAATGAGTAAGTGAGCTAAAACAATGTAAACAATCAAAAACAACAGTTTTATTGTTTCACAATACCTCCGTGCCACTAAGTTAGCTGGCTAATAAAGTTGCGGTACTGACATATTGAGTTCACCAAACTGTTAAAACTGCTTTGTGATGTCTCCTCATCATGCACGGGTTGTCTTTGGGGGAGGTGCGGTCATGATTCCCATTGATGCAATGCAGGAAGAGGTGTAATAGTGCCTGAGGTTGGCCATGGGAAAGCTCAGAGGAATATTCCAGAAACTGCCTCCAAACCCAAATGGATATGGAAAAATGTGTCCATCACGTGTTTGGATGTGTTAGAAAGCTTTTTTGTTGAAGTGGTTTTTCAGCAAAGAAACATTGTAAATCCTACTGAAGAGAAAAAATTGAATAATGATTTTTGGACTGATCTTGATTATTCCCTGACTATTGACTGTTTGAATTTTCTAATGCATAAGTAATCCTTTCATCCATATAAAAAGTACATAAAAATAAACAACACCAGTTTAGACTGATTTTATATTAGCCTACCCAACATGAAGTATGTGTTGCATCATTCTACTTCAAGTTTATCACAGAAGTTATCACTCATGTAGTAGGCTTATTAAAAGCTATTCAGATGCAAAAAGAACTGGTGCCATGAAAATCGGGAACTAGGCTATTTTAATGTATTTATTTTTATTGAGTAAAAACACTCAAAACATACCAGTCGAAACGGGTGAATGCTGTGCTTCTCAATATTATGCAATATACTGTCAGTTGGATGATAGTGGTACAACACTACTTATGACTTAAGTTTCATGACTCCATTTTCATTGGCTTATGAGAGATCTAAACAGGTACAAACCTAAGTGTAGTGCTTCGTTCATAATAGGGATGTGACAAATGGAGAAAAAAATCTTAACGTTTGAACTGTAATTTTTCTCATTAAATTTCACGTGGAATCCTATTGTGCGTTGTATGACTGCTAGGGGGCAATGAAGTTCTACCGCAGTGGAATTTTGATATTACGGTAATAGCACATTAAGTGTTATAGGCAGCATTGTGAACTGCAGTATTCCAAGTCCATTTTTATTACTACTGTGCCCGTCGAGAGAGAGAGAGATCCACTTGACTACAAAAGTTTTAAAAAAGGTGTAAGAGCAGAAGCCATCTCACCGCAGAGTTACAGGGTCAGGGAGTCAGAAGGCTAATCCTTAGGGAGAAATCCCAACCATCCAGCAGACCCAATCTGATGAAGCAAGACAAAAACAAACAAACAACACAACAACAGCAATACACTTCTTCATATAAACTAGAGGTGGGGAAAACTTCAATCCCTTTGGAGTAACTGTCAACCATTACCAACATATATTTTTTCCTTTTACATGCAGGCATGTGAAGAAAATCGATTTGCATATTTACCAAAGGGCACCAGGGGACTGGTAATTCCCCCTTTGGACACATGACTCACATTGTGATTCATGCATCCAAAAAAACAACAACACTGCCTGTTAAAACTTCTTGTGACTCCCCATCCCGGATCCGGGAGCGTAATCATCGCCTGACACTAATTAGCATAACGCAACGGACATAAATATCCCTAGAAAATATTCCTATTCATGAAAATCACAAATGAAATATATTGAGACACAGCTTAGCCTTTTGTTAATCACCCTGTCATCTCAGATTTTCAAAATATGCTTTACAGCCAAAGCTAGACAAGCATTTGTGTAAGTTTATCGATAGCCTAGCATAGCATTATGCCTTGCTAGCAGCAGGCAACCTTGTCACAAATCAGAAAAGCAATCAAATTAAATTGTTTACCTTTCATGAACTTCGGATGTTTTCACTCCCAGGTAGATAAGCCAAAGTTCAATTTTTCCCAAAAGATTATTTTTCTAGGGGAAATAGCTCCGTTTGTTCTTTACGTTTGGCTGAGAAATCGACCGGAAATTGCAGTCACGAAAACAGCGAAAAATATTCCAAATTAGCTCCATAATATCGACAGAAACATGGCAAACGTTGTTTAGAATCAATCCACAAGGTGTTTTTCTAATGTCTATTCGATAATATATCCGTTGGGACAATTCGTTTTTCAGTAGGACCGATTGGAGTAATGGCTACCTCTGTATTTTACGATTTTACGCGAGAATCTCTCTCGGAGCCACCATGTGACCACATACGCTATGTGGCTGCCTACGGCTGTTCTTCAACAGAAATGCGCAAAACTACGTCACAATGCTGTAGACACCTTGGGGAATACGTGGAAAGCGTAAGCGCGTTGATGGCACATTCACAGCTGAATAGGGACTCATTGGAACACAGCGCAATCAAAACCTGGGGCACTTCCGGATTGGATTTTTCTCAGGCTTTCGCCTGCAACATCAGTTCTGTTGTACTCACAGACAATATCTTTACAGTTTTGGAAACTTTAGAGTGTTTTCTATCCAAAGCTGTCCAAAGCCGTTATATGCATATTCTAGCATCTTGTGCTGACAAAATATCCCGTTATATAATGTTTTCTTTTCAAAAATGAAAATACTGCCGCTAGAGTCGCAACAGGTTCAATCAAAATAAAACATACAATTTGAATTACAAACCTTGATGTCTCCATCTTCATGTATTTGTATCCCATAAGGTAATTCACGGAATTGTCTAGAGACAGGTGTGTATCATTCAGGAGCAGCACTCTCTCTCTTTGTCCTTCTCGTGGTCCGAATCACACATAGGACTATTGCTAAATTATAAACTTCTTCTAATTATTAGTGTTTACATAGCCCATTTAAATCTCACCAATGTCTCTAATCTTTGTAGTGATATATTCATATGCAATGCTTTGGAGGAATCAAAATGTATTAACTGGGCTGGCACTGTTTATCGGTACCCTGTAGATGACATGGTGCTCTGTCCATAATAAGTCTCTACCTAGCAAATTAAATGGTTGAATAGGTGAATACATAAAATCATTGGGTCTATTTAAACGGGTATGGGGTTTGTTTCAAAATGTGTTACGAGGGTGGAATAAATCTCATAAGCGTTTTTAGTTTTATTGGTTAGGGGTAAGTCAAGTCCCGTACAATGCTTATTTTTTTAACCCATTTTTTCTCCCCAATTACATGGTATCCAATTGTTTGTTACAGTCTTGTCCCATCGCTGCAACTCCTGTATGGACTCAGGAGAGGCGAAGGTCGAGAGCCATGCATCCTCAGAAACACTAACCAGCGAAGCCGCACTGCTTCTTGACACAATGCCCGCTTATCCTGGAAGCCAGCCGCACCATTGTATCAGAGGAAACACTGTACACCTGGTGACCGTGTCAGTGTACATGCGCCCGGCCTGCCACGGGAGTCGCTAGAGCGCGATGGGACAAAAATATCCCTGCAGGCTAAACCCTCCCCTAACCTGGACAATGTTGGGCCAATTGTGTGCCACCCCATGGGTCTCCCGGTCGCAGCCGACTGCGACAGAGCCTGGACTCAAACCAGGATCTCTAGTCCACTCAGTCCACTGTGCCACTCTGGAGGCCCTCCCGTAACCTTATCTTTATCAAATTATCCATAAAGGGACCACTCTGAACATTTCTCAGAATACTTTTTACACCACTAACGTATGTCTACATGTGGGTGTACAAATTGTGTATATATATATATATATATATGTTACTTTAACTCTAGTAACCCATTATACATTTGTGTTACATCACACATTCCTTCTCTACACCAGTGTTCTATTCATACAGGGGTTTAAATATTCACTTTAGTGTTTTATTTATCAGCATATTCAGGAATAGTCCTCTCTTCTTTCAAATCTCTATACAGAATCCCTTTATAATGTTATAGATCATCAATGCCTACAGACATCCACACCAGTCATGTGCATCTTCAAACACTCTAAATGCCTACAATAACACTTTGTGCTATTATAAGTGGTTCTCAGACCACAGACTATTTTTACACACGTGCTATTAGTAGAATCTGCAGACACACGTAGACACTTCTTAGGCATTCGCCATATGTATCTTCAACGGTTCCAGTGATTCTCCGACCACGTAGACACTTGTCTTTTAAATGCCTACAGACAATTATCAGTGGGGCCTCTCTGGCCTCACTCGAGCCTTCTCCCAAGACTAGCCAGTGGTTCTCCAACCACGTAGAAACTTATCTTATTAATGCCTACAGACAATTGCCAGTGTGGCATCCTGCCCTCACTCTAGCCTTCTCTTAAGACTAGCTTGCTGCTACTTCATGTAAATATATAATAACCGTAGATAACATTGTAGATCAAAAAACTCACAGAACTGGTTGGGGTATTCTTTCAGAAATGCACCTCTTTCACGCTCACACAACTCTCACATCCACATTCACTGAGTACTATTCCCAAGCACACTCAGTAATCTCCCTTATTACCCCATGTGCATCTTCAACAATTCTCCTGTCGTTACTTCCTATATGTGGCACCATATGTGCCTTTTTATACATATGGAATTGCAACGTGTGCTATTATCAGTGGCTGCAGACCATGTAGACATGTCTCTAATAAATGCCTACAGACAGTTGTCAGTCGGGCTTTCCATGGCACCATTACTTGTCCTCACTCTAGTCTTCCCTAGAAGACTAGCTCCAGCCTTCTGCTGTCATATGTATCACTGCCGCGATTTCTCTATAGTCTCAAAAGTCGCCATAGTCTCTACAGTATCTATACCGTATAGTATCAATCGTCTGCGTATCTATAGTCTCAGTAGTTTATATAGTCATAAATACTATGTTCCCTATAGATTGTATAGTCTTGCAGCATTTGGAATAACACACACAATTTCACACATTCACTCAGTACTCTTTATCCAAATTCCAATCAGCTTATTATCCACATTTCAATCATTTAACTAATGTTTCTTAGTTAAGTGATTTTCTATTTTTAATATCCAAATGCCAATCTTTTATAATCCCAATTTCAATCAGCTTAATAGCCAAATTTCAATCCTGTTATTATACCAATTTCAATCAGCTTAAAACTTTCCACACTCACACACCTTACATCCACATTCACTTTGTGATATTACTTGACATTGGACTAGTGGTACTCCTCTATTTTTATGTTTACTTTGAATTGTTTTATATATATTTTTCTATTTTCATACAAATTCATTTATATTGATTTGCTGAAATCAGTTGCTGTGTCCCTCAATTGTTCACGGATGATGTGTCTCCTCCTGGGCAGCTCACAATAAGGTTCTGGTCTGGGCGGGTCTCGTCCTCTTTTGGTCAGATGGTAATTTCCCTAATGCTTCATCAAATGCGCCACTGACTTTCCTCGCAGACCCCTACTGGAATGCTCCGCAGGCAGAATCAATCATCCTGTTCGTTGATGCCAAATTGTTGTGGAAATTCTACACAGGGACACAAAGTCAATCCTAAATGAATCATTCTTTATTATGAGCACACTGGAGAGGCTCCAACCAACTCAATGCAACAAGTACAACATGCTCTAAAGGGGCAATCCCGTTAGTTCTCTTAAGTACTGCTTACACAGAAAGTAATATTTGCATGATTTAGCTTAGTCATTATTCATAATTAATTGATCATTAACGTTTTTTTCATTCATGTGACCGACCAATACAGGGTCATGCTAGTGACAGACCAATACCTCACGAGGCTTCTTCTCTCAATGCTGAGACCTTGAAACTACAAGGAAAACAGGTTTTGTTTTCATTCTCAAAAGGGTCTGGCCATACTGCTAAATTGTATATACTGATAGTAAGGATTTATTCAATCAGTCACTTGCATGAACACAAAAATTGGCAAATAGAAAAGCACGAACATAACATTTCCACTTGAGATTGATAACTTGAAATGATCTGGGCAGGTTTTGTAATGCTTTCTCAATAACTCAATAATAATGCTTTCTGTGAATTACTCCCCACACAGCCAGAGACTGATGCCTCATTCAGAACAACTGGGAACTCAACAAAAAAACTAACTACAACTGGATTTTGTTTTTGAAAGGTCATCCAACTCAGAATTCTAAGTCGGAAACTGGGGCATCTTTCTAGAGCTCTGACTTTCTGACATGTAGATCACCGACGTCGTGATTTTACCTTGTTTTTTTCCCCAGAGTTCCCAGTTGTCTTGAAACCCCCGAGGAGACGCAGCGCCGCCCTAGGAAGAAAAGAATACTTGTGAAACACACACTTGACCCTGTGATTGGACCAGCAAACTGTCAATCATCACAGGTTGGGTGAGCTAGGGATCAGATTGCTGATTTGCTGTACAGCTATAGGATTGGGTGCAGCACAAACATCAAATTATAGGAAAGAGGGGATTGCCATATTAAATCTGCAGTTCCACAAATTGTTTGGTGATCAAGAAGATGAACTGTTTACTTTGCACACTCGAAAATAAAAGACACTCTAGGAGCTCAGATGCAAAAATGTCATTACCAACATTTCGACAGCCAAGCTGTCTTCAGCTCACCAGCAGTGGGGCATCAAAGCAACAAGTACTAGCACAGGCCTATTTGTCTGTTGTCACGTCAAAATTGCTATAAATTGATAACTTACTTATTAAGAAGCTTCCATTTGGAATTTGTTGTTAAAATGAATTATTACTTTGGCTAAGATGATGGATAGGCATGTCTCTCCACCTGCGCTCTCCAAACTCCCACCAGTGGAGAGTGCTTTGTTCTCTTGTTGAAATGTTTGCTGTTGCTTTCACACGTTTAAATGCATATGTGGTAGATCTATACTGAACATAAATATAAACGGAACATGTTAAGTGTTTTCTATCAAATTTTGTGCACAAATTTGTTTCCAACCTGTAAGTAAACATTTATCCTTTGCCAAGATAATCCATACACCTGACATACAATCCATACACCTGACATACACCTGACATATCCACGAGCTGATTAAACAGCATGATCATTACGCAGGTGCACCTTGTGCTGGGGACAAGAAAAGTCCACTCTAAAATGTGTAGTTTTTTTACAACACAATGCCAGAGCTGTTGCCAGAGAATTAAATGTTAATTTCTCTTCCATAAGCCGCCTCCAACGTCATTTTAGAGAATTTGGCAGTACATCCAACCGGCCACTGGAGACCACGTGTAACCACACCAGCACAGGACCTCCACATCCAGCTTCTACCCCTTCGGGATCATCTGAGGAAGGGGAGGAGCAGTTGTTGATGAGTATACCTGTCTGAAATAAATACCTTTTGAGGGGAAAATTGGCTGGGCCTGGCTCTCAAGTGGGTGGGTCTATGCCTTCCCAGGTCCACTAATGGCTGGGCCCCTGCCCAGTCATGTGAAATGCATATATTAGGGCCTAATGAATTTATTTCAATTGATTGATTTCCTTATATGAACTGTAACTCAATAAAATGTTACATGTTGAATTTATATTTTTGTTCAGTATATACTGTATTCCATATAATCCTACAATAATTGCTAGCGTTTCATCATTCCATCCGTACCGTTTATTGCAAAACTCTTTCGTGTTATCTTTTTATGGCTGCAGGGGCAGTATTGAGTAGCTTGGATGAAAAGGTGAAAACGGCCAGCTCCTCAGTCTCAGTTGCTAATATATGCATATTATTATTAGTATTGGATAGAAAACACTCTAAATTTCCAAAACTGTCAAAATATTGTCTGTGAGTATAACAGAACTGATATTGCAGGCGAAACCCTGAGGAAAATCAAAACAGGAACTGGCTTCTATTTTGAAAACTCCATGTTCCATAGCCCCCTTTGCTGGATTTAAAGGAATATGAACCAGATTCCCTTTCCTATCGCTTCCTCAAGGTGTCAACAGTCTTCAGACATAGTTTCAGGCTTTTATTTTGAAAAATGAGCCAGAAAGATAACATCGCGTCAAGTGGTCACATGAGTTTTGCTCACGCAACAGAGTTTGGATAGGTATTGCTTTTCCCTCTCCTACTGTGAAAGACATTTGAGGTTGATATATTATCGATTATATATTTTAAAAACAACATGAGGATTGATTATAAAAAACGTTTGACATGTTTCTGTGGACATTATGGAAACTATTTGGAATTTTCGTCTGCGTTGTCATGACCGCTCTTTCCTGTGGATTTCTGAACATAACGCGACAAACAAAAAGAGGTATTTTGGATCTGAAAAAATAATCTTTATGGAACAAAAGGAACATTTGTTGTGTAACTGGGAGTCTCGTGAGTGAACACATCCAAAGATCATCAAAGGTAAACGATTAATTTGATTGCTTTTCTGCTTTTCGTGACTGAGCTACCTGATGAAAAGCTACCTGATAAAACTAATGTTTTATCGTGCCATCAATAAATGTACACAAACGCTTGGATTGCTTTCGCTGTAAAGCATAATTTCAAAATCTTACACGACAGGTGGATGAACAAAAGGCTAATCTGTGTTTTCCTATATTGTATATTGTTTTCCTATATTTCATGAATATAAATATTTATAGTAACATTTATTGTATGTAGCGCTATGCTATTCAGCGGTTGTTGATGACACTTATCCCGATATCGGGATTGCAGTTACAACAAGTTATACGATACATTTTCATTTCCCATTTCTTTCCCTCTTGAGTGGGCGCAATGTGTTTTTTGTGCACGTGAATGTTCACAAGACTCATGAGGTAGAAGTTTATTTAATTCAATGTATGGTTTCCTTTGTTCACATTTCCATTTGTGGTTCTAAAGGGACATTTTATGCTTCCAGGAATTGTGTACAGATCTTTGTGACATGGGGCCGTGCATTATCATTGTGAAACATGAGGTGATGTCGGCAGATGATTGGCACGACAAGGCCTCAGGATCTTGTCACTGTATCCCTGTGCATTCAAATTGCCATTGATAAAATGAAAATGTGTTCATTGTAGCTTATACCTGCCCATACCATAACCCCACCGTCACCGTCACCAACGTTGACATCAGCAAACCTTCCGCCCACGCAACGTGATACACGTGGTCTGCGGTTGTGAGGCCGTTTGGAAGTACTGCCAAATTCTCTAAAACGACGTTGGCAGTACAGATTCTTATGGTCGAGAAATTAACATTGAATTATCTGGCAACAGCTCTGGTGGACATTCCTGCAGTCAGCATGCCAATTGCACGATCCATCAAAACTTGAGACATCTGAGGCATTGTGTTCTTTGACAAAACTACACATTTTAGAGTGGCCTTTTATTGTAAACAAATTTGAGCACAACATTTTGGAGAAATAAGCTTTTTATGCTTTTTATGGAACGTTTCTGGGATATTTTATTTCAGCTCAAGAAACATGGGACCAACACTTTACATGTTGTGTTTAGATTTTTGTTCAGTATACAGTACATATGACAATATAGTTGTACATGCAATTGGAATATATAACAGGAATTAAAATTATATTAACATAGCAGCATATACACATCAACAAAAACATATGTATATACACTTCTCTCTGGAGAGAGGGAGAAACTAATTACTCTGACGGGCTAGATTTATGGCCCTCTCTATCCAGACTGGTGGAGATCTTATCTAAACTGTCCTGGCGCCACATGGTAGTAAATTACTTTTCTGATGTACTAGCTCCAAGACCCATATCTGAAATATCTATTAGGTTCTAGAAACTCGCCATGGCATAGTACTAGCGCGAACTATGAATGTGCAGTGGTAGCATGTGCATAAACGTAAGGCTATACAATAACCATCTCTAAATTAACATATTATGCATAAATACTCATGCAATTAAGGCAATGTTGGCACAGAAAATATAAAAAAACATGCAGATGTCATATCTGAAATATACATGTACATTAGCTGCATGTTACAAACAGTACTGTATGCGCAGTTATACATGTAAGAAAGTAACTATAGGTGACTGAGCATTGCTAACAGCATAAAACCCACAACAGTAAACCCACAACTCCATATGAGTCCAAATATGCATTCAGGCACTCTGATTGGTGGAATCCAGGAGGCTGTTATAGGCAGCTGAGAAGCTCAGAAATCACCCTAACGGGACTGTGGGGAAAGTCACTTGCACAGGAATGGCCTTTTGAACAGAGTCAGTAAACTGAATAAGAGAAACATTTTCATGTACAGTGGCTTGTGAAAGTATTCAACCCCCTTGGCATTTTTCCTATTTTGTTGCCTTACAACCTGGAATTAAAATAGATTTTTTGGGGGGGGGTCTGTATCATTTGATTTACATAACATGTAAATTGAAGAACAAACAAGATAACATTTTTTTTTTTAAACAGAGAACTTGAGCATGCATAACTATTCACTCCCCCAAAGTCAATACTTTGTAGAGCCACCTTTTGCAGCAATTACAGCTGCAAGTCTCTTGGAGTATTTCTCTATTAGCTTGGCACATCTAGCCACTGAGATTTTTGCCCATTCTTCAAGGCAAAACTGCTCCAGCTCCTTCAAGTTGGATGGGTTCCGCTGGTGTACAGCAATTTAAGTCACACCACAGATTCTCAATTGGATTGAGGTATGAGCTTTGACTAGGCCATTGCAAGACATTTAAATGTTCCCCCCTAAACCACTCGAGTGTTGCTTTAGCAGTATGCTTAGGATCATTGTCCTGCTGGAAGGTGAACCTCGGTCCCAGTCTCAAATCTCTGGAAGACTGAAACAGGTTTCCCTCAATAATTTCCCTGTATTTAGCGCCATCCATCATTCCCTCAATTCTGATCAGTTTCCCAGTCCCTGCCAATGAAAAACATCCCCACAGCATGATGCTGGGATGGTGTACTCGGGTGATGAGAGGTGTTGGGTTTGCACCAGAAATAGCGTTTTCCTTGATGTCCAAAAAAGCTCAATTTTAGTCTCATATGACCAGAGTACCTTCTCCCATACGTTTAGGGAGTCTCTCACACTTTATTTAACTAATTATGTGACTTCTGAAGGTAATTTGTTGCACCAGATCTTATTTAGGGGCTTCATAGCAAAAGGGGTGACTACATATACACGCACCACTTTTCAATTAATTTAATAGGAAAAACACCAAGAGGAATGAATACTTTTACAAGGCATTGTATGAATGGTTATGAAATATGGGAGGGGCCAAGTGCTTATACGCTTATACTGAATGTGCCTGTTTGAGCTCCTGTTAGACAGAATGGATTTGGTTTCTCAAGGGGAGGCTGTGCAGTCTTGCCCTCTACCTGTGTCCTTTCAGATTGGACAGGTTAAGCCTGATACAGAGGCTATTGCTTTTGTACTATTGTCGTGTATATTTGGTATATCTATTTGGCACTTTCACCATTGGATCACCAAAACCTGTAAATAAATCTACACTCTGAGCACGTCAACGTACCTTGCATCTGCTGATTTCATGCCCTTGCGACTGCTACAAGGTCCCTATTTTACAATTAGGCCTACATAATCAAAATAACGAAAAGGGCTGTCAGATAGTCTCAATAATTAGACAAAGTTGAAGAAGTCATTGCATGTTTAGATTTGCTTATTTATTTGTATTCTTAGAATGCACGACTTGGACTTGACTCGAGACTCAGACCTCGTGATTTCAGACTTGCTTGTGACTCTAATAATAATGACTTGGTCCCACCTCTGGGTTTTAATGTTCAAAATCTGAAAACAATCCTGGATCAAGAGTATGAAGCATGTTTTCAATTCCTGCTCTTCACATATGAAATGGGATGCAATTAGGGCCAGATTGTGCCCATCTGTATGTGTGCATGTGTGTGTGTCCGTGCATGTGTGTACGGATGTGTGTGGGTGCGTTTGTGCGTACATGCATGCAGGCTTCTTGCACATGTGTGAATTTATCGAAACACATTGCCCACTGGGCAAAAACTGGTTCAATCAACGTTGTTTCCACAACATTTTTAGAAAAAAATGTGGAAAACTGATCGATTTGCAAAAAGTCATCCATGTAAGGAATTTGAACCTAAGTCCAATGCAATGGTGATTTTTTTTGTTGATTTCATGTTGAATTCACATTAGATGACAACTCAACCACATGTAAATCAAAAATAGACGTTGAACTGATGTCGGTGCCCTGTGGGTGTGATTCCCTTTGATGGGATGATGAAACGGTGTAACTTTCAAAAATAACCCTATGATGATGCTTCAGGTTCATATGGCCGTTGGTGACGTAACATTGTTTGAGTTGGCACTGTCTGTGACTAAGACTAAAGTGTGTTTCTTTTAGAAAGGGTCTTCAATGTTTTGATTTGGGGGCCACCCTTGCTTCATATAAGGTGATGGCTGCGTCTTGCTAACTTTGTCTGCAACTATTGACCCTGGTTTGTACTGTTTACCCATTACAACAAATCTGATAAATCACAGTTTTGAACGGATGCCAACAGCTGGCTGGATGCAAGGCATCAGTACGAACATCCATTATCAGTGGGCCATTGGTTCCAGACTGTAACCTAGCAGTTGGTGGAACACATTCTTTGGGCTTTTTTGCAGCTAAATTGGTCATGCAAACCCTTGAAATATACAGCAAAAAACTTTGAAAAAATACAGGTGCTACTGACAGTCGTCCAGAACCAAGGATTAGTGACATTATTGGGGAAAAAAGACGGCGCCACAGTGGGGGAGTGAAATGCATTCCTTTTGAGACCAACAGGTTTCCGTTTCCTCTCTATGAACCCCCATATACTGGTGATTCATACTTGGTACTCCAGTGTTGGAGAGTTTATGTGCAGGACTCAGTAAATCAGCAACAGATAGAAGTGGCTGTGGGATCCAAATGAGTCATCAACGCCAAGTTGATCACGGTCTTGTCACTTGTTATTACGAAAACAAAAAAGTGAATCGTCTGGTAAGCAGATTGGAAGCAGATCATCAAAGCCATGAATTTAAAATGATCATGTCAGATGTTATGTATTGCTTATGCGTTATGAAAATCTCACCTGCACCCATAGTGTAATTACGAGTTGCCTTCATGGCAGCCCCTCTTTAAACCTCAACAGGATCGGTGTCCTCCCCCGCAGGATGGTTGAGCTAACGTAGGCTAATGTGATTAGTATGAGGTTGTAAGTAAGAAAAGCATTTCCCAGGACATAGACATATCTGATATTGGCAGAAAGTTTAAATTCTTGTTAATCTAAGTGCACTGTCCAATTTACAGTAGCTATTACAGTGAAATAATACCATGTTATTGTTTGAGGAGAGTACACAGTTTTGAACTTGAAAATGTATTAATAAACCAATTAGGCATATTTGGGCAGTCTTGATACAACATTTTGAACAGAACGGCAATGGTTCATTGGATCAGTCTAAAACTTTGCACATACACTGCTTCCATCCAGTGTCCAAAATCGATATTGCGCCTAGATTCCTAAGTCATATATTGGCCTTTCTCTTGCATTTCAAAAGTGATTTTCCTGTCACAGCCATTAATATGTTATATTCTCCTACATTAATTTCACATTTCCACAATCTTCAAAGTGTTTCCTTTCAAATCGTATCAAGAATATGCATATCCTTGCTTCAGGTCTTGAGCTCCAGGCAGTTAGATTTGGGTATGTAATTTTAGGTGAACATGTTAAAAAAGGGTCTGATCCTTTTAACTCATCACACATACTGTAAGGGCTCTTGTGTTGACATTGCCAGCGTACCCATGCATACACCTCAATCAAACCTAATGTACCCCACTAACTGAATGCAGTAATTTTGTGTTCAAAAGCAAATCCAGGTTTTGAAAGCGAAAGGACTGTTTCTATAGACGAACTCTGACTTCCAGGTGTGAGAACCAGATGAGTCACTCATCTGTCCACCGCCGCAGATCATCTGGAGGGCCTGGTGTCTTTCCAAAATATCAATGTTTAATCCCTTTAAGAATGAGGGGAATCAAAGGAAATGGGTTCACTGAGAGATGGCTTGCAGCTGTGCCTGTGCTTCCCATGTGCGCAGCACATTTCAAGCTTATTCGTCCTCTTGGGCCCAAGAGCTTTCTTTTTTATTCCGCCTTCTCTCTTTTTTCATTTGGATGGCTGTCAGGGATGTCTGCTTCCCATTTAGTCTTTTTCTTTTAAACATTCCTCCCTTACTTGGGCACCCTAGAGATGACAGGATGCCATTAAAATAGCAAACTGGTCAGTTTCACCTACACTAAGCTCTGTAGCATTTACTCCCACTAAGAGACGTTTTGGAGATTGACAGTCATTGTGAGACATCATTGTTATTTGCTCAAAGATGCATATGATAGGCTAGCTTTGGTTTTCCTTCCGTCAAATGTACCACCTTTGGAATTCCAAAAGGATTTTAATTAAATATAGTAAGTGAATCATTAACATTACTGGATAATGGAACATTTACAGTGCCTTCAGAAAGTATTCATACCCCTTGACTTATTCCACATTTTGTTGTGTTACAGCCTGATTTCAAAATGGATCAAATAAAAACAAGTTTCTCACCCATCTACACGCAATACCCCATAATGAAAAATTGAAAAAAAAATTGAAATTGTTGCACATTTATTGAAAATTAAGCACACAAATATCTAATTTACACAAGTATTCACACCCCTGATTCTATACATGTTAGAATCACCTTTGGCAACGATTACAGCTGTGAGTCTTTCTGGGCAAGTCTCTAAGCGCTTTGCACACCTGGATTCCACAATATTTGCCCGTTATTCTTTTCAAAATTCTTCATACTCTGTCAAATTGATTGTTGATCATTGCTAGACAACCATTTTCAAGTGTTGCCATAGCAGATTTCTACTGAAAAAAAATATAAATGCAACATGCAACGATTTTGCTGAGTTACATTTCATATAAGGAAATATGTTAATTGAAGTAAATAAATTAGGCCCTAATCTATGGATTTTAGCTGACTGGGCAAGGTTGCAGCCATGGGTGGGGAGCCACTGGGGAGCCAGTCCCAGCCAATCAGAATGAGTTTTTCCCTACAAAAGGGCTTTATTACAGACAGATATACACCTCACCAGGTTTTCCTCTGAGATTTTGCCTGTGCATAGCTCCATTCTGTTTCTTTTTTTTTGTCCTGAAAAACTCCACAGTCCTTAACAAATACAAGCATACCCATAACAAGATGTACCCACCACTATGCTTGAAAATATGGAGAGTGGTACTCAGTAATGTGTTGTATGGGATTTGCTATAAAAAAATAAAGAGTTGCACACTATATACACACACACTATAAACTCCCAGTAACGTATTGGGTAAAACACCAATGTTTCGGCATCACTGTGCCTTCTTCAGGGTAATGTCATGAATGGTTGAACCAGGTTTTGGAGACAAACAGTGCAATTAGTGTAACCAATGACAATAGTGAGGGTGTGTCATAATTATTAGATTGATCAGAATGAATTGAGTGAAACTCTTAAAAGACAATTGTTTACAGCATATAGAATGTATTAGGCTATTGCTATCATATGGAAACATGATTAGATATTGTACATAATATTACCATCAACATACATTATTGTTTCATTTAATTTCACGTATATATTTAATTGTTTCCAAGAGAAATAGGATTTCCTGTTTTCAGATAGGACATCCAGTAGGATGCACACTGTAGTAGTAGAATACCAATGCTACCTCCTCTCCATGGTAGAGTAACATGCTCAATGCCTGTGTATTTGAGGGAGGAGATAGGGTGGTTAGCTTCCACAAAGTCAGCTGCTACTGGATAGTCAGTGTTCTTACACCTGATTGAGCTGCGGTGTTCAGCTTTGTATTCAGCTATGAATGGATTTGCACCAAACATAACACTATGTATTCAGGAAAATAAGTGAATTGCTTTGCCACATTTTTTGCAGTATTCAATTTAGTGCCTTGGGGTTGAACATGATGCATGTTTTGAACTATTTTTATCCTGTTCAGGCTTCTTTCTTTACACTCTTCCAATTAGGTTTGTATTGTGGAGTAGCTATAGTGTTGATGATCCATCCTCAGATTTTCCTATCACAGCCATTAAACTCTGTAACTGTTTTAAAGTCACCATGGTGAAATCCCTGAACAGTTTCCTCTACGGCAACTGAGTTAGGAAGGACACCTTTATCTTTGTAGTGACTGGGTGTATTGATACACCATCCAAAGTGTAGTTAATAACTTCACCACTCTCAAAGGGAGATTCAATGTCTGTTTTTTTGTGTTTAACTATCTACAAATACCCTTCTTTGCGAGGCATTGGAACTCATTCCTGGTCTTTGTGCTTGAATCTGTGTTTGAAATTCACTGCTCAACTGAGGGACCTTACAGATAATTGTATGTGTGGGTTACACAGATGAAGTAGTCATTCAAAAATCATATTGAAAAAAGAAAAGGAGAACGGCACACTCTAGGAGCTCAGATGCAATAATTTAATAATCTAATATCCAACGTTTCGACAGACAAGCTTTATCATTGCACACAGAGTGAGTCCATGCAACTTATTATGTGACTTGTTGAGCAGATTTTCACTCCTGAACTTATTTAGGCTTGCCATAACAAAGGGGTTGAATACTTATTGACATTTCAGCTTTTCATTTTTAATTTGTAAAAATGTCTACAAACATAATTCCGCTTTGGCATTATGGGGTATTGTGTTTAGGCCAGTGATAAACAAATCTCCATTTAATCCATTTTAAATTCAGAATGTAACAGAACAAAATGTGGAAAAAGTCAAGGTGTGTGAAGGCAATGTAAATGTTTTTTTTTTAACTTGTCTTTAATTTTAGGGGGTTCAAGGACAATCTAGAGGCATCAAAGCCCCATTTTTTTCCTCTTTATGGTTCACAGTAGTGGACCGCCTCTTCAATTGAAAGACCACGTAATTCCTCCCCTCTCTCAGAAAATACAATATCATAGTTAAGTTGGGAACATGTCTAGTTGCATATTTGTTTGCCTTGATGACTCTCTGGTTTAGAGCTTGTGCAGTTCGCTTCCCAACAATCTCTGATCTTTATCGAAATGATAACAAACCCACATATAATTACAGTTAAGTTAAACAGATCTACCGTATGATGAGCTGAGTGCTCCACCAATGGCATTTCAAGGTTGTGCTGGGGGTTTGGGTTGGCCCTGCGATGGAAATCGCCTGTATAGTTTTGCCATCCCCTGTGGCTTGTAACTTAGCATCCCCTCACACATGTACACACACTTATACACACAGTGTAAAACCTGTCAGCTGTGTTTGCCATTTCCACGCTTTCAGGGGTCCGTGCGTGAATCAGTTATGATTTTGTCTATGTTTCAGCACACTTTGTCCCTGTGAGAACTCCTCCCTGGACTGTGGGCTATCAGTGTCAGTCAACACACACACAAACACACATACACACACAGACAGACGCACACACAAACACACACACACATGTTTGTTTTACTATCCCAGTGGGGACCAAACAGTTGATTCCCGTTAAACATCATATTTTCCCTAACCCTTAACCTGACCTTATCCCCTAACCCTAATTCTAACCCTAAACCTAACCCCTAAACCTAAAATAGCCTTTTTCCTTGTGGTAACCGGATAAACGTCCCCACGTCTGGTCCCCACAAGGATAGGAAAACCAAAGCACACACACACCCCATATTCCGGATGTTGTTATAAGGGGAACGTGCCCAAGGAGACCATTTCCAGTGTATAATGGAGACAGCAGACTCCCCAGTCAGGAAGTAGTCTCATTGATGAGGACAGATTAAACACTGGAGAGTATAACAGTCATGGGCTCACTAAACTGCATACCACATTACTGCACATTACTTTGTAACATATTGCATCACTTCCATACATACTTCTCACAACTGTATGCTGGCAATGTCAACACAAGATCCCTTACAGTAAGTGTGATGAGTTAAGTTAAAAGGATCGGCCCATTTTTTTTCAATTTTCCTCTAAAATTGCATCCCCAAATCTAACTGCCTGTAGCTCAGGCCCTTCAGCAAGGATATGCATTTTCTTGGTACCATTTGAAAGGAAACACGGAAGTTCGTAGAAATGTGAAAGGAATGTAGGAGAATATAACACATTAGATCTGGTAAAAGATAATGCAAAGAAAAAAAAAACATTTTCTTGTACCATCATCTTTGAAGTGCAAGAGAAAGGCCATCATGTATTATTCCAGCCCAGGTGCAATGTAGATATTGGCCACTAGATGGCAGCAGTGTATGTGCAAAGTCGTTTTCTGATCCAATGAATCATTGCATTTCTGTTCAAAATGTTGACTGCCCAAATGTGCTTAATTTGTTTATTAATAACTTTTCATATTCAAAACTGTGCATTCTCCTCAAACAATAGCATGGTATTATTTCACTGTAATAGCTACTGTAAATTGGACAGTGCAGTTAGATTAACAAGAATTCAAGCTTTCTGCCAATATCAGATATGCCACCTGACTGCACCTGTCCATAACCTGTAATATATTACATCGATGGAAGGGACTTCACCACCCACTGGAGACTTGAAGACAGAATTTCACCCAGAGAGCTGTGCATGTCAGTGTTTGGTAAGACTGCCAAATCCTTAGATTTGACCAAATAGACAAACAGAATTCCATTCCACTGTAGTTCTGCTTAGACAGCTGAAGTTGTTCTCTACACACAACTGATTTTCATTTGCTAAGTAAGTGTAGGCATACCTTCTTTATTAGCACATCATTATGATATTTACAGCATAAAATGTTTTGTTTTTGGAATGTGGACACACATCCATTTTTATGTTGATAAATGTATCTACACTTAAGCTGGGCGATGTTTACGCAATGTCCACATGTAGCATACTCCTGTTGTAGGGATATTTGTAGTTCTGGGATTTGTACCCCGGGAAAGATCTATCACTGGACATAAGGGGAGATGAGACAAAATTAGCCAGATATTGAATATTGTGTTGCAGGACAGCTGAGCTGACTCAAAACCGGGCATTCAACTCGCAGTTGATACCGTTTACGCAGTAACATGACGTGATGAAATGTTGTAAGCTTCTTTCGTAGCAAAGTGTTGTCGAACAAGTGTCAAATGAAACACATTGCAGACATTGGCTCTTGCTATCGTGCGATAACTGATTTGACAGAGTAATATCATCTAAATAGGATAGCCAGCTGCAGCTATCACCAAGCTATGCTAGCTAGCTGCTGTCAGCTTGGCTGAACACAAGGTCAAATCAAATAAATGTTATTTGTCACCCGCGCCGAATACAACAGGTGCAGACCTTACAGTGAAATGATTACATAGAAGTCCTTAACAAACATTGCTTTAAGAAGTTAGGAAGAAAAATGTGTTAAAACCTGTTAAGGCTAGCCCTGATTACTGCCCCTTCTGGAGGAATTGGGTACTGTGACGACCCTCCCACTCTGTCTGCCGTATTCTCTCTGTTATTTCCTTATTAGGATGCTGGTGGGCGGAGTTGGGAGGGTCGTCAGCTACATGGGAAACACCTGGGCCCGGTGTCTCCCAGGATAAATACACCACTTCCCCATTCATGGAGGAGACTCTCTCCATGCAGACACCCTCTGTAGATTGTGTTGTGGTTCTTGATGGCCGTTTATTTGTTTGTTTGCTTTGGCACCTTTCATCACCCTGCATTATCACATTCACGCATGCAAAACACTCACTTACACTACTGATTACTGATTACACACACCATTGCATGTTATATTTATTTGCTTTAGTTAATAAATATATATCTTTCTACTCATTATCTCCACGTTGTCTCCCTTTGTTACGGGCTTTGAGCCGGTTCGTGACAAGTGGGGGCTCGTCCGGGATATTTGAACTATTGGTTTGGGAGACCGTGGAGGTACGTGTTTGGTTTGCATATTTTGTTTGAGTTTGATAGACCCAGTATTGGTTGCCTTTTGTTGTTTGGTTTGTGTGCTGTGTTGGAGAGACTATAATGGTTAGTTTCCAGGCCCTGCCTAGCCTGAACTCTTGTTCTACTTTCTGTTGGGACATCAGTCTGAGGTGAGTAGTCTGCTGTGTACCTCGGTGGGAGATTTGGGTAGGGTAGTGAAACTTGCTACCCGGAGCTATAGCCTTTTTCCCCTGATAGGTTTAGCGACGTGTTTCATTTTTGGAATATGTTGGGCATGGTTAATGTTTGTTATTTTTGTGTGGTGTCTGTGGACTGAGCAGTTGTCTCGGGGCACATCCGTGGCTTGGTGGAATTTTTCCAGCATGCTGGGGAGTTCTATTTCCTTGCCAGCGGGCTACAGTGCGTAAATTCCCACCGCAAATCTGCACGAAGACTAGGGTTGAGTTATTGTAGGTTTTGGGGAAGCTCCGTATCCATCTCTCTTCTGTGGTACTCAGGGTGATTATAATTCTCGGGTTGTGGTCTGGTGTGCTCAGCAGAAGGGAAGAGCCAGAATTTTTTTTTTTTTTGTGTGATTATGGCGTCTTATGTAGATAAGTTCATTCGCTCTCCATCAGAGGAATTGTTAGATTTAGGTACTAAAGAACAGCTGTTGAAGGTCGCGGAACACTACAAGGTTGAGATTAGTGATAAACGTCTAAAGAATTCTATTAGGTTGATATTGAAGGCCAATCTGATGGAGAGTGGTATTCTAGAAGTTACCACCGGGCCAGCCTCTGCTGAGGATTTGTCGTCTCCCCATAACGTTACAATGGCCATTCCATCGGTTAGTCCTAGTAGCCTTCTTTTTGAACAGCAGAAAGAACTGCTTTTGTTACAGCTAGAGCATGATCGTGAGAAGCTAGAGCATGATCGTGTAAAATATGAAAAGGAATTGGCATTTAAACAAGATATGGAGCGTGCTAAAATCAAGTTGCAACAAGAACGTATAGATTTGGTTAGGGAAGGAAAGATCTCAGGGGAGAGTTTGTTTTGGGAAGGTGTCCCAGATTTACCTAGGGGTAGTTCCGCTTTTGGTCGTGCCCCAGAGACATTTGATATTGTTGGGAACTTACGGTTATTGCCTCGGTTTAATGAAAGGGACCCAGAGACATTCTTTTCGTTGTTTGAGCGGGTTGCTGACGCTAGGAGTTGGCCTGATTCTGACCGCACTTTAATGTTGCAGTGTGTGCTGACTGGTAAAGCGCAGGAAGCATATTCAGCTCTTAGTGTACACGATAGTGCCAGTTATGATAAAGTTAAAACAGCTGTGTTACAGATTTATGAATTGGTCCCTGAGGCTTACCGCCAACGATTTAGAACTTTAAAAAGGGATGATAACCAGACTCATGTTGAGTTTGCGCGACAGTTGTCTTTACAGTTTAATCGCTGGTGTTCCGCCTCTGCAGTTGTGACTTTCCCAGGGCTGTGTGATCTGATTATGTTAGAGCAATTTAAGGACACAATTCCTGATCGTATTGCCACGTATATTAATGAACAGAAAGTAAAGAATGTTGCTGAAGCTGCAGTTTTGGCAGACGAGTATGTGTTGACTCACAAAAGTGTCTTTGCAGAACCCCGTATTCGGAAAGAGTGGGGGCGTTCGGATAGATTTGGGCTTCGCTCACCGAGATACTTTGGTTCTCGGGCAGAGTTCTATTCAACTAGGGTTGAACCTGACTCCCATGGTAAAGCTGACTTTGGGCAGGAGTGTCACTACTGTCAAGGTTCAGGGCATTGGAAAAACGAATGTCCACTTCTCAGGTCAAAGGGTGCTTACGCTAAATCTAAGCCTACTGCATTAGCTGCACCTGTTCCACATCAGTTCATTCATAACTCATTTCCTCAGGCCCAGGAGAATGTGAAAGTCCATATTGATCCAGACTATTTACCTTTCATTACAGAAGGTTTTGTGTCTATGTTAGGAAGTAAAGACCTAGTGCCAGTGAAGATCCTGAGAGACACAGGTGCCTCTGAATCATTTGTGTTGGAGTCTGTGTTACCCTTTTCTGCTGAGACTGATTCGGGGAATAGTGTTCTAATTAGGGGAATAGGTTTGAACACTCTGTCAGTTCCATTGCATAAACTGATGTTGGATTGTGGGCTGGTGAAGGGTGAAGTTGTTGTGGGTGTGCGTCCTTCGTTGCCTATTGAGGGTATCGATGTTATCCTTGGGAATAACTTGGCTGGTGAGCGTGTATGGCCTGTCGTGTTTCCATCTCTAGTGGTTTCCACTAAGCCGTCATTTGTTGGGATTCCTGATGAGAGTGTACAGAGTTTCCCAGAGGTGTTCTCTGCGTGTGCAGTGACACGTTCTATGAGCCGTGGCGAACTGGTCACTGCGCCGACTAATGATAATAATACAAAGTATGTCACTGTTTTCCCTGTTATCCCGTTATCTGTAACCCGCTCAGATCTAATCAATGCGCAACGGGATGACCCCACGTTGGAAGAGTTGCGTGATCAAATTGTGCCTATAGAACAGTTGGGAGATGTCGCCCATGGCTATTTTCTCCAAGAGGATGTCCTGATGAGAAAGTGGGTGTCTCATGATAGTGTTTTTCTGGGGAGGCAATTAGTCAGGTTGTTGTACCAGTTAAGCTTCGTAAGTTGGTGTTGGAAACTTCTCACAGCGACGTGGCTGGACATATGGGGGTGAGGAAAACCTACAATCGCATATTAAGACATTTCTTTTGGCCTAGATTAAAGAGGGATGTTTCTGATTTTATCAAAACTTGTCACACCTGTCAATTAACTGGTAAGCCTAATCAAGCTATTAAACCAGTACCATTGTTTCCTATTCCTGTACTCAGCCAACCTTTTGAGTATCTGATTATTGACTGTGTGGGTCCTCTGCCTCGTTCTAAAAAGGGTAGTAGTTACCTGTTCACTGTGATGTGTCAGACCACTAGGTTTCCTGCTGCCTATCCTCTCCGATCTATCACGACTAAATCGGTGTTAAAAGCTTTGACTCAGTTTCTCTCATTGTTTGGAATCCCTAAGGTCATTCAGAGCGATCAAGGATCTAATTTTACCTCTAATCTGTTTGGTCAGGTTCTTCAACAGCTCCATATTAAACACAATTTGTCTAGCGCCTATCACGCGCAAAGTCAAGGAGCACTGGAACGTTTCCATCAAACACTAAAGTCTTTGTTGAGAGCTTATTGTACTGAGATGGATAAGGATTGGGAGGAGGGGTTGCCTTGGTTACTGTTAGCTGCTAGGGAAGTTTCACAGGAGAGCACAGGTTTCAGTCCAAATGACCTTGTGTTTGGACATAGGGTGCGTGGACTTTTATCTGTTCTCCAGGATGACTGGAAGTCTCCCGAGCCTCCTCAGTCCCTGTTATCGTATGTGTGTGATTTCCGGCGACGGCTGTATGCCGCTTGTGAAATGGCTAAAGAGAAGTTATCATCTTCACAGGAGAGGATGAAGGGCATATTTGATCGCCGAACTGAGCCTCGTCACTTTAGTCCAGGTGACCAGGTTCTTGCTCTGCTGCCAATTGTTGGTTCTCCTTTTCAAGCCAAGTTTCAAGGTCCATATACAGTGGTGCGCCAGTGCACTGAGCAAAATTATCTAGTTGCCACTCCAGAACGGAGGAAAGCACACCAGCTGTGCCATGTAAATCTGTTAAAACCCTATTATGCACGTTCCTCTGAGACTGAACAGTGGGATTCTACAGAGGACGGTAAAACCTGTTCTTTTGGCTGATACCGTTGTTTCCTTGGGTTCTTGTCGTGCTAGATCTGTGCATGAGGAGGAAGATGTTCCTGGTCCTGACGATTGTATATTGCAGGGTAGATTGAAACATTCAGAAACACTGGATATTTTAAACAGTCTTCTCACTCACCTACCTGTTGATGGGCGGAAAGAGATAGTTGGTCTGATTCAGAGATTTCCAGGTTTGTTTTCTGATACACCTACACGTACAAACTTAATAGAACATGATATTGACATTGGAGGTGCTGACCCCATTCGTCAGCGCTTCTATAGAGTTTCTTCAGAGAAACTACGTTGTCTGGATGCTGAGGTCAAGTACATGCTGGAGAGTAAGATAGCAGAGCCTTCTTTCTCCAGTTGGGCTTCTCCCTGTATCTTGGTCAGTAAACCGGATGGAACAAACCGTTTTTGTACGGACTACCGTAAGGTAAACAGTGTCACAAAACCAGATTCATTTCCTCTTCCTCGGATGGAGGACTGTGTTGATCAAGTCGGTGCAGCTAAGTTTGTGAGCAAATTTGACCTGTTAAAAGGCTATTGGCAGGTGCCACTGACGAGTAGGGCACGTGAAATCTCTGCCTTTATTACACCCTTTGGTCTGTACTCGTATTCAGTTATGAGTTTCGGTCTGCGCAATGCACCTGCCACTTTTCAGCGACTTATGAACAGGGTTGTCGCCGGTCTGACCGGGTGCGCTGTTTATTTGGACGATGTAGTGATCTATGCAGATACTTGGGAAGAACATCTGTCCCGTATTCAAGCCTTGTTCGAACGTCTGGCTGCGGGTCGCCTCACAATCAATCTGGCAAAATGTGAGTTTGCTCAGGCGACCGTTACATACCTTGGAAAAATGGTTGGGCAGGGTGAAGTGCGTCCTGTTCGGGCTAAAGTGGTGGCTATTGATGCTTTTCCACCACCAACTACTAAAAAGGAACTGATGCGTTTCTTGGGCATGATTGGTTATTACCGTAGTTTTTGTAATAACTTCTCTACTGTGGTCGCTCCTTGACAGATATGCTGAAAGCTAAGGCTGTTTATGTTTGGTCTACTCGTTGTCAACACGCTTTTGAAGAGGCAAAGAGGTTGCTTACCTCAACTCCAGTGCTGGCTGCTCCTCGCATGGATTTGTCATTTACCTTGCAGGTGGATGCTAGTCATGTGGGGGCAGGTGCAGTTTTGCTGCAAGCAGATGTGTCTGGGATTGAGAGGCCTGTTAGTTTTTTTTTCCAAACAGTTTAACGATTATCAGTTGAACTATTCGGTTATTGAAAAGGAAGCGCTAGCACTAATTTGGGCACTACAACACTTCGAAGTGTATGTCGGGTCGGGGGTAGTACCTATTGTGGTCTACACCGACCATAACCCCCTCACTTTTTTGAGGTCCATGATGTGTCCAAACCAGAGGATAATGCGATGGTGTTTATTTTTACAATCATTCCATCTCGATGTGAGGCACATCCGGGGACTGAAAACGTGATTGCTGATGCGCTCTCTCGTGCGCCCTGTTCCTAATGTTTACGTGACTGACCATTGTTTCGTATTGTCATGTTCTCTCTGTCCTGTATGCTCCCTCCTGGTCTTGTTTTCTTCTTTCCTCTTAAATGTTGCTTCCTGTGCGAAGGTCGCTGAGGTCTGGGGAGGAGGTTGGCTGGGGCAAATTGTAAGTGTGAAAACGTAAACCCTCATCAATTTGTGGCGCAGAAGCTGTGTAAATTTGGAACTTAGAGACTGGTATTTTGTTCCGGGGTCCTTGTTGGTCCCCGGTTTTATGGGGGGGGATGTGACGACCCTCCCACTCTGTCTGCCGTATTCTCTCTGTTATTTCCTTATTAGGATGCTGGTGGGCGGAGTTGGGAGGGTCGTCAGCTACATGGGAAACACCTGGGCCCGGTGTCTCCCAGGATAAATACACCACTTCCCCATTCATGGAGGAGACTCTCTCCATGCAGACACCCTCTGTAGATTGTGTTGTGGTTCTTGATGGCCGTTTATTTGTTTGTTTGCTTTGGCACCTTTCATCACCCTGCATTATCACATTCACGCATGCAAAACACTCACTTACACTACTGATTACTGATTACACACACCATTGCATATTATATTTATTTGCTTTAGTTAATAAATATATATCTTTCTACTCATTATCTCCACGTTGTCTCCCTTTGTTACGGGCTTTGAGCCGGTTCGTGACAGTACCCATATAAAACAGGATACATTTTTGTCAAAAGTTGCTAATATATGCATATAAAAAATATTATCGAATAGAAAACACTCTAAAGCTTCTAAAACCGTTTAAATTTTGTCTCTATGTAAAGCAGAAGTCCCAGGGCATGCATTCTCCCAAAGTCTCTCTTGTCATGGAAAAAGTTGGCCCCACTTTGACGTCATCGTATACGCACTTCCCAAGCAGTTACAGCTCTGGGAACAGTCTGTACGTGTTCAGCGCGAAGCCTGCTTTCAATGGGGCTTCTCATTGTGAGAATCGCGCGCTCACGAGACTTTGAGCGTGCCGAAAGGTCTCGGTCACGCGAAAAAAAAGGGTACGCTTATGCGAGCTCTGCTCGGGTGATGTCTTTTCCTCAGGATCGATTAAACGACGTGTGTGTTTCTGTTCGTCCTCACGATTTCTGTGCACCTTTATAACATGTTAAAGCTTAATTATGAACATAGTTTGACAAGTTTTCTCGACATATAATATGTAATTTCGACGTTTTGGTGCGCATCCACTTGAATTTTGCCTACATTTCGACCGAAATGTGTCGTTTTTGAGAACCGAAAGACACAGACTTGAAAACTAAACGCTGTTTTGGTAAGTATAATCCCTTCCAGGTCTTCTGATGGAAGAACAGCAAAGGTAAGGGAATATTTATGTGGTAAATTTGGGTTTCTGTCGACTCCAAGATAGAGGAGCCATAATGCTAATTTTGGAGCGCCGACTCCTAGTATAGCCTAGTGAACGCAACCTGTAACGTTAAAAATAAATGTAACACAGCGATTGCATTTATAAGAAGTGTATCTTCCTATACATATGTAAAACATGCATATTTAGTCAAAGTTTATGATGTGTATTCCTTGTTAGCTGACGTTATCTGCCGGAGCTATTTAATTTCTCCTGACATTTTAGTAGCATTTTTTGAACGATGCGTCATTGTAAACAGAGATTTATGGATATATATTGCAGATTATTGAAAAAAAATGAATGTACTGTGTAACATGTTATATTACTGTCATCTGATGAAGATTTCAAAAGGTTAGTGAAATTATTTTTCTTTTAATCCTGCGTTTGTTGATTGCATATTTTTTCCTACTTGGCTATGCTAATGAGGTATGTCTGCGGTGGTGGTTTGACATAAATATGTGCTATGTTTTCGCCGTAAAACATTTTAGAAATCTGACTTGCTGGGTAGATAAACAACTTGTTTATCTTTCATTTGAGCTATTTTTCTTGTTAATGTGTGGAGGTTAAATATTTTTAGGAATATTTCTTGCGTTCCATGCGCCACATTCCAGCTGAGGGGGTGGGGGTGTTCCTAAATGGGAACGTGTATCCCCAACAGGGGGAATAGATAAGTAAAAAATAAAATAAAAGTAAAAAATAATTAAACAGCAGCAGTAAAATAACAATAGCAATAGCGAGGCTATATACAGGGGGTACCAGTACAGCTAGTCGAGTTAATTGAGGTAATATGTACATGTAGGTAGAGTTTAAGTGACTATGCATATATAATAGACAGTAGCAGCAGCGTAAAATAGGGGTCTGGGTAGCCCTTTGATTAGCTGTTCAGGAGTCTTATGGCTTGGGAGTAGAAGCTTTTAAGAAGCCTTTTGGACCTAGACTTGGCGCTCCAGTACCGCATGCCATGCGGTCTATGACTAGGGTGGCTAGAGTCTGACAATTTTCGGGCCTTCCTCTGACACCGCCTGGTATAGAGGTCCTGGATTGCGAGAAGCTTGGCCCCAGTGATGTACTGGGCCATACGCACTACCCACTGTAGTGCCTTGCAGTCAGAACCCGAGCAGTTGCCATACTAGGGAGTGATGCAACCAGTCAGGATGCTCTCGATGGTGCAGATGTAGAACCTTTTCAGGATCTGAGGACCCTTGCCAAATCTATTCAGTCTCCCGAGGGGGAATAGGCTTTGTCGTGCCCTCTTCAAAACTGTCTTAGTGTGTTTGGACCATGATCGTTTGTTGGTGAAGTGGACACCAAGGAACTTGAAGTTCCCACCATGCTCCACTGTAGCCCCATCGATGAGAACGGGGGCGTGCTTGGTCCTCATTTTCCTGTAGTCCACAATCATCTCCTTTGTCTTAATCACGTTGAGGGAGAGGTTGTTGTCCTGGCACCACATGGCCAGGTCTCAGACTTCCTCCCTATAGGCTGTCTCATCGTTGTTGGTGATCAAGCCTACCACTGTTGTGTCATCGTCAAACTTGATGATGGTGTTGGAATCGTGCTTGGCCATGCAGTCATGAGTAAACAGGGAGTACAGGAGGGGACTGAGCATGCACCCCTGAGGGGCCTCCGTGTTGAGGATCAGCATTACGGATGTGTAGTTACCTACCCTTACCACATGGGAGCGGCCCATCAGGAAGTCCAAGATCCAGTTGCAGAGTGAGGTATTTAGTCCCAGGGTCCTTAACTTAGTGAAGAGCTTTGAGGGCACTATGGTGCTGAACACTGAGCTGTAGTCAATGAATACCATTCTCGCATAGGTGTTCCTCTGTTGATGATGTTGATGCTCTCATGCATGTTTCAGTGTTTTTTGCCTTGATGAGAGCATAGAAGTAATTTAGCTCGCCTGGTAGGTTCGTGTCACTGGGCAGCTCGCGGCTGTGCTTCCCTTTGTAGTCTGTAATAGTTTGCAAGCCCTGTCACATCCGACGAGCGTCAGAGCCGGTGTAGTACGATTCCATCTTTGTCCTGTATTGAAGCTTTGCCTGTTTGATGGTTCATCGGAGGGCATAGCAGAATTTCTTATAAGCTTCCGGGTTAGAGTCACGCTCCTTGAAAGTGGCAACTCTACCCTTTAGCTTAGTGCAGATGTTGCCTGTAATCCATGGCATCTGGTTGGGGTATGTACATACGGTCACTGTCGGGCCGACGTCTTTGAGGCACTTACTGATGAAGCCAGTGACTGATGTGGTGTACTCCTCAATGTCAGAAGAATCCCGGAAACATATTACAGTCTGTGCTAGCAAAACAGTCCTGTAGCTTAGCATCTGCTTCATCTGACCACATTCTTATTGACTGAGTCACTGGTACTTCCTGATTTAGTTTTTGTTTGTAAGCAGGAATCAGGAGGATAGAGTTATGGTCAGATTTGCCAAATGGAGGGCGAGGGAGAGCTTTGCATGTGTCTCGGTGTGTGGAGTAAATGTGGTCTAGAGTTTTTTTCCCTTCTGGTTTCACATTTAACATGCTGGTGGAAATTAGGTAAAATAGATTAGAGTTTAATTAAAGTCCCTGGCCACCAGCAGTGCCGCCTCTGGGTGAGCGTCCTGTTTACTTACGGCCGTATACAGCTCAGTGAGTGCGGTGGTGGTATGTAGACAGCTACGAAAAATACAGATGAAAACTCTGTTCGTTAATAGTGTGGTCTACCGCTTATCATGAGATACTCTACCTCAGGCGAGCAAAACCAGAATACTTCCTTAGATTTTATGCACCAGCTGTTGTTTACAAATATACATAGACCGCACCCTTTGTCTTACCAGATACCACTGTTCTATCCTGCCGAAAAAAGCTTAAAACCTGCCAGCTGCATGTTATTCATGTCATCGTTCAGCCACGACTCGGTGAAACATAAGATATTAGAGTTTGTAATGTCCTTTTGGTAGGATATTCGCTATCGTAGTTTGTCTATTTTATTATCGATTGACTGTACGTTGGCTAATAGGACCAATGATAAAGGTAGATTACCCTCTCGGCGACGGATCCTAACCAGACCCCGGATATTCATCCACAATACCTCCGTCTCTTTCTCCTGCGAATGACGGGGATGAGAGCCTTGTTGGTTGTCTAAAGTAGATCCTTCCCATCAGACTCGTTGATGAAAAAGTATTCCTCCAGTATGGGGTGAGGTATTGCTGTCTTGATATCTAGAAGCTCTTTTCGGTCATAAGACACCGTGCCAGAAACATTATGTAAAAAATAACTTTCAAACAATGCAAAAAAATATATACGAAATAGCACATTTGTTTACAGGATCTTAAAACGGCAGCCGTCTCCTTAGCCTACAATTCTAACTGCACTTGCTGACGGCTTTACAATCTAGTTCTCTCAATAGCAAACCTAGCTTAGCTTACCTCCCTACTGCCCTTGTTTGTATGACTGAATGACAAAGACACACCCAAGAAACACCCACATCAAACCACACCCCCAAGACAACTTTCGTTTGCCTTAACTCATTGCCACTAGCATTTCTTCATGCGCATTGATGAACAATAAGCCCATTTCTTTAATTATAGTCACCCTTTAATTGTCATAAAAATTACAGTAAATGTTAGTTGTTTTACCACAGATTTGCACAGAGGTCTTTTGTTGAACACAGCTTTGAGCTGTGAACTCAGTAAAAAGGAATCGTCATTGTCAACTGTAAATTTTCAGCAAACTTAACATGTGAAAATATTTGTATGACCATAACAAGATTCAACAACTGAGACATAAACTGAACAAATTCCACAGACATGTGACTAACAGAAATGGAATAATGTGTCCCTGAACACAGGGGGGGGGTCAAAATCCAAAGTAACAGTCAGTATCTGGTGTGGCCACCAGCTGCATTAAGTACTGCAGTGCATCTCCTCCTCATGGACTGCACCAGATTTGGCAGTTCTTGCTGTGAGATGCTACCCCACTCTTCCACCATGGCACCTGCAAGTTCCCGGACATTTCTGGGGGGAATGGCCCTAGCCCTCACCCTCTAATCCAACAGGTCCCAGACGTGCTAAATAGGATTGAGCACGTTCCTTCAATTCTGACAAGTTTCCCAGTCCATGCCGATGACAAACATCCCCAGAGAATGATGCTGCCACCACCATGCTTCACAGTGGGGATGGTGTTCTCAGGATGATGCGAGGTGTTGGATTTGCACATGGTGTTTTCCTAGATGGCCAAAAAGCTCAATTTTAGTCTCATCTGACCAGAGTTCCTTCTTTCATGTGTTTGGGGAGGCTCCCACATGCCCTTTGGTAAACACCAAACGTGTTTGCGTATTTATTTCCTTAAGCAATGGCTTTTTTTTGGCCACACTTCTGTATAACCCAGCTCTGTGGAGTGCACGACTTAAAGTGGTCCTATGGACAGATACTCCGTTCTCCGCTGTGCAGCTCCTTCATTGTTATCTTTGGTTTCTTTGTTGTCTCTCTGATTAATGCCCTCCTTACCTGGTCCATGAGTTTATTTAGGGTCTTCATAGCAAAGGGGGTGAATACATATGCACACACACCACTTTTCCGTTTTTTTTTTGTTAAATTTTTTGCAACAAGTAATTTTTTTCATTTCACTTCACCAATTTGGACTATTTAAATTTCACTTCAACGAATTTGGACTATTTGGACTAAATAGAAAAAACGCCTAGGGTGGTGAATACTTTTGAAAGGCACTGTACCTTATTTACATAAGTATCAGTACAAAAATGAAAACAGCATTTCAGAGACATGTCCACTGTCAAAGCCACCAACCAAAAAAATATTATACATTTTAGTTTATATATATTTTTTAGGGTCAACAATAACTTGTACCATAGAAACAATTACAAGTGTCTTATAAAATGCTGATTGTTGGCCTATTTAGTTTTTTTGGGGGGGGGATTCTGTTTTATATAACAGAATCCCAACAAATTATATATACATTTACCCCCCGGTAAATGTATATATAATTTGTTGGGATTCTGTTATATAAAACCAATAAATTAAACCAGTCTCCCATATCTCCTGAAGGGGCAGAGAGTCTCCCTGAGGACTGGGATAATTCGTTTTTTTGGTGTCATCCTTGTTTTCATCTCCACCACAGTGTTTCTGAATGTGGGGTAGGAACTGTGTTAGTTATGTCCACATCTGGATGATACTGCAATCTCGATACACCTGAGCACTGATGAACATTGGGTAGAAACAATGTGCTTATGTGTTATCGCCATTATGATAGCCGGCCCACACTGGGTTCAGGGACTGGCAAGCAGTAACTTGTCCCCTGACCAAGCCACTTGGGAGCACTTTTGCCACAGTAAATTCTTGGGAAGGAAGGCCCAGAGAACACGCCCCCTCCCCAGGACTCCAGCTAGGGGCCGAGGTCTGCTTCTTACCCCGCGGAACTATCTGTTTTCACCCCACTCTCCTTTGACCCAACACGGTATCTGTGCCAAGACGATCGCTGCTGCACAGAAGCACCAAGATGATCAAAAACCAACATTGAAGTCACCCCCTGGCCCAGGCAACCCGCCTCTGGCCTGGACCCTTTCCACCAAGCCTTGGGAGCTGCTGAGTCAACCCTCAGAAGGATTTTCCTGGGAAAAGGACCCGAAGAGCTGCGTCCTGTTTCTATTTCTCCTCGAATCGGGCCTGTAAGGATTACCTAGTCGAGCCAAACCACCTTGTTGGAGAACACGTTCAGCCACTGCGTTCTCATTCGAACCATTGGTACAACAATCCAGACCGTTAAAAATAATTGCGTGCAATACAGTTTTGGAAACTTCGGAAACGAAACTTTCATATTACTATTTTACAAATACAGAATATACACTTACTGTGCACAGTTTATACACATATTCCCACGGAAATGTTTTGCATTGCACATTTTACCTGAACTAAACTTAAAAAATAAATGTCCCTTTTTCAGGACCCTGTTTTCAAAGATAATTTGTAAAGATCTAAATAACTTCACAGATATTCAGTGTAAAGGATATAAACACTGTTTAAACCCATGCTTGTTCAATTAACTATTGACAATTAATGAACATGCACCTGTGGAACGGTTGTTAAGACACTAACAGCTTACAGACGGTAGGCAATTAAGGTCACAGTTATGAAAACTTAGGACACTAAAGAGGCCTTTCTACTGACTCTGAAAAACACAAAAAGAAAGATGCCCAGGGTCCCTGCTCATCTGCGTGAACGTGCCTTAGACATGCTGCAAGGAGGCATGAGGACTGCAGATGTGGCCGGGGAAATAAATTGCAATGTCCGTACTGTGAGACGCCTAAGACAGTGCTACAGGGAGACAGGATGGACAGCTGACAATCCTCGCAGGGACCACGTGTAACAACACCTGCACAGGATCGGTACATCTGAACATCACACCTCAGGACAGGTACAGGATGGCAACAACAACGGCCCGAGTTACACCAGGATTGCACAATCCCTCCATCAGTGATCAGACTGTTCGCAATAGGCTGAGAGAGGCTGAACTGAGGGCTTGTAGGCCTGTTGTAAGGCAGGTCCTCACCAGACATCACCGGCAACAACGTCGCCTATGGGCACAAACCCACTGTCGCTGGACCAGACAGGACTGCAAAAAGTGCTCGTCACTGAAGAGTTACGGTTTTGTCTCAACGGGGGTGATGGTCAGATTTGTGTTTATCGTCGAAGCAATGAGCATTACACAGAGGCCTGTACTCTGGAGCGGGGTCAATTTGGAGGTGGAGAGTACGTCCTGGTCTGGGGCGGTGTGTCAGCATCATCGTACTGAACTTGTGTCATTGCAGGCAATCTCAACACTGTGCGTTAAAGGGAAGACATCCTCCTCCCTCATGTGGTACCCTTCCTGCAGGCTCATCCTGACATGACCCTCCAGCATGACAATGCCACCAGCCATACTGCTCATTCTGTGCATGAGTTCCTGCAAGACAGGAATGTCAGTGTTCTGCCATGGCCACCGAAGAGCCCGGGTCTCAAATCCCATTGAGCACATCTGGGACCTGTTAGATCGGAGGGTGACTTGGTGGACGAGTGGGGTAACATCTCACAACAAGAACTGGATAATCTGGTGCAGTCCATGAGAAGGAGATGCACTGCAGTACTTAATGTAGCTGGTGGCCACACCAGATAATGACTGTTACTTTGGATTTTGACCACCCCTTTTTTCAGGGACACATTATTCCATTTCTGTTAGTCACATATCTGTGGAACCTGTTCAGTTTATGTCTCAGTTGTTGAGTCTTGTTATGTTCATGCAAATATTTACAAATACTTTACAAGTTAAGTTTGCTGAAAATCAACGCAGTTGACAGTGAGAGAACGTTTCTTTTTTGCTGAGTTTATTTGTAACTATACGTCCTTGGGAGCTATTCCCATCCCAGCTCGCACTACCCTTATCCACCCATCAAGATGTGAGGTGAGCTTCTGTTTTGGCACACTCCTAGTCCCAACAAATGAAACTCCTAATCTACTGGTTTATAGAGGCAAAGGCTCAAAGGGAACTGAATCATACCACAGTGCGACATATTCATGCTGAAGCCCGGGTGTCACAAGCTTGTCCAGATGTATCTTGGTCATTTAAGTTTAGTGGATTTAGGGAAATGAACAGTGGTGAGGGAGTGTTTGTTAAATTCCCACCTGGCTTCAAAATAGTGCCCTCTGCTTAAACCCAATGGATGTGGTAACATGATGTGCAGCCCCTCCTTATGTGACATACACTGAGTATACAAAACATTAAGAACTCCAGTCTCAACAGTGAAGTGGCGACTCCAGGATGCTGGCCTTCTTAGCAGAGTTGCAAAGAAAAAGCCATATCTCAGACTGGCCAATAAAAATAAAAGATTAAGATGGGCACAAGAAAACAGACACTGGACAAAGGAACTCTGCTTATAAAGCCAGAATCCTTGAGTCGCCTCTTCACTGTTGACGTTGAGACTGTTGTTTTGCGGGTAGTATTTAATGAAGCTGCCTGTTGAGGACTTGTGAGGCGTCTGTTTATTAAACTAGACATTCTAATGTACTTGTCCTCTTGCTCAGTTGTGCACCAGGGCCTCCCACTCCTCTTTCTATTCTGGTTAGGGCCAGTTTGCGCTGTTCTGTGAAGGGAGTAGTACACAGTGTTGTACGAGATCTTCAGTTTCTTGCCAATTTCTCGCATTGAATAGCCTTCATTTCTCAAAACAAGAATAGACTGACCAGTTTCAGAAGAAAGTTCTTTGTTTCTAGCCATTTTGAGCGTGTAATCGAACCCACAAAAGCTAGATACTCAACTAGTCTAAAGAAGGACAATTTTATTGCTTCTTTAATCAGGACAACAGTTTTCAGATGTGGTAACAAAATTGCAAAAGGGTTTTCTAATGATCAATTAGCCTTTTAAAATTATGAACTTGGATTATCAATAGATTATCAGACACGCAACAAGAAGGTCTGATATCATTATTACTGAAACAAGACCCAACTGGTATATATAAAGATCCAGTCCATTAAAAAAATTGGAGACCTCTTGCACTTCAGTGATATGATGAAAAAATCAGAGCAAAATGCTTGGTGCATAGAATTTAAAAAGTATGGTCAGATATTATTCATCCTAGTCAGACAGGTTTTTTACATGGACGATACATTGGAGATAATATAAGACAAGTACTGGAAACAATAGAATACTATGAAATATCGGGGACACCAGGCCTTGTTTTCATAGCTGATTTTGAAAAGGCTTTTGATAAAGTACGACTGGAGTTTATATATACATGCCTAGAATATTTCAAGTTTGGGGAATATCTAATCAAATGGGTTACAGTTATGTATTGTAACTCTAGGTGTAAAATAATAAATAATGGCTACATCTCAGAAAGTTTTAAACTATCTAGAGTAAAACAAGGTTGTCCACTATTGGCATATCTATTTATTATTGCCATCAAAATGTTAGCTGTTAAAATTAGATCAAACAGTAATATTAAGGGATTAGAAATCCATGGCTTAAAAACTAAGGTGTCATTATACGCTGAAGATTCATGTTTTCTTTTAAAACCACAATTAGAATCTCTCCACGGCCTCATAGAGGATCTAGATACTTTTGCTATCCTCTCTGGATTAAAATCAAATTATGACCAATATTACGCAAATTTAACATTACCGTGAAGTTTATCAATTAAATGGTCTGACAGAGATGTGGACATACTCGGTATACAAACCCCAAAAGAAAGAAATGATTTCACTTCAATACATTTTTATAGAAAGTTAGAAAAAATAGATAAGATCTTGCTACCATGGAAAGGAAATACCTGTCTATTTATGGAAAAATCATCCTGATTAACTCATTAGTCATTTCACAGTTTACCTATTTGCTTATGATTTTGCCTACACCTAGTGGCCTGCTTTTTAAATTATATGCACAAAAAATATTAAATTAAATTTGGAATGGCAAGCCAGACAAAATTAAAAGGGCCTATTTACATAACGCATATGAATTCAGAGGGCAGAAATGATTAAATATTAAAGCATTAGACTTCTCACTAAAGGCATCAGTCACACAAACTAGTTCTCTAGTAAATTGGTAGGAATGTCTCGTCCTTTGTTCAATAATGGCCTTTTCCCTGTATTCAGATTACATTTTAAACAAGCCTTAGAAATGTGGTTGCAATTTCAGGTTAATCCACCTGAAAAGACAGAACAAATAATACAACAAATATTGTGGTTAAAGTCAAATATACTAATTGATAAAAAAATGTATTTTTTAAAGCAATGTTATAAAAAGGTATTTTTGTGAATGATATCATAAATAGGACTGGTGGAGTTATGTCACACATGCAGCTAACACAGATATATTGTAACGTACTGGGTGTCGTGAGTGTGAAGTCAGGCGCAGGGAAACAGAGAGTTCAATATAGTGCTCTTTTAATGCACACACGGTGAACCACGGCCACCCCACTAAACACTGTGTGCTCAAAACCAAAAATGCCCCAGACACGGGGAACGAAAACAGTCCAGCACTATATACAAACATACACCAACACGTTCGTCTGAATCAAACACCAGGGTTACAATAATCAATCCCGCACAAAGAAACGGGCGGGCCGGCTGAATAATAAAGCCCAACTAATTACAACCAACTCAAAACAGGTGTAATCAATAAACACATAAGGAGGGGGAGAAAATAATCAGTGGCAGCTAGTAGGCCGGCGGCGACGACCGCCGAGTGCCACCCAAACGGGAAGGGGAGCCACCTTCGGTCGGAGTCCTGACAGTACCCCTCCCCCCTGACGCGTGGCTCCCGCAGCGTGCCACACCGGCCTCGAGGTCGACCCGGAGGACGAGGCGCAGGGCGATCCAGATGGAGGCGATGGAAATCCCTCAACATTGACGGATCCAAAATGTCCCCCACCGATACCCAGCACCTCTCCTCCGGACCGTACCCCTCCCAGTCCACGAGGTACTGCAGGCCCCTCCCCCGGCGTCTTGAGTCCAGAATGGCCCGTATCGTGTACGCCGGGGATATCCAGAGGGGGAGGAGGGACCTCCGGCACCTCACTGTCCTGCAGGGGACCAGCTACCACCGGCCTGAGGAGAGACACATGAAACGAGGGCTCAATACGATAATAGGAAGGGAGTTGTAATCGATAATACACCTTGTTTATTCTCCTCAGGACTTTGAAGGGCCCTACACACTGCGGCCCCAGCTTCCGGCAGGGCAAGCGGAGGGGCAGGTTTCGGGTCGAGAGCGAGACCCTGTCCCCCGGTACAAACACAGGGGCCTCACTGCGGTGGCGGTCAGCACTCCTTTTCTGCCGTCCACTGGCTTGTTGGAGGGATTCCTGGACGGCCCTCCAGGTCTCTTTGGAGCGCTGCACCCATTCCTCCACCGCTGGAACCTCGGTCTGGCTCGGATGCCATGGTGCCAGGACCGGCTGTTACCTCAACACACACTGAAAGGGGGACACGTTAGTAGAGGAGTGGCGTAGTGAGTTCTGGGCCATTTCGGCCCAGGGATGTATTTCACCCAGTACCCTGGCCGGTCCTGACAATACGACCGCAGAAACCTACCAACTTCCTGGTTCACTCTCTCCACCTGCCCATTACTCTCGGGGTGATAACCGGAGGTCAGGCTGACCGAGACCCCCAGACGCTCCATGAACTCCCTCCATACTCGGGACGTGAACTGGGGGCCCCGATCAGAAACAATGTCCTCCGGCACCCCGTAGTGCCGGAAGACGTGGGTGAATAATGCCTCCGCAGTCTGTAGGGCTGTAGGGATAGCGGGCAACGGGAGGATACGGCAGGATTTAGAGAACCTATCCACAATCCCCAGAACCGTTGTGTTCCTCCGAGACGGGGGAAGATCGGTCAGGAAATCTACGGATAGATGAGACCAGGGCCGTTGTGGAACGGGGAGGGGTTGTAACTTCCCTCTAGGAAGGTGCCTAGGAGCCTTAATCTGGACGCATACCGAACAGGAGGAGACATAAACCCTTAACGTCCCTAGCCAAGGTAGGCCACCAATACCTCCTCCGAAGGCTCCCTACTGTCCTCGCCACCCCAGGGTGACCCGAGGAGGGTAGGACGTGAGCCCCCCGAATCAGTTGGTCCCGAACACCAAGCGACACGTACTTCCGCCACGCCGGACACTGAGGAGGCGCGGGTTCCGCCCATAACGCCTGCTCGATGTCCGAGTCCACCTCCCATACCACTGGTGCTATCAGCCTTGAGGCGGGAAGGATGGGAGTAGGTTCAGTGGACCGATCCTCCGTGTCGTAAAGGCGGGACAGTGCGTCCGCCTTTACGTTCTGGGAGCCCGGGCTATAAGATAACGTAAACCGGAATCGGGTGAAAAACATGGCCCACCTTGCCTGACGTGGGTTCAGTCTCCTAGCTGCCCGAATATACTCCAGATTCTGGTGGTCGGTCCAGATGAGAAAGGGGTGCTTAGCCCCCTCAAGCCAGTGTCTCCACACCTTCAGAGCCCTGATCACCGCTAACAACTCCCGGTCCCCCACATCATGCTTCCTCGAGAAGAAAGCGCAGGGGCGGAGTTTTGGTGGCGTACCCGAGCGCTGTGATAGCACGGCACCGACTAATAAAGCCCAACTAATTACAACCAACTCAAAACAGGTGTAATCAATAAACACATAAGGAGGCAGAGAAAATAATCAGTGGCAGCTAGTAGGCCGGCGACGACGACCGCCGAGCGCCACCCGAACGGGAAGGGGAGCCACCTTCGGTCGGAGTCGTGACACATATGGAAATGTCTGCTCTACCCAAAATTACAACCAACTAATTGCAGCAATACCACAAAAATGGAAGAGGCAAGTAGAAGGGGAAAAAAGTAAGGAACTTGTATGTCTGCCCTGTATTAAAGTACATAAATGGTTTAAAGAAAAGTGTGATGAATAAAAACATATACCAATTTCATTTAAGGACCAAAAAACGGACAGCTGTGCCATATAAATTGCAAAATAGTTGGGAAGAGATTTTCGATGTACCCATTCAATGGCACATGGTTTATGAATTGATACGCAAAACAACGCTGGATTCAAAACTTCACATTTTACAATTTAAATTACTATACACAATTCTTGTAGTCAATAGAATGTTATATATATGGGGGAATCTTCCCAGCTCTGCAGATTTTGCTGTGAGGAGGCAGAGTCATTAGATCATTTATTTTGGTACTGTCCATGGCTGAAGAATTGCAACATTTGCCTAGAACTAACACTGCAGATAGCAATACTGGGTGATTTGAAAAGCCATAGTCAATCAATCAATAATATAATAATTATTTTAGCAAAAATGTTTATTTTTAATTTACAATCTCTAGAAGCTATGAGAATAGAAAGGTTCAGTACTTTTGTCAAGCATCACAGCACAGTTGAAAAATATATGGCAAGTAGAAATCCAAAATGTATGGTGTTGAGAGATAGATGGGAGGGGTTGAATGGACCTGAAGGATGGTACTAATAACAAGATAACCAATGTAAAACATACTGGGTCTGTAAAATGTATATAGGTTCCGACATTTTGTGAAATAGCACAATTACAAATAGAACTTGATGGAAATAGAGGAAGGATTAAAATCAAACAAAATATAACTATTATAAAATAGATTGTGTCTGTAAAATGTGTATAAGATGTATATACTGTAGGTAGAAGAAGAAGTGTTATTGATTATTAGTTTACTCCAATTGGGGGAAGGGTGGTAGGGTTTGGGCCTGGAAATGAGGGAGAAAATAATTGATGGAAGCAACAATCTTTCCGCAATATTAAGCTGATCCACCCTTTAAAAAAAACACACAACATCCCATTGGAACACAGGAGTGATGTTTGCTGATAATTGACCTCTGTACGCCTATTTAGATATTCCATTTCAAATCTGCCGTTTCCAGCTACAATAGTCATTTACAACATTAACAATGTCTACACTGTATTTCTGATCAATTTGATGTTATTTTAATGGACCAAAAACGTGCTTTTCTTTCAAAAACAAGGACATTTCTAAGTGACCCAAAACTTTTGAACGGTAGTGTCTATCATGTCATACCCTCTTACATATTGTTGGAATTTTCCAACTTGATGGAACCCCCTCCCCCCAGGTACCTCTGACTCATAGGCATTTCTTCAGTTGGTGGTTATGGAAACAACAGCACATGAGCCTTTTTAATGTGTTGAAACCTACAGGAACATACCATACAAACCACAGAACATAACATACAAACCACATAAATTAATGGACCATTTTACTGCTGTGCATGTGGAACGCATGTGGAGCGTTCCACATTGCTGGTCTCTCCACAACAAGCAAAGTTTTCCCTATGCTGTGCTGATTAGCCCTCTATGTTTTACCACCATAGAGACCTCATAATTTGGTCAGAGTTAGTGTACGACTTTCCTTACAAAAAGCGATCTCTCTCTGTTTGTCTCTCTCGCTCTCTCTCTCACTTCATTAATCCAAAACATGTCTTTCTGTGTATCTTTCCTTTTCCTGAGAGCTGATCGTTCTCTCCTCAGAACTGAGAGACTGAGGTTGAGAGGCAGGAAGACAGAAACATTGAGAATGAGCAAAAAAAATGAGTGGGAAAATAATTGTATGAGTTCATCTGTTTTTCAGAGGGGGGCGGGGGAAGCCATCTTTTCAAAATGTGGCATTGAGCAGCGTGTTGAGAGTCAGCTGTTAATGTGTCCCATGAGAATCCACCTCTACTGCAGTGGGCCTCATCACTCCTTTCCCCAGTTGGGGCCTCAAAGTTCAGGAGAGCCCTAAAGGGTTGTACAGGGTTCATGTCTTTGAACAACAGGGCAAGCTAAAATGCAATATGTGACATCTGAACTCACAGAGATTGCCCCTACTTTAGTGCACACTGACTTTTAGTCCTTTCCAGCTTGATCAAATGGCCTCAGGTGAGGCCAAATGTGAGGAAGACCATGGGAATGTCTTACATTTGCCCCAAGATCCAAAGAAGATATCAGAACAGTTCAAACAAATTTAACGGTAAATGTTGTTATTTCATGAGTGGTTGCAGCTTGGATCCGCGGAGATATACTTTCATAATGGCCTCTACTTTAAAGCTACAGTCTTGAATTGGTACATCAAAAAATCTAATTAATAATATATAGCTACTGATTCTTAAAGAATATAACATATAAATACCTCATGAGCAAAGTACAACTGTTATTCCATCAGAATCCCAAATATAAGCTTGTTTTACTCCATTGTTTGTAAAACATGTCTAGCTTCAAAAAATGGTTAAAACTATCATTTGGATGTAATGGATTGTCAGTCCCTGCATCTAGAGCACTGAATTTGAAAGGGGATAGATTTACTTAGCCCCATCCCTTAGCTGTATATCAAAATAAATGGTGGGGAGGCGGCTTTGTTGCTTATAGAATCGCAGATTCTACACTCTCAGACAAAGGGTTCGAAAGGGGTTCTATGGCTTTCCCCATAGGATAATCCTTTTTTGGTTCCGGGTAGAACCCTTTTTGTTACAACATAGAACCCCTTTTGGTTCAACCCTCTGTAGAAAGCGTTCTACATGGAACCCAAAAATGATGGGTTATCCTATGGGGACAGCTGAAGAACCCTTTCAGGTTGTAGATACCACCTTTCCTCTCAGGCAAGGCCAAAGTTAAGGAAGCTCATGGGAAAATTGTAAATTTGCCCCAAGATCCACAGAAGAGAAAACAGTCCAAGCTATATAAGGGTCATTTTTGTTGATTCCCGAGAGGCTGCAGCTTGGCCAGCTGACTGTGAACAAAAAGTCAAGTCTCAAGTCGACACTGCAAGAAGGCACAAAATCAACACTCATCAATCGAATAAAAGACCCTAATTGCCTGTGACATCACATACATTGGTGTGATGTGGTGCCAGAACCACCTTTAATGCACTAGCCCTGTCAGATTCTTATGACCTTATGTGAGTATGGCAATGTTGCTTGTTGTGGAGAAAATGTGGTATTAGAGAGACCACAAAGCAAAGGATGCATGTTTAGTAATAACAACTATAAAATAGGATGTAAAAACCTTGCACTGCAGCTGGAATGTAGGCACACTTCCTCTAAATAGCTGAGTGATGTGGATAGGCTAACACAGTGTAGAAGAGTGCATTCACTTTTTACTCTGGTTTATAGAGATTTGTTCTTTAGGATCACACAATATAACACATTATGATAAGCATAGCATGAGATAAACAAGAGAGAAACAGAACCTGCAATTTAGGCCCACTTCATCTAAATGCAATGCCCTCCATAATTATTGGGACGGTGAAGCATTTTTTCTTCTTTTGGCTCTATACTTCAGAAGTTTGAATTTGAAATCAAATAATGACTATGAGGTTAAATTTGATTTGAGGGTATTTTAATCCCTATCGAGTGAACAGTCTAGAAATTACAGCACTTTTTGTCCATAGCCCCCCTTTTAGGGGAGCAAAATTCACTTATATGTATTAAAGTAGTAAAAAGTTAAGCATTTGGTCCCATATTCATAGCACGCAATGACTACATCAAGCTTTTGATTCTACACATTTGTTGAATAAATGTGATCTTTGTTTTGGTTGTTCAACGATTATTTTGTGCCCAATAGAAAGTAATGGTAAATAATGTCACTTTTTAAAAATAAGAATATAATATGTTTCTTAACACTTCTACATTAATGTGGATGATACTATGATTACAGATAATCCTGAATTGAATAAATTGTGAAAAATAAAGATACAAATATCATACCCCAAGACATGCTAAACTCTCACCATTACAATAACTGGGAATGTTTACATTTTTGGGGTGTGTGATATTTGTGCTTCTGTAACTTTCTCACTCATCCTTATTCACGATTAATTTAAATCAAATGTATTTATAAAGCCCTTTTTACATAAGCAGAGGTCACAAAGTGCTATACAGAAACCCAGCCTAAAACCCCAAAGCTGCTGCTAACTTTCTGGATCATTGTTACTCGAACTTCCGTGATTGCCTTTGCCAAATCTGACCATGCCTCCATTTTGTTGCTCCAAGCCTATAGACAGGAGTTGTTCCCGCTGTAACCATTAAAAACTTCCCTAACCAGAAACCGTGGATTGATGGCAGTATTCGCACAAAACTGAAGGCGCAAACCATTGCTTTAAATCATGGCAAGGTGACCGGAAACACGACCGAATATGAACAGTGCAGCTATTCCCTCCGCAAGTCAATCAAACAAGCAAAGCGTCAGTAGAGTCACAATTCAAAGGCTCAAACACAAGACCTATGTGCCAGGGTCTACAGTCAATCACGGACTACAAAATGATAACCAGCCCCATTGCGGACACTGACATCTTGCTCACAGACAAATTAAACAACTACTTTGCTTGCTTTGAGGACAATACAGTGCCACTAAAACGGCCCGCTACCAAAGCCTGTGGACACTCCTTCTCCGTGGCCAACATGAGTAAAACATTTAAATGTGTTAACCCTCGCAAGGCTGCCGGCCCAGACAGCATTCCTAGCTGCATCCTCAGAGAAAGCACAGACTGGCTGGCTGGTGTGTTTACGGACATATTCAACCAATCCCTATCCCAGTCTGTTGTCTCCACATGCTTCAAGATGGCCACCATTCTTCCTGTTCCCAAGAAAGCTAAGGTAACTGAACTAAATGACTATCGCCCCATTGCACTCACTTCTCTCATCATGAAGTGCTTTGAGAGACTAGTCAAGGACCATATCAATTCCACCCTACCTGATACCCTAGACCCACTCCAATTTGCTTTCCGCCCCAATAGGTCCACTGACAATTCAATCGCAATTACACTGCACACAGCCCTATCCCATCTGGACTACCTGTGTAAGAATTCTGTTCATTGACTACAGCTCAGCATTTAACACCATAGTGCCCTCCAAACTAGTCATTAAGCTCGAGACCCTGGGTCTCGACCCTGCCCTGTGCTACTGGGTCCTGGACTTTCTGATGGGCCACCCCCAGGTGGTGAAGGTAGGAAACAATATCTCCACACCGCTGATCCTCAACACTGTGGCCCCACAAGGGTGTGTTCTCAGCCCTCTCCTGTACTCCCTGTTCACCCATGACTGTGTGGCCATGCACGCTTAGGGCTCAATCATCAAGTTTGCAGACGACACTACAATGGTACAATTGTGGACTTCAGGAAACACCAGAGGGAGCACACCCCGATCCACATCGACGGGACAGTAGTGGAGGAGGTGGAAAGTTTTAAGTTACTCGGTGTACACATCACAGACAAACTGAAATACAAAGTGAAATGGTCCACCCACACAGACAGCATAGTGAAGAAGGCGCAACAGCGCCTCTTCAACCTCAGCAGGCTTATGAAATTTGTCTTGTCATCTAAAACACTCACAGGCTTTTACAGATACACAATCGAGAGCATCCTGTTGGAATGTATCACCGCCTGGTATGGCAAGTGCACCGCCCTCAACCGCAAGGCTCTCCAGATGATAGTGCAGTCTGCACAATGCATCACCGGGGGCAAACTACTTGCCCTCCAGGACACCTACAGCACGTGATGTCAAAGGAAGGCCAAAAAGATCATCAAGGACAACAACCACCCGAGCCACTGCCTGTTCACCCTACTATCATCCAGAAGGCAAGGTCAGTACAGGTGCGTCAAAGCTGTGACCGAGAGACTGAAAAACAGCTTCTATCTCAATGCCATCACACTGTTAAACGGCCATCACTAACATAGAGAGGCTGCTGCCAACATACAGACTCAAATCTCTGGCCACTTAAATAAACAGACTTAATAAAGGTATCACTAGTCACTTTAAATAACACCACTTTGTTTACATATCCTACATTACTCATCTCATGTATATATTGTACTCTACACCATCTACTGAATCTGCCTATGCCATCACTCATCCATATATTTATATGTACATATTCTTATTCATGTATGTGTATGTGACCATTAAAATTGTATTTTATTTGATAAGACAGGAGAAATACACCAGATATCACAGACTGACCGTAGCCCCCTGGCACATAGGCTATTGCAGCATAGATCCTGGAGGCTGAGACGGGGGCAACCATCGCAAGGTATAACCCCACCTACTTTGCCAAAGTACAGCCCCCACACCACTAGAGGGTGTGTAAAATCAACAGACCACCTACTCAATACCCTGAGACAAGGCTGAATATAGCCCATGAAGATCTCCTCCACCGCACAAGCCCAAGGGGGCACATAACCGGACAGGAAGATTACATCAGTGACTCAACCCACTCAAGTGACACACCCCTTCTAGGGACGGCATGGAAGATCACTAGTAAGCCAGTGACTAGCATCAATGTTTTGTCCAAGTTTAAAAATAAAACATTTCCCGCCATCCAAAAACACAGCCTTCCAGGATAGGCAATTTTGGGGCTTCACCATGTTTCATCGAAATGTACAGCTGTGTGTTGTCCGCATAGCAGTGAAAGTTGACATTGTGTTTCCGAATGACATCACTACAAAGTAGTGAATATATAGTGAAAACAATAGTTCAACATAGGTGGGCCAAGCACACAGGAAGTAGCTGTTTCAGTAGTTTGGTTGGAATAGGGTCCAGTGTGCAGTTTGAAGATTTAGTGGCCATGACTATTTTAATGAATATGTTAAGAGATACACAGCCCCTTTCTACTTAAGAGATACACAGCCCCTTGTCGTTGAAGAAGTTCATGAATTTATCACTGCTGAAAAGAAAGCCATCTTCTCTTGAGGAATGCTGCTTTTTAGTTAGCTTTGCGACAGTATCAGAAACAAATGTTGGATTGTTCTTATTCTCCTCAATTAGGTTGGAAAAATAGGATGATCGAGCATCAGTGAGGGCTCTTCGATATGACACGGTTATTAGGATTATCTGTAAAGTCTTCCGACTAGCTTGGAAAGACAGTACCTTGCAGTATCAAAGAGCCCTCACTGCTGCTCGATCATCCTATTTTTCCAACTTAATTGAGGAAAATAGGAACAATGCGAAATTTATTTTTGAAAAAGCCAAACCTTGACCCAGAAAATCTAAAAAACTATCGGCCTATATCGAATCTTCCATTCCTCTCAAAAGTTTTTGAAAAAGCTGTTGCACAGCAACTCACTGCCTTCCTGAAGACAAACAATGTATACGACATGCTTCAGTCTGGTTTTAGACCCCATCATAGCACTGATACTGCACTTGTGAAGGTGTTAAATGACCTTTTAATGGCGTCAGACCGAGGCTCTGCATCTGTCCTCGTGCTCCTCGACCTTAGTGCTGCTTTTGATACCATTGATCACCACATTCTTTTGGAGAGATTGGAAACCCAAATTGGTCTACACGGACAAGTTCTGGCCTGGATTAGATCTTATCTGTCGGAAAGATATCAGTTTGTCGCTGTGAATGGTTTGTCCTCTGACAAATCAACTGTACATTTCGGTGTTCCTCAAGGTTCCGTTTTAGGACCACTATAGTTTGCACTATATATTTTACCTCTTGGGGATGTCATTCGAAAACATAATGTTAACTTTCACTGCTATGCAGATGACACACAGCTGTACATTTCAATGAAACATGGTGAAGCCCCAAAAATGCCCTCGCTAGAAGTCTGTGTTTCAGACATAAGGAAGTGGATGGCTGCAAACGTTCTACTTTTAAACTCGGACAAAACAGACATGCTTGATCTAGGTCCAAAGAAACAAAGAGCTATTCTGTTGAATCTGACAATTAATCTTGATGGTTGTACAGTCGTCTCAAATAAAACTGTGAAGGACCTCGGCGTTACTCTGGACCCTGATCTCTCTTTTGACGAACATATCAAGACTGTTTTAAGGACAGCTTTTTTCCATCTACGTAACATTGCAAAAATCAGAAACTTTCTATCCAAAAATGATGCCGAAGAATTAATCCATGCTTTTGTTACTTCTAGATTTGACTACTGCAATGCTCTGCTTTCCCGGCTACCCAGAAAAAACACTAAATAAACTTCAGTTAGTGCTAAATATGGCTGCTAGAATCCTGACTAGAACCAAAACATTTGATCATATTACTCCAGTGCTAGCCTCCCTACACTGGCTTCCTGTTAAGGCATTTTGGTCCTGCCATAAATACCTACACGTACGCTACGGTCACAAGATTCAGGCCTCCTAATTGCCCCTAGAATTTCTAAGCAAACAGCTGGAGGCAGGGCTTTCTCCTATAGAGCTCAATTTTTATGGAATGGTCTGCCTACCCATGTGTCATGACGTTGTATTAGTTAATATGACGACTGTTGCTCATCGAATGATTACAAGTTTCTAATTGCGTGATTAACTAAATCAAGCTATTATTAACTCATTAACCTGGGGCACCATGGGAAAACTAGTTTTTTATTGAGTTTCTATTTCCCAAATTAACTCAAAGAATATCAGAATATCGATTTTACAACAGCCGCTAATTTACCAGTTACCTCTACAATCTCGTTCTGAACGTCGTATAGTCCGTGAATCTGCACGGACCCGTGTCTCACCAATAAGTTCATACGACACCAAACTTAGTTGAATATTTATTTACTAAAAAGCTAAAATGATGATACACATTGACAAAACACATTATAGACTATTGATTACAACTTAGTATAACGGGCAAACACATTATGGCACGTGTTACCCAAAATGGGGATTTCAAAGAGAGAGAGAAAAAAGAAAGTACACAAGAGAAATATACATTTGGGTGAATTTGTCAGCTATGCTTATTCTAACCCTAGCCTTGCCCCAAACTGACGCTCTTATGGGTCAGAATATAATGATGTAATTACGTGGGGAAGTTCGCTGTGGATCCTCCGCGTGGACTGTTCAGGCTGCTCGATGATGCACTTCTCCGGCGCGCCTTTCTGGTCGTCCTCACGATGTCAGTGTCCTTTTGGCTTAGGAGTCTGTTCCCTCATCCTTGCTATGGAAGGGGTCTTCTGAAGGGGTCTTCTGACAGACAGCTCTGTAGCTCAGTAGCTCAGAGCTCACAGCATAGGAATGAAACCTTTTAGATACCACGATTCACTGGGATTGGATGCTAAGGGGGTCCGGTTTGAATTCACCCGCTTAGACACAGCTACTGATCCGTAGCTTGGGTAGAAAAATATTTATTTGTCTTCAAACTTGTGTTGCTTTCTGGGTTCGTTGACTTTTTAGACCTTGGCTGCAGCTTGGGTCACGTAGTCTTCTCTGGAAATTCTTTACTCACAGGTTTTATACCCGTGGGTCAGAAGTGGGCGTAACCGCCTTTGGGGGAATTCTCTGGGCATACCAAGTTAAGAGGGCAAGGTCTGGATTTGACTCAAATCCAATTTTAGACAACTTCACATTTCATCTTCCCCAAAACATTCTCTTTGATTTGGATATTTTCCATACAATGTACAACGTATAGACATCAAACATATACTAGGCAAACTCTTCACGTTACAATGTTTTCGTAATAATGGCATCTATTAACCTTTAATAACAAAACAAAAATGACATATATTTTCATATACCATCTATCGTCATGACCACCATTGTGGCTGACGGAAACCATTGTTCCTAAGTCCCTTTATTTCATGTTTAATGTTCTGAGGCTGGTTCTCCATAGTAACAGGACAAAGGAATTTGTCTGTGGCCTGAGATTTACCAGGGGCGTGAGGGTTCATAAAACCCCCACATCTTCAGACCCCTAGATCTCTCCTCCTCTGTTGGGGTTGAGAGATAATCTGTAGGGTTGTGGTCTCCTGTAACCTAACCTGATCAGGTCATTCATGACAATCCCCCTCTGGTAGGTTCAACTTGGAATGATTCTGCATGTTGCAACCCACCATACGAATGACCATCGGATATCCTGGTTTGTGGATCATCATAGCAGTCCCCCTCCTGTTTTGGTGGTTCCTAATTGTCAAAGGAAATTAAACGAAAAATAATGGAATAAAAACATAAAAGTATACAATATGTGTCTACCACACCTTAATCATCTAATTTGGACTGTGTTCTAAATATGTCCAAGGTCTTGGCTAAATTACTCTATCATGGAGAACAAGAGCACCTCCTCCCAGCTGCCCACTGCACTGAGGCTAGGTAACACGGTCACCACCGATAAATCAATGATTATCGAAAACTTCAATAAGCATTTCTCAACGGCTGGCCATGCCTTCCGCCTGGCTAATCCAACCTCGGCCAACAGCTCCGCCCCCCCCCCCCCCCCCGCAGCTACTCGCCTAAGCCTCTCCAGGTTCTCATTTACCCAAATCCAGATAGCAGATGTTCTGAAAGAGCTGCAAAACCTGGACCCGTACAAATCAGCTGGGCTTGACAATCTGGACCCTCTATTTCTGAAACTATCCGCCGCCATTGTCGCAACCCCTATTACCAGCCTGTTCAACCTCTCTTTCATATCGTCTGAGATCCCCAAGGATTGGAAAGCTGCCGCAGTCATCCCCCTCTTCAAAGGGGGAGACACCCTGGACCCAAACTGTTACAGACCTATATCCATCCTGCCCTGCCTATCTAAGGTCTTCGAAAGCCAAGTCAACAAACAGGTCACTGACCATCTCGAATCCCACCGTACCTTCTCCGCTGTGCAATCTGGTTTCCGAGCCGGTCACGGGTGCACCTCAGCCACGCTCAAGGTACTAAACGATATCATAACCGCCATCGATAAAAGACAGTACTGTGCAGCCGTCTTCATCAACCTTGCCAAGGCTTTCGACTCTGTCAATCACCATATTCTTATCGGCAGACTCAGTAGCCTCGGTTTTTCAGATGACTGCCTTGCCTGGTTCACCAACTACTTTGCAGACAGAGTTCAGTGAGTCAAATCGGAGGGCATGCTGTCCGGTCCTCTGGCAGTCTCTATGGGGGTGCCACAGGGTTCAGCCTCGGGCCGACTCTTTTCTCTGTATATATCAATGATGTTGCTCTTGCTGCGGGCGATTCCCTGATCCACCTCTATGCAGACGACACCATTCTATATACTTCCGGCCCGTCCTTGGACTCTGTGCTATCTAACCTCCAAACGAGCTTCAATGCCATGCAACACTCTTTTCCGTGGCCTCCAACTGCTCTTAAACGCTAGTAAAACCAAATGCATGCTTTTCAACCGTTCGCTGCCTGCACCTGCACGCCTGACCAGCATCACCACCCTGGATGGTTCCGACCTTGAATATGTGGACATCTATAAGTACCTAGGTGGCTGGCTAGAAACTCTCCTTCCAGACTCATATCAAACATCTCCAATCGAAAATCAAATCTCGAGTCGGCTTTCTATTCCGCAATAAAGCTTCCTTCACTCACGCCTCCAAACTTACCCTAGTAAAACTGACTATCCTACCGATCCTCGACTTCGGCGATGTCATCTACAAAATTGCTTCCAACACTCTACTCAGCAAACTGGATGCAGTTTATCACAGTGCCATCCGTTTTGTCACTAAAACACCTTATACCACCCACCACTGCGACCTGTATGCTCTAGTCGGCTGGCCCTCGCTACATATTCGTCGCCAGACCCACTGGCTCCAGGTCATCTACAAGTCCATGCTAGGTAAAGCTAGGTAAAGCTCCGCCTTATCTAAGTTCACTGGTCACGATGGCAACACCCATCCATAGCACGCACTCCAGCAGGTGTATCTCACTGATCATCCCTAAAGCCAACACCTCATTTGGCCGCCTTTCGTTCCAGTTCCAGATGTTGAACTTCCGGCGCCGACAGAGATGGCCGCCTCGCTTCGCATTCCTAGGAAACTATGCAGTTTTTTGTTTTTTTTACGTGTTATTTCTTACATTGGTACCCCAGGTCATCTTAGGTTTCATTACATACAGTCGAGAAGAACTACTGAACATAAGAGCACTGTCAACTCACCATTAGTACGACCAAGAATATGACTTTCGCGAAGCAGATCCTGCGTTCTGCCTTTCACCCAGGACAACGGAATGGATCCCAGCCGGCGACCCCAAAAATCGACTTCGAAAAAGGGGAAAACGAAGCTGGTCTTCTGGTCAGACTCCGGAGACGGGCACATTGTGCACCACTCCCTAGCATTCTCCTCGCCAATGTCCAGTCTCTTGACAACAAGGTTGATGAAATCCGAGCAAGGGTAGCATTCCAGAGGGACATCAGAGACTGTAACGTTCTTTGCTTCACGGAAACATGGCTCACTGGAGAGACGCATCGCGCCAACAGAAACAAAAATCTTTCTGGTAAGAAGAGGGACGGGGGCGTATGCTTTATGGTTAATGGGACGTGGTGTGGCCACAACAACATACAGGAACTCAAGTCCTTCTGTTCACCTGATTTAGAATTCCTCACAATCAAATGTAGACCGCATTATCTACCAAGGGAATTCTCTTCGAATATAATCACAGCCGTATATATTCCCCCCCAAGCAGACACATCGATGGCTCTGAACGAACTTTATTTGACTCTTTGCAAACTGGAATCCATATATCCGGAGGCTGCATTCATTGTAGCTGGGGATTTTAACAAGGCTAATCTGAAAACAAGACTCCCTAAATTTTATCAGCATATCGATTGCGCAACCAGGGCTGGAAAAACCTTGGATCATTGCTATTCCAACTTCCGCGATGCATATAAGGCCCTGCCCCCCCCTCCTTACGGGAAAAGCTGACCATGACTCCATTTTGTTGATCCCTGCCTACAGACAGAAACTAAAACAAGAAGCTCCCGCGCTGATGTCTGTTCAACGCTGGTCCGACCAATCTGATTCCACACTCCAAGACTGCTTCCATCACGTGGACTGGGACATGTTCCGTATTGCGTCAGACGACAACATTGACGAATACGCTGATTCGGTGTGCGAGTTCATTAGAACGTGCGTTGAAGATGTTGTTCCCATAGCAACGATTAAAACATTCCCATACCAGAAACCGTGGATTGATGGCAGCATTCGCGTGAAACTGAAAGCGCGAACCACTGCTTTTAATCAGGGCAAGGTGACTGGAAACATGACTGAATACAAACAGTGTAACTATTCCCTCCGCAAGGCAATCAAACAAGCTATACGTCAGTATAGAGACAAAGTAGAATCTCAATTCAACGGCTCAGACACAAGAGGTATGTGGCAGGGTCTACAGTCAATCACGGATTACAAAAAGAAAACCAGCACCGTCACGGACCAGGATGTCTTGCTCCCAGGCAGACTAAATAACTTTTTTGCCCGCTTTGAGGACAATACAGTGCCACTGACACTGCCCGCAACTAAAACATGCGGACTCTCCTTCAGCCGACGTGAGGAAAACATTTAAACGTGTCAACCCTCGCAAGGCTGCAGGCCCAGACGGCATCCCCAGCCGCGCCCTCAGAGCTGGTGTGTTTACGGACATACTCAATCAATCCCTATCCCAGTCTGTTGTTTCCACATGCTTCAAGAGGGCCACCATTGTTCCTGTTCCCAAGAAAGCTAAGGTAGCTGAGCTAAACGACTACCGCCCCGTAGCACTCACTTCCGTCATCATGAAGTGCTTTGAGACACTAGTCAAGGACCATATCACCTCCACCCTACCTGACACCCTAGACCCACTCCAATTTGCTTACCGCCCAAATAGGTCCACAGACGATGCAATCTCAACCACACTGCACACTGCCCTAACCCATCTGGACAAGAGGAATACCTATGTGAGAATGCTGTTCATCGACTACAGCTCGGCATTTAACACCATAGTGCCCTCCAAGCTCGTCATCAAGCTCGAGACCCTGGGTCATGACCCCGCCCTGTGCAACTGGGTACTGGACTTCCTGACGGGCCGCCCCCAGGTGGTGAGGGTAGGCAACAACATCTCCACCCCGCTGATCCTCAACACTGGGGCCCCACAAGGGTGCGTTCTGAGCCCTCTCCTGTACTCCCTGTTCACCCACGACTGCGTGGCCACGCACGCCTCCAACTCAATCATCAAGTTTGCGGACGACACAAAAGTGGTAGGCTTGATTACCAACAACGATGAGACGGCCTACAGGGAGGAGGTGAGGGCCCTCGGAGTGTGGTGTCAGGAAAATAACCTCACACTCAACGTCAACAAAATTAGGGAGATGATTGTGGACTTCAGGAAACAGCAGAGGGAACACCCCCCTATCCACATCGATGGAACAGTAGTGGAGAGGGTAGTAAGTTTTAAGTTCCTCAGCGTACACATCACAGACAAACTGAATTGGTCCACCCACACAGACAGCATCGTGAAGAAGGCGCAGCAGCGCCTCTTCAACCTCAGGAGGCTGAAGAAATTCGGCTTGTCACCAAAAGCACTCACAAACTTCTACAGATGCACAATCGAGAGCATTCTGTCGGGCTGTATCACCGCCTGGTACGGCAACTGCTCCGCCCACAACCGTAAGGCTCTCCAGAGGGTAGTGAGGTCTGCACAACGCATCACCGGGGGCAAACTACCTGCCCTCCAGGACACCTACACCACCCGATGTCACAGGAAGGCCATAAAGATCATCAAGGACAACAACCACCCGAGCCACTGCCTGTTCACCCCGCTATCATCCAGAAGGCGAGGTCAGTACAGGTGCATCAAAGCTGGGACCGAGAGACTGAAAAACAGCTTCTATCTCAAGGCCATCAGACTGTTAAACAGCCACCACTCACATTGAGTGGCTGCTGCCAACACACTGACACTGACACTGACTCAACTCCAGCCACTTTAATAATGGGAATTGATGGGAAATGATGTAAATATATCACTAGCCACTTTAAACAATGCTACCTTATATAATGTTACTTACCCTACATGATTCATCTCATATGCATACGTATATACTGTTCTCTATATCATCGACTGCATCCTTATGTAATACATGTATCACTAGCCACTTTAACTATGCCACTTTGTTTACATACTCATCTCATATGTATATACTGTACTCGATACCATCTACTGTATCTTGCCTATGCTGCTCTGTACCATCACTCATTCATATATCCTTATGTACATATTCTTTATCCCCTTACACTGTGTATAAGACAGTAGTTTTGGAATTGTTAGTTAGATTACTTGTTGGTTATTACTGCATTGTCGGAACTAGAAGCACAAGCATTTCGCTACACTCGCATTAACATCTGCTAACCATGTGTATGTGACAAATGAAATTTGATTTGATTTGCTTTGATTTAACTGACACATACATTTCCCGTTGAAAGCCAAAAGGTGGTCAGGTTTTTTCCTTTTGATAATGTGTTTATGGGGGAAGGCAAGGAGAGGCACCAACAGGAAGACTAGCGTGAATACTTTGGTTATGACAGAGACAGTATGCTGTTGCTTATGAATAGAAAATAAACCAGCACACTGAGCATATCTTTGCGGCTTGACTAGGAATAAGAACAACATTTCCATTTCATAATTTCCATATAGGCAATGAACACCATTTGAACCACACCCATAGAATCATCAGGATGAGAATCCTCTGGATGCTAAAGAAAATGGCATCCTCGTCCATTGTAGAGTTGAAAATAATCAGTCCCATGGTCTGCATTGTGTCAGCAACCTGCTTGTTAGTATTACATCTGAAAGCTGGCTCTCATTATAGAACGCAACGAGCTGAAAAGCACCATGAGAATACCCTCAGAATGCTTTTATCCACCCAAATTAAGTCACTTAGGTGACATGCGTTGAATGAGATTCTTAGCACAGATGTCAGCTGAGCTCTGCCTTGACATGTTGGTCAGTTGCTTAAAGTTGTGAGGGAGACATTCATAGTGTGCAACAATCATTAGTGCTTGCCACATCGGAACCGTGAAATATGTAAGACATGTTTCCTTTTGCTCTGAGACCTTTTGGTCTTTATGTAGAGAGACATGGGGCACCAATTAGGCCACATTAGTATTTTCTATCTTAATATGGGGGGGTTGGTTGTCGGTAATGCAATATATGGTGACAACAGTGGCTGTGATAGATGATGAACCAGGAAGAATTTAATTAGACACCGACTTTCAACTAGGCCTATTTTACAGCATACATGGAAAGTCACGGACAGTTAATACATTGAACTGCACTTTAACAATTTATAATCAACAAAAAAGTTGAAATCATTTATAAGAATGTAGCCACCCCTCATTACTGTAACATTTTCAGTTTAGCTAGCTGGAGAGCACACTCAAATATGCATGTTGTGTCTGAATTTAACACAGCTTGTAACTCAGTGGGATACGACAACATTTCTGGGAAGCTGTTGCCTAGCACCATCATAACAGTGTAACGCAATGCAGGACATATTGGGGGGTGCTAGTAAAACCTTACAGACAGGCTGCAGCACAGCACAGGGACCCAGACACATCATGGAGCACTCTAGAGAAGACAGACTGTGAAGGTTTCCAGGCAGTTAGCATAGTCCCAGCAGGCAAAACAGATTGTAATGATCTCATGACGTCATGGTCAGGTTTTATACTGGTTGTAAATCTATGTTTTGTAAATGTCTTTTTAGCAACCAGAAAATTATGTCTTTATCGGGTTGGTAATTTGGTGACGTCCTCTCAACCAGAAAACCAGTTAACAACCAGAAAGTTACATCACGATATGTGCCTGATTTTGCCTGCTGGAGTAGGGAATTTCTTATTTTTCTTAGTTTATAGCTTGTAGAACTTTTCAGCAATGTTAAAATAAATGTGAAGAACAAATGTTAATTTAACAGTGCAGTGACAACTGGGAGAACGCCTGGGTTTGCTCATATTCAGAAACATGCTGCTGACACGACTCCCACCGAAGGTGGCTCCCCTGCCGGTTCGGGCGGCGCTCGGGGGTCGTCGTCGCAGGTCTACTAGCTGCCCTTTTCCTTTTCTGTTTGTTTTGTCTTATTGGTTGCAACGGTCTCTTATTTGGTTTTTGATTCAGTACTATTCAAGCCTGTTAGGCCTGCCTGTTTTTGTGTGGGCTTGTTTTCTGTTAGTCAGGTTGTGCGTGTAGTGTTCCTGTCCGTTTGTGCCCTGTGTTGGGTTGGACATTTTGGTGATTATTTCGCCTGTTGTTTTGGGCGTTGGCATTGGAAACCGAAACAAAGTCCGGTTTCCCAGTATCCTCTGCTCTCTGCGTTTGAATCCGCACCCACCACTCCAGGCGTTGTGACAGCTGCGGCAACTACTTACAGCTACTCTTTTAGGCTTTCTTCTTCTCATTGGCTTAGATTTTAACATTTCGTACATTTTTGGGATGTTGAGAATTGCTTAAATTCTCATAATGCAAGTTCAGAGTGAAATTAAAGCAGTTACATTATATCATGTATTTTGTATATGCACTTTTACCTTGCATGAATTATTGGCAGCCTGCATAAACTTCCCAGAATTAGAGGTTGGAATAAATTATAAAATAGTATTTGGAGTATTGCAGTCTTTTTTAAATTGTCAAAATTGGGCCCTGGAGGTTCTGCACTGTCATTTCAAAAAGTTGCAACAAAAACTTTACAAAGCATTATCAGGGACTTGTGTACCAGTATATGACTGTATTTTAATTAGTTCCATGGCATTGTATGGTTCTTTTAGCAGACTTTCACTAGCAGCAGTATTGCATTTCCATCTGGTGCCAAACTATTTCATTAGTGCTCAACACTGTCTTGCACATTCCTGAAGAACATCTTGACACTAAGCAAGTGTAATCATCTAATTTGTGGGGGCTCCAAACCAAGGTCTTGGCAGACCAACAAATCATCCATCCACATTCTGAGATGTTGTGCACAGTCAATGGCCCTGGAATGATTTTCACAGCACGGGACCTGTTTATTCTCTCTTCTTCTCTCCATATCCCTCTCACCCTCTCTCTGTTACAGAGTGAGAACCAGCTGAACCAAGACCCAGAGGTAAGACTCTGTCCCAAGTTTCAAAGAGCCTTGTCATTCCATTTAGCATGGCTAAATGAGAGGGAATCGCTAGGGGTGCGTCACATTAAAATCACATGCCAGTTACTTAAACTGCTTGCAAACTTGACTCAACTTTGACATCAAGAGAAAAAACAAAGGAGTAGAGTGATAACTTAATGATGCTGTTTTTGTGTTGTTGTTTTTTCCTTTTGAAACAAATATCCAGATCTCCAGGTTGCCAGGTTAACCAAAAGGGCCCTGCAGCGTTGGAGGAAGAAAAGAAAGGAAGGAGGGGAGGGGAGAATCCTGCTCTAGGTTTGTGACATCACATCTAGATCAAACAGGGCTGTGCATCTGGTTCTTGTTTAAGACTCCTTTTTTTCTCCCCTACCCCTCCTCAATCTTTTCATTTTTTCCCTATTTGGAGAAAGTGGGAGGAGGAAAAGAGGGGTGGCAGTGCTCCAGGAGGTTGGGAGTTTGTTCCATCTCAACCTTAGAGTCAGTGCCACAGTTCCTCTGCAGAGTGATCGGGAGGGTGTCAGTCTGTTTCTGAAGTGCTGAGTTTCAGTGTGTGCCGATAACCAAGGCTCCTCTGTGGTCTATCAGCCCATCTCCACCACGCTCATCCGCCTTCCTTCGGGGGAGCTGGACAAGCCAGCTGCACAGAGAGGAAATACCAGGAGGATAATGACCTAAAGGCCTTTGTCATTTTGCAGATTTTTGTTTTTACCAAAGGCTGTGGAATACAGCTATTTCAGCTCAGGGTAAGTGATAATTTTGAACTTGTGTTTGCCTGAAACTGGCCATGGTAGGTTGCCTCATTATAACATGTGAGCATTCAAGCACATCTTGCATAATAATAGGTTTTGTCTGACATGTTGAGTTTATCTCTCATAAATATCAGACACCATGTGTTTGAAGGCAGAGTGATAGCTACACTTGCTGCAGTTACAGTGGGGCAAATGAGAAGTGCTTAAAGGGCAATTCCGTCACTTTTCAACCTCATATTCATCATCTCCTGCACCAAACCAGTGTCTGCATATGTGGAAACAGAGCTTTTCTATGATCTATAGTCAAAAAGATAAGGTCATACATTTTCTTGAGACATCACAGGGTAGAATTAAAAGTAAAAACTGTGAATTTTCAATCTTTACAGCCCAAGGGGGGGTTATTTTCTTGTTCTCCACATCACCGTGAATCTCATTGCGTAGAACTTTTTAACTTTATATATTTTTTCCACAAAACTTTGAAATTCTCCATTTTCACATATGTTGACATTGGTGTTGTGCTATATATAATGAAAATGAGGTTGAAAAAGTTGTGGAGTTTCCCTTTAATGATAGGGCAAAATGTAGATTTCTGTCTAAATATAATTGGAATGTTACTATATTTAGAAAGCATTCCAAACAAATTATTGTTCATGAGCTGGCCATAAACAATAACTGCAATAACTGGTAAAGATGAATAGTTTTAGAAAAGACTGGAATTCACTTTTCTGGTATTTAAAAAATTTAAAATTTAAAATTGAGGTGTAGTCACTTTTGAGTACACAAGCTCAAGTTTGTAGTACAAATATTATGAACATTTAAAAATCATTTGATTTTTTTTTCTATTCATCAAAAGTGGAGCAATTGGTCTCGAAATGACTGAAATGCTTTCTAAATATAGTAACATTCCAATTATAAACAATTTACTGTAAGATTTCACCTTTCTTATAGCTGTGAAAATAAATATGATCATACTTTGTGACAGTACAATATTGGCACCATTTCATATAACTGACAGATATTTTTCTTCCAAACGCCCACTGAGTGGAGCAGAGACACATTTCAAATGTGTGCAGACTCGTTAGAACTTCAGCTTTAAGCTGAAGCTTTGTCCATCTGTGACCATGGGAAAGTTAACATGTTTAAATTCTATGAAATGAGTATTTTTGAGTATTTTTTCATGTTGAGAGCTCTAGAACCAGATGTGAATATCCCAGGATTTGCTAGACTGACACCTTTCATATGCTGTCTCCCAAGCTGGGCTCCATCACTCACAGGAAGAGCAAAACAATTATTTGTCTGGATAGGCCAGAAAATATGGCACTCCCAATGCAAATGTGTGGTCTAAAACCTGACACTTCAGAAGTCTGCTCCGCAGAGAGAGTAGTACTGGAGAGCAGCCAGATGGATCTTTCTGGCACTATAAGGCTCAGGACCCTACAACGTTCACAGATTGCTTTGTTCACCAAAATGTCAGTCGGAACCGGTCCCGAACCGCTAAAATGCATAATCTCTGCGACTCGACATTGAGTGCCTGTTTCAAACTTGTTTTTTTTGTTGCTCACTTTGGGAAAAATCCTGAAATACCTGCATCAAGATGAAATCCAAGTGCAGATCATTTAACAGACCAGAGTTGTGAACATATAAGGGACTGCATTCCACAAAGTTGGGCAGTCACGCTCTCCTCCACGGACGTGTGGTGTATTTGAGAAGTGTTTGACCTAATTCCAATGTAGTGTTCATTTAAGGCTTTATTGGAGCCCTGTGTAAACAGGCATATCACAATAGCAGCACTGAATGAAATGTGTTCTCCAAGAAGCTCATGTCAAAGTGTCCCAGAGTCACTTGTTCATTGTTTACTTGTTTTAATATGCATATTATTTTAGCATTTGTCCATTTAGCGTAACATAAGTGTCCTCCAATAGCTGTTAGTATAAATAAATACACTGTACTGTACATTTCACAATCTATTACTGGAATAGATTGTGTCCCTACACTGGCGATTCAACACCACCGATCTGTGGCGGTTGAGTGTAGAGATGTTTTCAGCTCCAGCTCCAAACCACACCCTCTGTAACAAATGGGATAGTGGAAAGTGGGAAGAAAGAGCATTTTCCACACTATGAGCCAGATGGACTGAGAAACCTGGGGGAGTTTGGTCCTTCCATATGAAATCTAGAGTCGGGGAAAACCAGGTGTACATCATTAATCTTTACCCTCACATCCATGGCTGTCCAACTGTAGACACTGGAATTCAGCTCTGCCTTCATCACAGTGTTTTATGACTTGCTGAGGGATATGGTCAAAAAATACATTTTTATTCCTTCCCCCAAGTGAATGCAGAATTGAATTACACTGAAAATAGTCATAAATAGTTGTGTTATGCGCTACTGCACCAGGACTGTTTGATATGACAATTTCTATGATTTAAAAAGCAAGATATTGTTCGAAATGTATTTCAGCAGAGGCACGAAGAAAAAACGTATTGCTGTATTTCAAAAGTGAAGTCCGTGAAGTTAGTCATGAGTATGTTTTTGTAAGTGCTTAATCTTTTCCATTTCACTCCCGAAAATGTACTCCCTACACAGTTGTACTCCCACAGCCAGGCTTTTGGAGAAGCTCTTATCATTAAACACTGGCAGAGCAGCAATAGGAAAATATTTTTGAAGGAGTTGCTTTGTAAATCAGGCTAGCTGTACTTTATTGCTCCTCTGTGCTCTCCAACAAGGTCTTAGTTTTTTTCCATGCTGCAGCACAGACATTTGGGGGGGGGGGTTGGAGCCATTTTTAAGGCACATATGAAAGAGTTTGTCCTCAAGGGTAATTTCTTTCAGAGTGAGCATTTTCTCCAAGTTTCATGACTTCATGATTCACTACAACTGATGCCATTACTCATCTGAATGGTTAATGTCTAGATCCATGTGTGGCTAATTAGTTGTTCTATCAATGCTTTGGAACTCATGTGCTGTGCTTTTGTGTCTTGTGGAAGGGAGTGTCGTTGTAATGTAAACTTTGCAGTTATCACAAAGTCTTGAGAAACCATTTGCCAATGCCTGTATTGGCAAAGAATCTCTGAGTAGGTGTGTTAATCTATTATGATCTCTATAAAACATAACTTGTTCTAGATTAGCTTTCCTACTCACATGTTTGGGAATACGAGCCCAAATTTTGACAATGTGCAAAGAACATGGAGTTTCTTGGTGATTATCACCTACTGGGACTGTTTCTTTCTATCATACTTTGTACGATTGCTCGTACAAACTTAGTTTGTTCAATAGCAGTGGCTGGTGTAAGGGGTCAAAGTCAGCAAGCCTGAAGCATTAGGATACACATCTGCTAGGTGTCAGACAGGCTAACAGGGACCATCTGTGTGAAACTCGCCTGCCTGCATGCCTGGCGCCTGTCCTCTTTTAACTTTAATTGATACTTCATCTGCAGCACATACTGTATGTCATATCCTGCCAGATGGTTGGAGAGGCCTTTTGGCCAGTGTGCCCCTTTGATTGGCTCATTCACAGGGGACAGACTTCAGGTGTTCTTAGTTGGCACAGTTTGAGGTTAATGTTGAGTATTAGAATGCAGAGAAGACATTTAATTTGGAAAGTAGCAATGTCCATTCTAGACCCTCAATTTCTACCTGAAACTTTTCTAGTTTTTATTTTCTATTGTGCCAGCAGAGTACATCTCAGAACTCAAGAGGCCTAATTAAGCATGGGGCTCTGTCCTAGAGTTATAGGTTATATACAGTATGATCACATTTGGATAGCTGCTGGTGTAGTGTTAATGTGTGAACCCCACGTTACATTGACCTTGCATCATGATTTGTGGGAGACAAGCAGCAAGGCCCTGTATTGCACAGATCATGGCCATTTAGTGTAATAGAGCCCAGTGGGCCGCTTAGCTCCAAAAATCTGAAACAATCATATTTTTTTGTGAAAAGCGCAAACTTGTAAATGTAGATGTATGTACCCTGAAAAGATTTAGATATGGAGCCAACCCAGATTTGGCCCCAGAGGGGGTGTGGCCGCAATTTTTCAAAATTGTAACTAGAGCTGTGTTCAAATACCCATACTAACTGCACTATTTATGCTGTATATTGAGTATGTGGTATGCTTGTTGGTCATAGTATGGATATAGTTAGTATGCCAAAAGATCCCGGATGTCGTACTACATTCACCAAAGTAAACAAGCAGTGGACCCTATTGCTGTGCTTTTAGGGCCGATAATGCATATCCTCAGAAAATGACTACACAACATTTTCAGATTGAAGCAAATGGTGGGAAACATGCAGCCAAAGTCCAATGAGAGAGGATACAAATTCATTGCTTTAACTAATTATGACAAATGTAAAGTAAATGTTGAGCAATATAATAAAGTAATGACTTCAAATAAGTTACGTTACATGCTGTGTTGGCTGACAATTGTTAGCTACGCTGGCTACATAGCATATCATTACAGCAATTTCTGGTATGTTCCGGTAATATAGCTAGATACCTAACGTTAGTTGGCTATTAATATATAAAACTTGACAGTATTGTAACTACTGTATATGCTATCTAACTAACTACCCAACGTTTATTGACTTGATTATTCACGTCATTCTTAGCATAGCCAAGTTGTATATTCATTGTGTGTTCTCAATGGACATTGTTAATGAAGTTGTAAGATGGCTAGTTGGTAATTTATTAGCTATGCTAACAAGCTAGCAAGATTTTGCCTAGCAACATCATCTACTTCCGGTAGACAGGCGAAGCGCTAGTACACTCAACTGAAAGGATACTGTTTGTTTACATTATACAAAAATGATAGTATGTGGTGTATACTCATTTAGTATTTAGTATACAGTATATTAGTATGGGTATTCGGACACAGCTACTATATTTTGGTATTCAGATGTATTGTTTAAGATAAAGGCTCCAAATTTGACCATTAGGTAGATTTATGGACCCTGAAAAGATTTAGACATGGAGCCCCCAGAGATTTGGCCCATGGGGGCCTTGGCAGTCATCTTATGAAATGGCCACAGACGGTGTTATAATTTGCAGTTCAGAAGGAATATTTTGAGATTAATACACCATAAACGGCCACGGTTGGTAATACAATTTTAGAGTTCTGAAGGCTTTTTTTGAGATTAACACACTACATTTGTCACATAGGTAGATTGATATAGCCTGAAAAAAAATGACATATGGAGCCCCCAGAGATTTGGCCCATGGGGGTCTTGGCAGTCATTTTATGAAATGGCCACAGACGGTGTTATCATTTGCAGTTCAGAAGACATATTTTCAGATTAACACACCATATTTGGCACAGAGGCAGATATGTGGAGCCACCACAGATTGGCCCGTGAGGGCCTTATCAGCTATTTTACTGAAATGCTGCAACCTGAGCCACTATTTTGTAAACCTTTAATCTACAAAAAGTCATTCCTATAAATGTTTGATTTTAAAAGTAATATATTTCTGCCATATACAGTACTTCTTGCCATGAATCACAGAGTATATTCAAATTAGTACAGAGTGAAATGTAACATTTCTGGGATGAGTGTAGCGGAGGGGAGTTTAAATGTTCTATTGATGAGGTAGCCCTGCCTGCGACTTAAACCACCCTCAGCTAAAGACGGAATATTTTTGGGGTCTAATTGTTAAGACGTTTGGTTATGGAGCAGGAGACTGGGGGGGTTCACATCCTACCAGTTACATGAGCATGTAAACAAATGGCTACAAAAGCTACTTTGCAATGCCCATATAAGGAGCAAATTCGGACTAACTACAGCTGTAACTGGGAGAATATAGCAGCCATTAGGGTGGAATAGTTCACAATTGCTGTGAAAAATCCTCTCAAGCTGTGTTTCAGTTAGAACTGTGCCTAGCAGACAGAATGTTTTACTTTCAACCTGTTTCATGAACAAAGGTATGAGAATTTATAATCCTGTAATTGGAATCAATTAAAGGCCATGTCACAGTTTAGTATAGAACCAACTCAGTGGCATTGTGGTGTGTCTGCCCTGAGATTGTAAGTTTGGGAGTTCGATCCACAGCGGAATCATACCAAAGACTGTAAAAATGGGAAATGATACTTTTGAATTCCACAATAGTGTTGCCCTTTTAGTCAACTAAATGGCCTTTAATTTTAGAAATGCCATGAATAGAGCCGACACTATTCCTTATTCAACATGTCAGAAAGGCATGTTTGTTCTACATAACATATTTCTATCTACATATTTCTATCCTGCTGAACGAGCCCCAGGTTGTTAGCTATAGCTAGCTAATGAGGTAACACGACTGAAAAAGGTGTAGCCTAATGGGCTGGTCCGCAATTAGCCTAGTTTTAGTATGGCCCGCGATATGCTTTATGAATGTAAAATGCGACCAGCCAATGTAAAATGCGACCAAAAATCTATTGCTGGTATTATGGGTAATAACTTTTTTTTATGGTAATAGTTAGATTGAAGACATTTTCTCAGAGGAAAGATGGAGACTAGGCTAGTATGTTGGCTACAGAACCTGGCTACAAAATACAATGGGGAAAGTGCAAGGGTTGAGCGAGATTACAAATTCAAAAAGGGGAGAAAAACATAGCTAGACGGTTGTTTTACTATTAAATTTAAAGCTACATTACTGTATGTAACTTTTTGGGTGACCAGGCCAGATTCCCATAGAGATGTGAGTTATTGATCTTTCATTCATGTTGAAAGCAAGTCTATGAAGCAGTAGATCTGTGTGTGCGATTTTTATTCTTCCCGATCAGAAGTTTAGTTTTTGCGTCTTTTACTTTCGATTTTGTACACCAGCTTCAAACGGTTGAATAGACAATATTTTTGCTTGTGGTAAATATATTCCACAGCGGATTAGATGGTACAATGACTGCTTGTTTTGTCACATAAACTGAAATTAGGCAAACTATTAGAATTTTATCAACAAGGAAATGTTGGAGTGATTTCTGCATGGTGCATCTTTAATGTTTTTTTTATTTTGTAAAGCAGCTTGTGTTTCTTAATAAGCAGGCAAATCTTACTAGAAGACTGGTGGTGACTGGATAGCTATGGGGAAGCAAGAGAGTTGCGTGCACGATGTGTATAATCAGAGGCAGAGCTGAAACGGAGCCTGTCTGCCCACACTCATCGCTTGCTCCCCTACAGTTCACCAGCTGATGTAGGCTAGGCTGTGTGTCGGATCCTTCCCTCTGCTGAACAGAACTGCACAGCGCATCTGAGCTGCTAATATTAATTGTGCTTATCACTGTAAAGCTCTCAATCTCTCCAAAAATGATTGTCCAGTTCATTTAATGGTCAGATTTGAGTCACAGAGATAATTTAGTCTCAACTCTTTTTTTAATAAAATTAAATAAAACCATTTTTGTTTAGTTATAGTTTTTTCTATTTAGTCAGTTATAGTCTAGTCAATTGCCACTGAAAAATAGGTGTGTTTGACTCATCCTGAAAAACATGAAAGGTCACTTTTTGCTCTCCACAATACGGTGCACTTATCTCAAATTGAAAGCTAATTTGAGCAATCTTATTATGTCAGTTAAGTGGTTATGAAGATAAAGTATGAGCCAAAAGTTGTAGAGGCCCTAAACATCAGTTTTGAACTAAAAATGGGTTTCATGGCAGAATGAATCAGAGACATGTTTGGAAACTGGTTTGTGAATGAAGGCAATAATTCTGCTTTTTTTATATCCCACACTGTTTATCTCTATATTTGTTTATACTTGTTGTGTTTCTGGCTCATGATGACCTGTGCAATATGGAAATGAGTGTGCTCCATGTTTTTCTTTGTGCAGCTAGGCAGAGTGAAAGCCATAGTGATGACATGTTGTTCAGCTTAGCTGTCTCGGCCGAGACACTTCTCGGCAGAGACACTTCTCGGCACAGAAGTGGCTTTCGAGTGACCCTGAAAAGACTTCAGCACATGAATGGAGAGCACAGCCATCTAGCAGCTTATAAGCCTTTTTCTCAGTATTTTTATTTGAAGTGGATAGGTAGTAGATAGGTAGTAGATGAGTAGGATAGACAGTTGGAAGTGTTTGACCTTGTCTAGACAACTTTGTCTGCTTTGACTGAAGGCCTCAGAACACACTGTAGTTGTAGTATGTATTGTAGTTGAATACTGTACTGACTGATCACTAGTACCGGACAATAACAAATGAGACTTCTGTGAGATCGCATGTATAGCAAAAAGCATCAATCACAAAGCACTCATCTTTTCTGTTACCCATCAGTACAGTGAATTCCTAGATCCTGTTTAGATCGAAATGAAAAACAGCCTCTATCTCAAGGCCATCAGACTGTTAAATACTCACCACTAACCGGCCTCCGCACAGTACCCAGCCCTAAAATTTACTCACTGTTACTCACTGGCTACTACCAGGTACTCAACCTTGCACCTTAGAGGCTGCTGACTATGTACAGTGCATTCGGAAAGTATTGAGACCCCTTAACCCTTAATTCCATTCTTTGTTACGTTACAGCCTTATACTAAAATGTATTAAGTAGGTGCTTCAATAAAGTACTGCATAAAGGCTCTGAATACTTATGTAAATGTGAAATTTCAGTTTTTTTTATTGTAATAAATTAGCAAAAATGTCTAAACCTGTTTTCACTTTTTCATTACTGGGTATTGTGTGTAGGCTGATGAAGGATTAAAAATATATATATATTAGAATAAAATTGTGGAAAGAGTCTAGGGGTTTGAATCCTTCTGAGTGCACTGTATGCTATTATATACTACTATTATATGCTATTCTATATTACGTATTTCTGAGGTATATTACACCCCCTGCTATAATGTGGATAAAGAGTTACTTGCCTAACAGAATACAGAGGGTGTTCTTTAATGGAAGCCTCTCAAATATAATCCAGTTAGAATCAGGAATTCCCCAGGGTAGCTGTTTAAACCCCTTGCTTTTTTCAATTTTTACTAACGACATGCCACTGACTTTGAGTAAAGCCAGAGTGTCTATGTATGTGGATGACTCAACACTATACAAGGCAGCTACTACAGTGACTGAAATGACTGCAACCCTCAACAAAGAGCTGCAGTTAGTTTCAGAGTGGGTGGCAAGGAATAAGTTAGCACTAAATATTTAAACTAAAAGCATTGTATTTGGAACAAAACACTCACTAAAACCTAAACCTCAACTACATCTTGTAATAAATAATGTGGAAATTGAGCAAGTTGAGATGACTAAACTGTTTAGAGTAACCCTACATTGTAAACTGTCATGGTCAAAACATATTGATGCAGTAGTAGCTAAGACGGGGAGAAGTCTGTATATAATAAAGCGATGACTTCATCACTACTTTTATTTATGAGAGGTATTGACATGTTGAATGCACTGAGCTGTCTGTCTGAACTACTGGCACACAGCTCAGACACCCATGCGTACTCCACAAGACATGCCGCAAGAGGTCTCTTCACAGTCCCCAAGTCCAGAACGACTATGGGATGCACACAGTACTACATAGAGCCATGACTAAAAATAACTCTATTCCACATCAAGTAACTGACGCAAGCAGTAAAATAAGAAGGGCTATATAAATACATTTGATTTGATTTGATTCTGTCTCCTAGAGATGGATGTACTTTGGTGCGAAAATTGCAAATCAATCCCAGAACAACCACAAAGGACCTTGTGAAGATGCTGGAGGAAACAGGTACAAAAGTATCTATATTCAGAGTAAAACAAGTCCTATATCTACATAACCTGAAAGTCCGCTCAGCAAGGAAGAAGCCACTGCTCCAAAACCGGCATAAAAAAGCCAGTCTATGGTTTGCAACTGCACAATGGGGACAGAGATCGTGCTTTTTGTAGAAATGTCCTCTGGTCTGATTAAACAAAAATATAACTGTTAGGCCATGATGACCATCGTTATGTTTGGAGGAAAAGGAGGAGGCTTGCAAGCTGAAGAACACCATCCCAACCATGAAGCACGAGGATGGCAGCATCATGTTGTGGGGGTTCTTTGCTGCACTTCACAAAATAGACGAGGAAGTAAAATTACGTGGATATATTGATTCAACATCTCAAGACATCAGTCAGGAAGTTAAAGCTTGGTCGCAAATGGGTCTTCCAAATGGTCAATGACCCCAAGCATACTTCCAAAGTTTTGGCAAAATGGCTTAAGGACAACAAAGTCAAGGTATTGGAGTGGTCATCACAAAGCCCTGACCTCTATCCTATAGAACATTTGTGGGCAGAACTGAAGAAGTGTGTGTGAGCAAGTAGGCCTACAGACATGATTCAGTTACACCAGCTCTGTCAGGAGGAATGGGCCAAAATTCACCCAACTTGTGGTAAGCTTGTGGAATGCTACCCGAAACGTTTGACCCAAGTTAAACAATTTAAAGGCAATGCTACCAAATACTAATTGAGTGTATGTAAACTTCTGACCCACTGGGAATGTGATGAAAGGAATTGTGAAAAACTGATTTAAATGTATTTGGCTAAGGTGTATGTAATTTTCCGACTTCAACTGTATATTAATTGAAATGCTAATCCTTTGCACATGAATGCTCACTCATTCGGGAATATTTGCAATCAATATATATTTACGCCCAGTGTGTCGTTGTGATCTCTGTTGGAATCGTCAGTCTGCGGAGAGTCCGTTCTTCATTGCGTCTCTCTCTCTGCTTCCCTGAAGTCTTGGGTGGTTAGAATTAATCCTTCAGAGTACCATTCAGAAATGTTCTCATAGAATAGATGTTTCAGTGGTTGTCGGTCTTCACATCCCAGGTTGACATAATTTCTAGCTGCAGACTAGTAATTATTATCTATGATTTGTTCTTATTCGGTAGGGATCGATAGTCTCAGAGTTTAACCATTTCCAGCCATGTAGCCAATACTCCACGTATGGTATGGTTAGGAATTCGACAACCATTACAACCTTAGCTAATACTGAGGTGTTCCCTCAGTGTCCATCGAGGTACACGTGGTCTGAAGAGAATTTCCTCAGGAGGGTTTTTTATTCGTAACAGTAGAAAAGGGATGTTCCATGACGCCAGATCATGTCTGTGCTTATTAGTGGCGGGCCAGTGATTTAGTCAAACTTTAAAGGGAATACAATTCTTTCATATTAAAGGTTTAACATCATATTATATCATTTCACAAATAGTTTAATCTTTACTCATTCATTTTAAACAAGAATTAGATGCAAACACCATAATTGAGAAACATATTCAGAGGATTAGTCATATGTGTTTCCTGTCCTCTCTGAGGTCACCAAATGAAACACACTCATCATACCTGTCCCTTAAGTGTCCACGGACCATTCCCACCTTCTCACAAGTGGACATTTTGTATCAAATCCCTATTTTGTGGATTTAGGAGTTCACCATGTGAAATCCTTTGTTCTCTCTATGTGTCTCTTTCTGCATGGCCAGGGGGAGAGAGTCTTCTCCAGAAATAAATGTATGACCTCAGAACCTGGGTGTAGGAGAGAGAAAGGGGGGGGGCTATACGAGCTATACCCAAAAAGGGCCACGTCATGACACTACTTTGATATATCTTTTACACTTTTTTGTTTACTAGATGATTATATGTGTTATTTCATAGTTTTGATTATTCTTTAAAAACCCTTGTATGAGTAGGTGTGTCCAATTTTTTTACTGGTACTGTATATATACTGTGTATATATATATATACACTGCTCAAAAAAATAAAGGGAACACTAAAATAACACATCCTAGATCTGAATGAATGAAATATTCTTATTAACTACTTTTGTCTTTACATAGTTGAATGTGCTGACAACAAAATCACACAAAAATGATCAATGGAAATCACTCCGGAACAGTCTGTGGTGCAACGTGACGTTGGTGGATGGAGCGAGACATGATGTCCCAGATGTGCTCAATTGTTCGCTGCTCTGGCCCCCCAATGGTGGAACAAACTCCCTCACGACGCCAGGACAGCGGAGTCAATCACCACCTTCCGGAGACACCTGAAACCCCACCTCTTTAAGGAATACCTAGGATAGGATAAAGTAATCCTTCTCACCCCCCCCCCCCCCTTAAAAGATTTAGATGCACTATTGTAAAGTGGCTGCTCCACTGGATGTCATAAGGTGAATGCACCAATTTGTAAGTCGCTCTGGATAAGAGCGTCTGCTAAATGACTTAAATGTAAATGTAAATGTAATTGGATTCAGGTCTGGGGAACGGGCGGGCCAGTCCATAGCATCAATGCCTTCCTCTTGCAGGAACTGCTGACACACTCCAGCCACATGAGGTCTAGCATTGTCTTGCATTAGGAGGAACCCAGGGCCAACCGCACCAGCATATGGTCTCACAAGGGGTCTGAGGATCTCATCCCGGTACCTAATGGCAGTCAGGCTACCTCTGGCGAGCACATGGAGGGCTGTGCGGCCCCCCAAAGAAATGCCACCCCACACCATGACTGACCCACCGCCAAACCAGTCAAGCTGGAGGATGTTGCAGGCAGCAGAATGTTCTCCACGGCGTCTCCAGACTCTGTCACGTCTGTCACGTGCTCAGTGTGAACCTGCATTCATCTGTGAAGAGCACAGGGCGCCAGTGGCGAATTTGCCAATCTTGGTGTTCTCTGGCAAATACCAAACGTCCTGCACAGTGTTGGGCTGTAAGCACAATCCCCACCTGTGGACGTCAGGCCCTCATACCACCCTCATGGAGTCTGTTTCTGACCGTTTGAGCAGACACATGTACATTTGTGGGCTGCTGGAGGTCATTTTGCAGGGCCCTGGCAGTGCTCCTCCTGATCCTCCTTGCACAAAGGCGGAGGTAGCGGTCCTGCTGCTGGGTTGTTGCCCTCCTACGGCCTCATCCATGTCTTCTGATGTACTGGCCTGTCTCCCGGTAGCGCCTCCATGCTCTGGACACTACGCTGACAGACAGAGCAAACCTTCTTCTCGCATTGATGTGCCATCCTGGATGAGCTGCACTACCTGAGCCACTTGTGTGTGTTGTAGACTCCATCTCATGCTACCACTAGAGTGAAAGCACCGCCAGCAAAAGTGACCAAAGCATCAGCCAGGAAGCATAGGAACTGAGAAGTGGTCTGGTCACCACCTGCAGAACCACTCCTTTATTGGGGCGTCTTGCTAAATGCCTATAATTTCCACCTGTTGTCTATTCCATTTGCACAACAGCATGTGAAATTGATTGTCAATCAGTGTTGCTTCCTAAGTGGACAGTTTGATTTCACAGAAGTGTAATTGACTTGGAGTTACATTGTGTTGTTTAAGTGTTCCCTTTATTTTTTTGAGCAGTGTATATATATATATATATACACACACATACCCCGGACTCCGACATTGGTCATCCTAATATTTCTTAATTCCATTTGTTTACTTTTTTAGATTCATATGTATTGTGTATTGTTAGATATTACTGCACTGTCGGAGCTAGGAACACAAGTTTTTCACTACACCCACAATAACATCTGCTAAATATGTTTATGCAACCACAAAATGGGATTTAATTTGAGGACCTGACCAGTTCACCAGCATTGACATGATCAACACTGAGTGTTAGACAACACTGTCAACTATGCAGTGGGGTCTGGATAAACAGTATGCAAAGTTGAGTGTAAACAAGTCGTCCAGATACTGCCCTCAACGCTCAGTGTTGCATTTTTTTAAGAGAGGGTAGTGTTTATGCTTTCCTTATTGCCGGGTATTGTGGATGGCTTAGATTCAAAACTCTGCTGACCTAGGCTTTAGGTCTCTGTGAAAGGGAGTCTTTTAGCCTATTTTACAATTACAATTCATTTAAATGGAATTGTGGATCAGATTTTGTGGGATTGGATGGAAACTGGGTCCAGAAATTAAGACGGCAACTTTTTTCCATGAACAGTGAGAGCCAGAATAGAAACTGTGTTTTCCAGGACTTTGGCCCAGATTTACTTTGGGTTTCTTTAAAGTGCATTTCAGCCTTTAGCTCACCCTGATGTTAACCTTTTGAAAGAGATAGGTGCTAAACTAGAGGACAAAAATTCCTGTGTAACAAAAGTAGCTCCACTGTAAGTCTGTCTTCACATTACCTACTTTGAGTTTCAGGTACTTTATTTGCTCTCTTCAGAATTTCCTCCTCTTTAGCTTCATGCTTGTAGGTATTAAATCAAGACAGGAAACCTGAGTATTGGCATCAGCTGATATTGCACCATTTATATTAATCCCTCTGATTTAGTATGGCGTTCTATTTAGTCATTCAGGTTCTGCACACACATTATCTGATGGATGCGCTTTTGTTCCTGGTAGCATGCTGTTTAATACAGAAAATAAGCAGCTAAACAAAACAGGAGAAGAGTACTGAATGTGAACAAAACCAATACTGCCTGAAAACAGAGGCTACTGATTTCTCAATAAAGGGAGAGTAATCAAGGTAATGATGAAGTCCAGGTGTGCATAACAATGGGTAGCAGGTGTGCGTAATGATGGTTGCCAGGTGTATTGTTATGTGGGTTGCCAGGACCGGAGGTTAGTAGACCAGCTGCCTCGAAAGCTGGAGAAAGGGAATTGGAGTAGGCATGACACTAGTTTCTGGTGTCCCCACACATTGACTCTGTACCTACCGGTACCCCCCCTGTATATAGTCTCGCTGTTATTTTACTTCTACTCTTTAATTACTTGTTACTTTATTTCTTATTCTTATCTGTATTTTTTAAAACTGCATTGTTGATTAGGGGCTCGTAAGTAAGCAGTCCACATTCCAGCTGTTGTATTCGGGCGCATGTGACTAATACATTTGATTAGGTCACTGTCACCTGCTTTTACATGCAGATGTGCACAGGTTTTCCAGGTGGAAATTGATCAACAGGGTTTATGTACTGAGGCGTAAAATCCAGGCATTTCTAACCCAAAAGAAATAAGATCTAGCTCTGCACCTGCATGCAAGATGATGAATGATTTCCGAAACTGGCATACTTCTCTGATATACTTGAAAATTTCGACCATTTCAACCAACTCAACCTATCTATGCAGGGACATGCAAGTGACATTTTCCCCAAAAACTATCAAAATTGGCAATTTCAAGCATAAATTGTGGCGTCTGGAGAGACGTAGTAGATAGAGGCATGTTCCCCCTATTCTCAACTCTGGCTGACGAGGGTGATGTGGACATGGATCACATGCGTAAATTGACTGGGTCACATCTGAGACAAACTTTTCCTCAAATTCAAGGATTAATTTCTATCACAATCTGCCCCACACCTGAGGAAAGCAGTGGATGTGTACAGTTGAAGTCTGAAGTTTACATACACCTTATGACATACACTATATGTCCGAATATAAACAATGCAGCTATTCCCTCCGCAAGGCTATTAAACAAGCTAAGCGTCAGTACAGAGACAAAGTGGAATCTCAATTCAATGGCTCAGACACAAGAGGCATGTGGCAGGGTCTACAGTCAATCACGGACTACAAGAAGAAACCCAGCCCAGTCACGGACCAGGATGTCTTGCTCCCAGGCAGACTAAATCACTTTTTTGCCCGCTTTGAGGACAATACAGTGCCACTGACACGGCCTGCAACGAAAACATGCGGTCTCTCCTTCACTGCAGCCGAGGTGAGTAAGACATTTAAACGTGTTAACCCTCGCAAGGCTGCAGGCCCAGACGGCATCCCCAGCCGCGCCCTCAGAGCATGCGCAGACCAGCTGGCCGGTGTGTTTACGGACATATTCAATCAATCCCTATACCAGTCTGCTGTTCCCACATGCTTCAAGAGGGCCACCATTGTTCCTGTTCCCAAGAAAGCTAAGGTAACTGAGCTAAACGACTACCGCCCCGTAGCACTCACTTCCGTCATCATGAAGTGCTTTGAGAGACTAGTCAAGGACCATATCACCTCCACCCTACCTGACACCCTAGACCCACTCCAATTTGCTTACCGCCCAAATAGGTCCACAGACGATGCAATCTCAACCACACTGCACACTGCCCTAACCCACCTGGACAAGAGGAATACCTATGTGAGAATGCTGTTCATCGACTACAGCTCGGCATTCAATACCATAGTACCCTCCAAGCTCGTCATCAAGCTCGAGACCCTGGGTCTCGACCCCGCCCTGTGCAACTGGGTACTGGACTTCCTGACGGGCCGCCCACAGGTGGTGAGGGTAGGCAACAACATCTCCTCCCCGCTGATCCTCAACACGGGGGCCCCACAAGGGTGCGTTCTGAGCCCTCTCCTGTACTCCCTGTTCACCCACGACTGCGTGGCCATGCACGCCTCCAACTCAATCATCAAGTTTGCGGACGACACAACAGTGGTAGGCTTGATTACCAACAACGACGAGACGGCCTACAGGGAGGAGGTGAGGGCCCTCGGAGTGTGGTGTCAGGAAAATAACCTCACACTCAACGTCAACAAAACTAAGGAGATGATTGTGGACTTCAGGAAACAGCAGAGGGAACACCCCCCTATCCACATCGATGGATCAGTAGTGGAGAGGGTAGCAAGTTTTAAGTTCCTCGGCATACACATCACAGACAAACTGAATTGGTCCACTCACACTGACAGCGTCGTGAAGAAGGCGCAGCAGCGCCTCTTCAACCTCAGGAGGCTGAAGAAATTCGGCTTGTCACCAAAAGCACTCACAAACTTCTACAGATGCACAATCGAGAGCATCCTGGCGGGCTGTATCACCGCCTGGTACGGCAACTGCTCCGCCCTCAACCGTAAGGCTCTCCAGAGGGTAGTGAGGTCTGCACAACGCATCACCGGGGCAAACTACCTGCCCTCCAGGACACCTACACCACCCGATGTTACAGGAAGACCATAAAGATCATCAAGGACATCAACCACCCGAACCACTGCCTGTTCACCCCGCTATCATCCAGAAGGCGAGGTCAGTACAGGTGCATCAAAGCTGGGACCGAGAGACTGAAAAACAGCTTCTATCTCAAGGCCATCAGACTGTTAAACAGCAATCACTAACATTGAGTGGCTGCTGCCAACACACTGTCATTGACACTGACCCAACTCCAGCCACTTTAATAATGGGAATTGATGGGAAATGATGTAAATATATCACTAGCCACTTTAAACAATGCTACCTTATATAATGTTACTTACCCTACACTATTCATCTCATATGCATATGTATATACTGTACTCTAGATCATCGACTGCATTCTTATGTCACTAGCCACTTTAACTATGCCACTTTGTTTACTTTGTCTACATACTCATCTCATATGTATATACTGTACTCGATACCATCTACTGTATGCTGCTCTGTACCATCACTCATTCATATATCCTTATGTACATATTCCTTATCCCCTTACACTGTGTATAAGACAGTAGTTTTGGAATTGTTAGTTAGATTACTTGTTGGTTATCACTGCATTGTCGGAACTAGAAGCACAAGCATTTCGCTACACTCGCATTAACATCTGCTAACCATGTGTATGTGACAAATAAAATTGGATTTGATTTGATTTGATTTGAGCCAAATACATTTAAACTCAGTTTCACAATTCCTGACACAATTCCTAATCCTAGTAAAAATTCCCTGTCTTAAGTCAGTTAGGATCACCACTTTATTTTAAGAATGTGACATGTCAGAATAATAGTAGAGAGAAGGATTTATTTCAGGTTTTATTTTTTTCATCACATTCCCAATGGGTCAGAAGTTTACATATACTCAATTAGTATTTGGTAGCATTGCCTTTAAATTGTTTAACTTGGGTCAAACATTTTGGGTAGCCTTCCACAAGCTTCCCACAATAAGTTGGGTGGATTTTGGCCCATTCCTCCTGACAGAGCTGGTGTAACTGAGTCAGGTTTGTAGGCCTCCTTGTTCGCATACACTTTTTCAGTTCCTCCCACAATACCTTGACTGTCTTGTCCTTAAGCCATTTTCCCACAACTTTGGAAGTATGCTTGGGGCGATTGTCCATTTGGAAGACCCATTTACAACCAAGCTTTAACTTCCTGACTGATGTCTTGAGATGTTGTTTCAATATATCCACGTAATTTTCCTTTGTCATGATGCAATCTATTTTGTGAAGTGCACCTGCAGCAAAGCACCCTCACAACATGATGCTGCCATCCCCGTGCTTCACAGTTGGGATGGTGTTCTTCAGCTTGCAAGCCTCCCCCTTCTTCCTCCAAACATAATGATGGTCATTATGGACAAACAGTTCTATTTTTGTTTCATCAGACCAGAGGAAATTTCTCCAAAAAGTACAATCTTTGTACCTATGTGCAGTTGCAAACTGTAGTCTCCTTCCTGAGCGGTATGACGGATGCGTGGTCCCATGGTGTCTATACTTGCGTACTATTGTTTGTACTGATGAAGGTGGTACCTTCAGGTGTTTGGAAATTGCTCTCAATGATGAACCAGACTTCTGGAGGTCTACCTTTTTCTCTGAGGTCTTGGCTGATTTCTTTAGATTTTCCTGTGATGTCAAGCAAAGAGGCACTGAGTTTGAAGGTAGGTCTTGAAATACATCCACAGGTAAACCTACAAATGACTCGAATTATGTCAATTAGCCTATCAGAAGCTTCTAAAGCCATGACATAATTTTCTTGAATTTTCCAAGCTGTTTAAAGGCACAGTCAACTTAGTGTATGTAAACATCTGATCCACTGGAATTGTGATACAGTGAATTAAGTGAAATAATCTGTCTGTAAACAATTGTTGGAAAAATTACTTGTGTCATGCACAAAGTAGATGTCCTCTCCGATTTGCCGAACTTTGTTTGTTGACAAGAAATTTGTGGAGTTGTTGACAAACAAGTTTCAATGACTCCAACCTAAGTGTATGTAAACTTCCGACTTCAACTGTAATTCATTCACTAGCACAGAAGAGACTTTCATCTTGTTCTTGCAACATGGTCTCAGTGCATTTTTCATTATTTTGTATGTTAATCTGAGACAACCATTTAGTGTGATATGTTATGTTATGTTTCATATGATATGTATTCATTTAATTTGTGGATTACCCATTCTGTGTGATATGTTATAAATTACAATTCATATTATGTGTTACGGATTTGAAAAACATAAAATACATTCCATAATTACAAAATGTATGATATGTTACAAATTCTAGCTAGGTAGTGAACGTCAGCTAGTTGGCTAATATTAGCTAGACTAGGGGTTAGGGTTTAGTTTAGGATTTAGGTTAAAGGGTTAAGATAAGGGTTATCTAAAAGTGTTAGGGTTAGAGGAAAGGTTTGCTAAAATGGTTATGGTTATGGGGGGGGTTAGCTAACATTCTTAGTTGTTGCAAAATAGCTAAAAAGTAGTTAAGGTTGCTAATTAGCTAATATGCTAAAGATGTCGGTGATGAGATTCAAATTTGCAACCTTTGGGTTGCTAGACGTTTGTTTTAATCCAACCCCTCCACTTTGACCAACCACCCTACTTTTGTTTTTGCCTTAAGTAACCATCTGTCTTATGTAACCATACCAAATGTAACATACTGTATCATACTAATTTGAGTGATGCGGATTTATGTTTACTATGTTACGTTTAGTCTATGAGACCAGGCTGGTTCTTGAGAATGAACTATGACCATGGTCTGTGACCATGTTTTAATGAGACAAGCTTTCCACATTCTGGCTGTTCAGCATCGGAGATTACTCGCAACACCGCAAGATGGCAGTGAAGTTGTTAATATCTTTTCAATCTACCTATTTACTCTATGTGAGACCAGCTTCTCTTTTCTTGCTGCAACATAATCTAAATATTGCAGCAGACTGGCTGCTGAAAACACCTTGAGAGTGTCTCTCTCCTCCTTCTTTCCGAGATTTGACCTGATGGTGTCCAAGAGACAGGCACACCCATCTCATTGATTGTGTGAGTCAATCATGTACTATTACATTTTTTTAATAATATATATATTGAAAGAATTAAAGATTATTTGTTCATAAAGATTCAGTTGTTGTTATAGTTTTTGTTACACTGACAGACCGACCATGAGTTCAACAGACAGACCGACAGATAGACAGTCTAATACATAAAGTAGAAAGTAGGAGTAAATTTATTTTTATTTTTTAAGAAAACGTGATTGTCAGTTATTTTTTACCAAAGCGGTCCATAGAGGATGAAGGTCATGCCTTGCTGGTCCCTGGCACAAAACAAGTTTGAGAAAGCCTGGAGTAGAGTAAAGTAGGGATCAATACAGTACATTATTCTATTGTATTGTAATGCAATACATTTTTCATCACCGTAATGTACAGTACTGTGATGTACTCTATGGTCCCGAGAACTGTGATGTGCCTATCTCTGCGCTCACCACAAAAAGGAAAAGCAACTGTCCAGCACTGGGAGTGAACTTGTGATGCTCAGAGCCAGAGAGCACTGCTGAGACCACTGTGCTACAGTAGTCCTCGATGCTCTAGTAACCTGCGAGAATACTGACAATACCTGATGGTAGTTTGGACTTAACCACTTGGAATTAATACCTAAGCGTAACCCTTTGTGTCGTTTCTTTTTTAACCCTCTAACCACGCAGAATTAATGGTGTCAAAAATGAACCATCCATAATACGTCAAATGTAATCTATGATTGGTTCAGATTTGATTAGGTCAGGACCAAATATCAACGTCTGTGGACATTGAAATCAAAGCTGTTTCTGACCACACCAAAAAAGAAAAGGGGGAAAAATGGCAGCTGGTCAGGATGGCGTCAGTCCATGATTAGTGGGAATAGTAATGACTTGGCTCAGACTTTTAACCAGAAATCACATCTGATTGGGGTGAGAGTGTTTGACCTTCTAAAATATATGATTATTTCCTTAAATGTCTTAATTTTCACACTTAAAGAAAAGTATGAATTCCCCAACTCCTGAATTTTGCCCCATTATTGTGTAACTGCCCTATATACCAATACATTTAAATTGTTCTTAATATCCTCACGCACACTTTTCCTTCTGTAATCTGTAATCTGTGGATCATTCAGCTGCCGTCCGATGTGGGTTGGCTGCAGTTGCTGCCAGAGCACTGTCTGAGGGCACTTAGGACTGTAAAAAGAACTCAACCAAGGGCATATGACTGCATTCACCTTCATCATTATGTTAATGTTGGATACCTTTCCAGTCATGGGCCATCTATGCCAGCCCGAAGCGATAGCTTTTTTGGGGATCTTTTTTTTGGTGACAAAATTTATATAGCTCTTTCTGTCCCTAAATGTCCGCAGCATGACAGCCTAGGAATAGTGGGTTAACTGCTTGTTCAGGGGCAGAATGACAGATTCGTACCTTGTCAGCTCAGGGGATTTGAACTTGCAACCTTCCGGTTACTAGTCCAACACTCTAAGCACTAGGCTACCCTGCCACCAGTAATGGACAGTAATGGGTCGACAACACCAGCTCTGTGTGAATGGTGCAAAAATGAGACCCTTGGTGTGAATGGTAGTGCTCTGACAAGTTATCCACTGTTTGGGGGATGTGTGCGTGTGTGTGAATCTCGGGTTGGTCAGCAGCCTACAAGGCATATGATTACTGTGTTTGTAAACACATTCTCAGAGATCCAATAAATTCCTGAGCTCAGCCAATTTGGCATATGTCCTTCAGCCATGGCATTTCCATGATGGGCTACTAGAATGCAGACCTGAGTTCAAATACTGTTTGAAATCATTTCAGATACTCTGTCTGTGCTTGATTGAACTTGTTTGGCTTAAGGGACCAATATAATAGTTACAAAATGGTAAACACCGCCCATCTGGCACTGGAGACAGGTTAGAGCAAATGCTCAAAGTATTTGAAAGATGTCAAATAGTATTTCAACCCAGGTCTGCCAGAATGGTGACTGGATGACTTATCACTGGCAAACACAAGGAGAAGCCAAGTGTGCATGAATCTTCTAAGCCCTGCGATACAGAGACAACAGCAGTCACGGCTTCTCTTCATAATGACCTAGCCTAGAGACGCATGCACTCAGAAAAAAGGTGCTATCTAGAACCTTAAAGCGTTCTTCTGCTGTCCCCATAGGAGAACCCTTTGATTACCCTTTTTGGTTCCAGGTAGAACCCTGTTGAGTTCCATGTAGAACCCTTTTCACAGAGGGTTCGACATGGAACCCAAAAGAGTTCTACCTGGAACCAAAAAGGGTTCCACCTGGAACCAAATTTCTTTATTTTATTTATTTTATATTTATCCTTTACTTAACTCGGCTAGTCTTACTGTGAACACTGAGGCTGTACCAGTTAAAGTTGCAGTTTTAACAGGGGTCAAGTAGGCTACTGTGGCTATGTGATCATAATTTACAGTAGGCCTACCAGAGTGGCGTAGCATCAAAAACAATGGAGAAAGTTCATCCCATGATTTTATTTATTTTTTACCCCTTTTTTCTCCCCAATTTCATGGTATCCAATTGGTAGTAGTTACAGTCTTGTCTCTTCGCTGCAACTCCCGTACGGACTCGGGAGAGGCGAAGGTCGAGAGCCATGCGTCCTCCGAAACACAACCCAACCAAGCCACACTACTTCTTGACACAATGCCCATCCAACCCGGAAGCCAGCCATACCAATGTGTGGGAGGAAACACCATACACCTGGCGACCGTGTCAGCGTGCACTGCGCCCGGCCCGCCACAGGAGTCGCTAGTGCACGATGAGACAAGGATATCACTGCCAACCAAACCCTCCCTAACCCGGACGATGCTGGGCCAATTGTGCACTGCCCCATGGGCCTCCCTGTCACGGCTGGCTGCGACATAACCTGGACTCAAACTCAGAATCTCTAGTAGCAATGCCTTGACCACTGCACCACTCAGGAGGGTCATCCCATAATGTTTTAACAATGGAATAGCTGTTCTATCATTCAGCCTACAGTAGCAGCCAATGTTCAATGTTGGCCTACATTCCATGATACTTTTGAAAGTCCTGTTAGCCTGTTTATCCACCCAGGAGGTGAATGAATATGTTGTTTGATAAAAGAAAGTACTTTTCAAAATAAAAGGCATCATTATTACCATGTCATTATTACAGAAAGCCAGACAAATTATGCTACCCTCTGTATATTGGCTACTTAGCTCATTCACTGCCAGTCTCAAAATACCACACTGCCCCTTTAAGACAAAAAACTCTTTACCTGTGCTGTTGCAGGAAATAATCACTCCCCCATTGCTAACTACAAATGATCTATAACGGGGCTAATAACTCACTAACTACAGTGGCTTGCGAAAGTATTCACCCCCCTTGGAATTTTCCTATTTTGTTGCCTTGCAACCTGGAATTAAAATAGATTTTTGGGGGTTTTGTATAATTTGAGTTGCTTAACATACCTACCACTTTGAAGATGCAAAATATATTTTTGGGTGAAACAAACAAGAAATAAGACAACAAAACCTGCATAACTATTCACCTCCCCCCAAAGTCAATATGTTGTAGCGCCACCTTTTGCAGCAATTACAGCTGCTAGTATCTTGGGTTATGTCTCTATAAGCTTGGCACATCTAGCCACTGGGATTTTTGCCCAATCTTCAAGGCAAAACTGCTCCAACTCTTTCAAGTTGGATGGGTTCCTCTTCTGTACAGCAATATATAAGTCATACCACATATTCTCAATTGGATTGAGGCCTGGGATTTGACCCCTTAACCATTCAAGTGTTGCTTTAGCAGTATGCTTATTGTCCTGCTGGAAGGTGAACCTTTGTCCCAGTCTAAAATCTCTTTGAAGACTGAAACAGGTTTCCCTCAAGAATTTCCCTGTATTTAGCGTCATCCATCATTTCTTAAATTCTGATCAGTTTCCCAGTCCCTGCCGATGGAAAAACATCCCCACAGCATGATGCTGCCACCACCATGCCAAAACGCTTCATTTTAGTGTCATCTGACCAGAGTACCTTCTTCCATATGTTTGGGGAGTCTCCCACATGCCTTTTAGCAAACACCAAATGTGTTTGCTTATTTCTTTCTTTAGGCAATGACTTTTTTTCTGGCCACTCTTCCGGTAAAGCCTAGCTCTGAGAAGTGTACTGCTTAAAGTTGTGGAACTTTGCAGCTCCTTCAGGTTCATCTTTGGTCTCTTTAATGGTGCTCCGTGGGATGTTGGAAGTTTTGGATATTTTTTTATAACCCAACCCTGATCTTTACTCTCCACAACTTTGTCCCTGACCTGTTTGGAGAGCTCCTTGGTCTTCATGGTGCGGCTTACTTAGTGGTGCCCCTTGCTTAGTGGTGTTGCAGACTCTGGGGCCTTTAAGAACAGGTTTTTAAATGTGACACTTGGATTGCACACAGGTGGACATTGACAAATTACATTACTTCTGAAGATAATTGGTTGCACCAGATCTTATTTAGGGGCTTCATAGCAGAGTGGGTGAATACATATGCACGCACCACTTTTCCGTTTTTAATTTTGTAGAATTTCTTGAAACAATAAAAAAAAATCATTTCACTTCACCGATTTGGACTATTTTGTATATGTCCATTACATGAAATCCAAATAAAAATACATTTAAATTACAGGTTGTAATGTAACAAAATAGGAACTCCAAGGGGGATGAATACTTTTGCAAGGCACTGTAGCAAAGGATATGAACAAATGTGCACACGTCGCTACATGTAGCTCTCGCTTTGATCTCAAAATATGTGTATCTACTCACGACCGCTCATGCTGTAATCACAGTCAAGTTCAACGTGAACGGCACAGATCCATATATGGAAATGTTCTATTTGCATATAGGCCTATTGCAGATCTGATTGGTTATGGCGCACCAGTCTGTAGAGTACGGGCCTGAGTGTTCATGTCAATGCTACTACGATGCGTTCCTCCTACAACAAAATCTCTTGCATAGTTCGTTTTGCATACTAAGTCTTGATCATTTGTTTTGTTTCAGTATGTTTAAATTGACAAATATTGCATTGACTTGATCACAGTAAAAGGAAACGTTGATTGGTGTTAACTAATGGGGAAAGCTCTAGAAAGTTAAGTGATGTTCAGGTCATTCTCGTGCTTCTCTGCGTGGACTGATATTCCTTCTGCATGGCATTCCCATTGAGCTAGAGGGAACATTGCACACACTTTTTCCTATGAATATTTGATTGAACGTTTCGGTCAGTGTGACTTTTTCATTTCCCTCGACGTTACGTATCCTCTTAAGGATTGGACCCTTTTTTTCAATTTCTGCCTAAAATGACATACCCAAATCTAACTGCCTGTAGCTCAGGATCTGAAGCAGGAATATGCATATTATTGATACCATTTGAAAGGAAACACTTTGAAGTTTGTGGAAATGTGACATTAATTTTAGAGAATATAACACAATAGATCTGGTAGAAGATAATACAAACAAAAAAACTTGTTTTTTTCTTCATCATGAAAGAGAAAGGCCATACATTCAGACAGGAGTCTTGGTGTGATTTAGATTTTGGCAGCAGCATATGTGCAAAGTTTCAGACTGATCCAGTGAATAAATACATCCCTACACAATATGTTATATCAAGTCTGCCAGGAGTTTTCCCAAATGTGCCAAATTGGTCAATTGATACATTTTCAAGTACATAACTATAGAGAACATGCAAAAATGCTATGGATAATAAAATGTTAAGTTTACACACTCACAGGAATGTCATACATGATGGATAATTAGCTTCCCTACAGAAAAGACACTGACCTTCACATGTCTTATTGGCCGGGCAGGGTGGGTGTGTGGCCAGAGACAGCAGGGGTTCAAACTGTAGAACCCAGTTCCTACATTTGAATATAAAATTGGTTGTATGTAGCTATGCTATATTTTATCTCTGGGAACCTTAGGATGACAAATCAGAGCAAGATTACTTAATGTAAGTACATTATTTACTTTCAGAGGTGAATGTATCAAACCAGTTTCCGTGATAAAAGTGTTTTGTTGTTGTGCACTCTCCTCAAACAATAGCATGGTCTTTTTTCACTGTCATAGCAACTGTAAATTGGACACTGCAGTTAGATTAACAAGAATGTAAGATTTCTGCCTATATAAGAAATGTCTGCCTCAGAAAGTTGGCTGTTGTTTACAACGTCATTCTAGTCACATTAGCGCAGGTTAGCAAAAACCGTCCAGGTTTAGGGACACCAATTCCGTTAACATCACAATAAGGGGGAAAGCTGACTAAATATAAAACACAAACCCCTAAGTGAAACTGGACTTTCCAGTCCAACAACTCTCCTATGAACACAACAGTAGATCAATACTAATGTGGATTGGCTTTTTGAACAGGTGGTTTCAATCATGTCATTCTAGGCTCTGCAAGTCAAAGTTCAAGCTCCAGTTCGAGCTCAATATCGCCCATGCTGCTACTTATTTGGACAGAGAGAAATTAAACACCAATGACACCACTCTGAGAGAGACATAAGCTGTGGCTGTTGATTTGAACCCTGAACTGGAGGTATTTGCTGGCAAGTGCCTGTTGTTGATGTGGTTAAGGGAGAAAGCCATTGAAAACGCCAATGTTAGAGTCTTGGCAAGCTGTAGCTGACATTGTGGTAGCAGTGGATCACATATTTCTGCATATAGCTCCATGTGATGGTAGTATGAGGTATTTTTTTCTCCAATGGTGTGTTAAAGAGTAAAAATAACTCTAAACATGCTGTTGACATTAGGAATTTAACTTCAAACCATGTGATGACAGTGGGAAAGGGTGGAGAACGAAAACAAGAAGTAAAACGGATATTTGGAGCAACTCCAGAATTCTGGAAGATTGGATTTGCTGGCGAAATGGAATTCAACTGAAATACTACTTTACACTTAGTTTGCTTCAATTGCCCTGAGTTCTTCTTCCAAATGTTAATATGGCAAGGACAGTGCAGACAAGCCTTAATTCTTTGCTCAAACTGATTTGGGATGGTATGTGCGTGTCAGAGTTTGTGTGTGAGTTAGTGGTCTATGCCAGACCTAAAGGTCACAACTTAATTTAGAGTATTCAAGGAGCTTTATAATGTCCCTGTCAGAATTAAAATAACTCAGTCATTTGCCTTTATAAGTCCTTTCATTTTGAAATATATGCCCATTTCACAATGATGATGGATTATTATGTTGCATTGTATTTCATGAATTAATACTGATGTTATAAAGTTTTGATGATGGAAATGTTAAAGGGAAACGGACACATTTAGCACTACTTCGCAAAATTGCAACATTCAAGTCTTTCATCGCTTTCCCTACTGTGATGTCATATAAATTATTTTCAGAATTATACCTGCCATAGATACTGTTACCTGTTGTAATGCTGAAAAGAGCATAAACATTTTCTGTTCTATTTCATTTGCAGGTGTTCTTTTTGGTGCTAGGTAGAAGATGAGGAAACACCGGCTGTTACCGCTGTGCGCTCTTCTGGGTGTCCTGTTCGCAGGACTTCTGCCCAAACTTGATGCCCAGGGTCAGGAAGGTAAGCTTGACTCACTGTTTTTGTCTTCAATTCAACTTGCAGGCCCATGTGGTGCCCTCTCTTAAGCCCTATTCAAAAATTAAGTTTTCTTAGCCATGCTCAGTATCGTTTCACACTTCAGATATCCATTCATCTTAGTAGCACCTGGAAGGCCTACTTATTTTTGTATTTTTGGGGGGTACTTTTTATCGGATCATCCTTGTTGGTTTCAGCACAAATAATTAAATTATCAAAACATTTCAGACATTTAACGAAAAGTAGGAATGACAATGCTAATATTGCTGTTAAGCTGGAGTTGTATTGATATTTATGGGTTGAGTTTCCGCCTTCCTTGAAACAATAAACGTTTGGGAACAAGTCAAAGTGTCTAGTTCCCTGCAGGAACTCAGAGGGATTTTCATGGCATGAATGAAAAAAGGGGTCTACTCAGGAATCACTGTTGCCTTAGAATGCAAGTCCAGTGTCATGTTGGAGCCCTGGCCTCACAGTTCTGCCTAGTTTATGGTAGCATTTTGGCAGGTGAGGTGAACTAAGGTGTAATATTTTAGCACAAGTTAATTGGCCTAGTTTCCAGCGGTACTGTTGTTCGGTACATTAACAGGTTACAGCCATACCACTGGACTTGCCTCTGTCTCGGCACGGTGAGAGTCCTCAAAACCAGGTTTCTTCTTTTGAAGATTGCGCACAAGGCCTGGCTGCCGATATATACTTTCTTGTGGATTCGTCCTGGAGCATGGGACAAGAGAACTTTGAGCACGTCCGACAGTTTCTGTACAGCGTGGTTAAAGCACTACACGAGGGTGGCGGTGGCAGATTTCAGTTCGCCCTCGTCCAGTACAGCGGCTCGCCCAAAACTGAGTTCCAATTGAACACATACCCATCTCCGCTGGGGGCCCTGGCCCATATCCGGGCCATGGCGTACCGGGGGGGTGGCACCCGGACGGGTCTGGGCTTGGACTTTCTCATCCGGGCCCACCTGAACGCAGCGGCTGGTAGCCGCGCTGGCGTTGGTGTGGCCCAGGCGGTGGTGATCCTGACAGACGGGCGCTCCCAGGATGACGTGGCTGAGCCGGCGCAGGTGCTGCGGCTAGCAGGGGTGAGCATGTTTGCGGTGGGGGTGCAGGACGCCGTGGACTGGGAGCTCAGGGAGATGGCTAGTGTGCCACAGGACATACACATATTCAGCGTAGACTCTTTCCAGGCCCTGAAGGGTATTATCCAGGACTTAGTGGTGGGCTTGTGCGGCGCAGTCACTCAGGCCGGGGGCGCCCCGATGGCTGTCGAAGCCAAAGAAGTGCCTCGAGACGTGACAGGTAATAACAGGGGGCCTGTGTCACTACCATACTAATGCCCACATCATCATAAGAGAAGAAAGTAGCTACACATGTGTGGCCATGTCTGGATCGAGTCCTCTATTAACACAATTAAGGGGTATTTTACACGATAACCCTCATTTATCATCCACTGTCCGGCACCCATTAACATCACTGTTTCTCATCATATTTTATTTGCCCGTAACACTTTAAGATCACCACCCAGGTTTGCATGTGATTGACACTGAATGCTTCTCAGAAGAGGGCTTCTGATGGCTGCTATGTCTCTTCCAAGCCAGATTGACCAAATTTATAAAGCTTGCGCATGAACTGAGAACATGCCATCTCAGTCAATGGGAATATCCATTGCTTATTTGATATGGTAAAGACATATCGCTCTTCGTTTGCCAGTTTAGTTTGTTACAACAACATTGACTATGTAACAGTTACAAGCAGGATATTCAAACAATTCAACGTTCGTGACAGACTGCTACAGAAGGATTATCATCTATTTACATGACACAGTAACAGGATATTCAATTATATAATCTCTTTTTTCTCTATAATCAAATAAAGACAGATATGCAAAACACCTTCAGTCCATTATATTTGCCCTACAAAAATCACAAATGCTTTTGTCTGATTTTAAACAAATCTCCAAGTATCAGCGCCTTATAGCTTAGATCTTTGAAAAAGCGAATCAATAGCGGTGACAAGCTGTTCCAATACGGCCTCCCGAAACACGGCGCAGCTTTTAACAATGGCTAACCACCCACCCACTGCTTGTGTGTCTTGTTAATGTTTGTTTTGTGTTTAGGCTATGTTTTATCAGTAACTGTCAAATATGTGCTTACTATTCTACAACTGAAACAGTGATGAACCTGCCCTGGACTCATCCTTGACTTGCAGCAGAGCCTAGATCGAGAGATTTAAAAGATAACAGCTTAGCACAATGTATGAAACAAATGTTATAGAATAGTTATTTATTCTCTTGATTAGTGGTAAGGGCTCTTAAGCATCAAGGATGGGCCACAGGGTCATGACTGGTACTTATTATCTCTGAGGTCTGTAACATGAGTCTGCATGGGGTGGCTGAACTCAATGGAGTTGGCAGGAGGTTATGTTTAGGTGCATTATCATAGAACCCAAACTGATATAAGACAGATAAAAGGAGAAACTGACATTTTTACAATACACATTATACATTGTCTTATACATATGTTAAAAAAAACACTATGAGTATATTATGAGTACAGTGCTAAATTGGTAATGTTCTGTTGGTGTAGTTCATTTTCACACCGCTCTTCAGTTTTTTTTTTAGATAATCATAAATAACACATTTAGCAGAAAAATACATTTGTGGGGTATTTTAGCAAGCTACAGGGTCATTGTGCTGCCATCCTGTTAGAAGGTAACAGATTATTTTATTACAATGGTTCAATTGGATTTTCATTGTGTTCAATGGTGTTATTTGCCCCCTAGTGGCGCTTTATGGTACTTAGAAAGACTGACGCAAACAGGAAGTACAGAATTTGTTTTGCACGCTTCAGCCTTGGAAAAATATTTGTTTTTTCACTATTCTGCCCTTGAGTTGCGTTCCCATGCAAAACTAGACAGATTAGCTAACAACTAAGTCTTCAATAAAACTCCCAAGGCGTGACTTTTCTTGAATGAATATATTGAAAACGTTTATGTTGTGAAACTGCAAAATACAGAAAAGAATATACTTTAGTGTTCAATTCACACCGATATACTGTAGCTATACATTAAGTACAAGTTGCATAAATACAAAGCACGCGCTAAGGTACCATGCATCTGGCATGATGCCAAACCATATAGCTAATTGTTAACCATATGGTAATTGGCTCCTTTCATTACTCTAATAATGTATAACCATCTATGTAGAATAACAAAGCATATTACACTAGAAACAGTAACAAAACTACAGTATTGTATATTTTACAATTCGTTTGCATGACGCATGAGCAAAGTAATACAGCTAACGACATACATTAAAGGCATTGCAATTTGTGAGTAAATGCAACCAACATTGATATGTAAGCAACTCTATCAATAACAAGATTATCATCATTAGCTAAATGCTTGAATCGAATTTACAAACAAATATTTTTCCAAGGCTGAAGCGTGACAAGAAATAACTACATTGAAAGACCTGCACCGTAGCGTTGTTTGTAGCTGCTTCTAAGCGTGCAAAACAAATTCTGTACTTCCTGTTTGCGTCAGTCTTTCTAAGTACCATAAAGCGCCACTAGGGGGCAAATAACACCATTGAACACAATGAAAATCCAATTGAACCATTGTTAATAAAATAATCTGTTACCTTCTAACAGGATGGCAGCACAGTCATGCTCAGATTAATTTGCACCCATCATCCTTTGAGCTCCAGATTTAATCACTCCTTGGTTCAGCCTACATGCAGTATAATGTGCTTTTGTGATGTTTTTTTAATGATTGATTGTGTTCATCATGAATGTCACATGCAATGATGCGCCAGCACTTTCTCTTTCTCTCTCTTTCTCTGTTTTAACGCTTTCACGTTGCATTTTGTTTCTGTTTTGTTTCTCTCTCTCTCTCTCTCTCCCTTTTAAGCACAAGAGTCAGCTGACCTTGTACTCTTAATTGACGGATCTGAGAACGTTGGAGCGGCCAACTTCCCCCGCGTGCGCGATTTGGCTATGAAAGTCATTGAGGGCCTCGATGTGGGCAGGGACACAATTCGGGTGGCTGTGGCTCTGTACAGCGCGGACCTAGAGATTCAGTTCTTTCTAAATAGCTATGACACCAAAGCCGCTGTCCTGGACGCTGTGAAGGCCCTTCAGTTCACAGGCGGCGATGAGGCTAACCTTGGAGCCGCCTTGGAGAATGTCGCCGGGAGCCTGTTGACTCCGGCATCAGGGGGCAGGGCAGAGGAGGGGGTGCCCCAAGCTCTGGTGGTGATCAGTGCCGGGCCGTCCAATGACGATTTCAGTGCGGGTGACAGGGCTCTTAAGGCAGCGAGCATTATCACGTTTGGCGTGGTGGTCGGCGGCGAGGCTACAGCCGAGCTGGAGACTATCGCCACAGACAAGAGCTTTGTTCTGTCGGCCCCCGATTTCAGGGCAGTGGCAAGCTTGGGTGACCAGTTGCTACCATATGTTAATGCAGTGGCCCAGCGCACCATTGTCATTCAGAATGAATTCACAGAAGGTAGGTAACTTCAATGCAAGGTAGGATTGGGTGGGTGATTCATGAAAAAAATGATTAAGTGTGTCTTCTAGCTGATTTCATGCTTGAGGTAAGAATAATACATCGCTGACACCTAATTTGAAGGGGGTATATGTGATACTTTTATAACACCTTAATTACACATTCATCATTGTTCAAGAGACATTTTCAAAATGACCGACGCAGTGCCCAACCCCCTGGCACCACACACACAACAGGCTGAGAGCAGCACAGGGTCAGCCTCAGAGCATTAGGCTGCCCGTTGATATTGCTTTGCTCAAGGCCACAAATGGCAACACAACAAATAGTAATTTAAAGGTGTAATATGTAGACATAGCCCTGCCATTTCCTGGTTGCTAAAATGAGCTTGATTTCAGTTTGTACCAAAACAAGCAATATAGTATAGTGTATATAGTGTAGGGAATCATTGTCATATCTTAACCGCTGTGAAATATATTTTCAGCTGTTTGAAGCTGGTGTATAAAACCGACAGTAAAAAGACAAAAATAGTTTAAAATATTGCACATGGAACGGATCTACTGCTTATCAGACTTGCTTTCAATGAGAATGACAGATTAACTCACATTTCTATCTGAAGTCTGTCAGGTCCTACATAAAGTTGAATAATGGATCTTTAAATGTATCAAATATTTTTGTTGTGCTTGATTGAGCAATCCTGGCAAAATGGAACCAAGAGAATAGTCCCAAATGTGGTACACATATAACATCTACAAACATCTAGCTCACTTCCACAAGATCTCCTATTAGCCATTGTATTTGAACCATCAACATTCTACTTACTGGTTTTAGGCTACCTGACACAATTTGGTTCTCATTATATATTTATCTATTTTGAAGGAAAAATATTTTTGTACTGTAATGGAAATGGACTTTTCTTTTAAAAACACATCTTGCATAGATGTGTTATGAATGTTTTGGTCGTTATGAATACAGGTGTATACCCTCTTCAAGTAAGGCGTTAATAAATCATTGTACTTAATCTAATTGTAAGACAGCACATGCTTGAAATTTGGGGGTTGAGTGTTGATCTCAATCTAATAGTTCAATATAATACTGTATTAGTATTGAAATGGTTAACATTTCACAAATATGTTGTGAGGACTATGCATTGTGAGGACAGTTATAACAATAGAAAGACAAGATAGCATCTTGACCTGATTTCTAACATTAACCAGCTTGTTAACATACCTAACAAGTGCACAAGCATTACAAAACTAACAAAATGAACTGAATACTGAAAATAGTTTATTAAATTTGCTGACATGAAATTTGCTGACATACAAAAAAGCAACCTGATATAGTAGGTTTGGTATAGTTTTGTTATCTTGCTGTCTTACTTATATGTAGATGTCTGTGTACACGGTTTTCTAGATTTACTATGAATCTTTTCATCTCTTCCTGTGAAGCAGGAACGTAATTGTATTGCATCAGGTTTTCATTTCATTGGTGGGCCCTATTGTAAAGTAGAAGCTATTCATTTTTTAAAGTAAATTACAGTTACCCCCTTCTCCTAAACAAGTATTATAAAATGCAATTAATCTTCAACACCTCCAAATTGGCACCATTCTCTAATTCCCAGAATGTCACACAGTTGTATTTGTATAATTTGCAGCAATTCAGATGCCATTTCATACTTCTTCAGATGTTACAACTTTACTAATATGAATAAATGTCAGAAAAATAAGTAATTTGTTAGTGCCTTTATTAAACATGGAATGCTTTGTGAATGCATTCAGTCATGTTAAATATGGCATTAATTATTAATTAAGTACATTTGTAAGAGGCTAAGCACAGATGCAATTAATCCGATCATCAAGAGAATATCACAGCTTTAGTATCTTTATTTAGCTAATAATAGCTAGCTTTTACATAGATTATTCTAACACGTTACTGTATTTTCTCTTTCAGCCTTGGAAGTGGGAAAAAGGGATATCATTTTTCTCGTTGACACCACTATGGGTGCCACATTGATCAACTCTCTTCGTGAGTTTATCAGAAAGTTTGTTGACACCATGCCGATCGGACCGGATCAAGTGCAAGTGGGTGTGACCCAGTTCAGCAACACTGCCACGGATGAGATTGAGCTGAACGCATATGGATCCAAGGAAGACCTGAGTGCAGCCCTGGGTAGACTCAAGCCAAAACAAGGACAAGTGGTGAACATCGGGGCGGCCCTGGACTTTGTGAGGACCAATACGCTGAGGGCTGACAAGGGGAGTCGTATTAAGCAGGGCGTGCCCCAGCTGGTTCTGTTGTTGACCAGTAAGAAGTCCAGCGACAGTGTGGGGCAGGCTGCTGAGGCACTGCAGCGCATGGGGGTTCTGACCCTGGCTGCTGGCTCTAAGACGGCCGATGAGCAGGAGCTGAAGCAGATTGCCTTTGATGAGAGCTTGGTGTTCATGCTGAAGGACTTCCGCGCATTGATCCGCAACCCCAAGTTGATTGTCTCTCCCCTCTCCACTCTATCGGGGGTTGTGGTGATTGAGGGACCGACAGAGCCAGGTAATGCTCCTATCCTATCGTCACTATGCTTGATACGAGCTACTTAAATGTAATTTACCCCTAACATGTAAGGTGATATTTTCTTATCCCAAGACTCCATAAGGCATTTAAAAATCATTGACATCTAATATTTGTGACTGTTTTTTTCCTCCCCTGTTTTCGTCAGTGGTTGAAATTACAACAGTGCAGACCCAGCGAGTAGTCAGAGACATCGTCTTTATGGTGGATGGGTCTAGCTACATTGGGGGTGCCAACCTTCCGTACGTGCGGGATTTCATTGCCAGTGTGGTAAACCAGCTGGACGTGCGGCCCGACAGGGTGCGCATCGGTCTTATGCAATTCGCAGAGAACCCAAAAATTGAATTCTATCTGAACACGCACAACACAAAGCAAGATGTGCTGGCTAGCCTGGGTGAGCTCAGGCTAATGGGAGGGTCTGCTTTGAACACGGGAGCGGCAATGGATTACGCACTTACCAACATGTTCCAGGCCTCGACTGGGTCACGTAAGAGGCAAGGTGTCCAACAGGTGCTTCTCCTGATCACTGGAGGCCCATCCCAGGATGAGGTTAAAAGGATAGCAGACAAAGTGGCCGTGGCGGGTGTACTGACCTTCACAGTCAGTGCTGGCCAGGCAGATGAGGACTACTTGAAGACGGTCGCTTTTGTTCCAAACTTGGCTTACCATGAAAGCAGATTTGCTGACCTGCCAAGTGTTGTTGAACAGATCATGACTCCTTTGACTACTGTGGTTGGAGATACAGACATCACAGAAATAGAAATAACCGAGGAACCTGGTGAGCTTTATGTTGTATTTTAGCTTTGTTGCTACATGTTGGGTTAAACAGTGGATATTAAATAGAACAAACTGCATAATAATGCTATTGACTGAGAGAACTGAAGGTGGTGTTCCCTTTCCTCTTTTCTTGCAGCAGTCATTGGAGGCGAGAGGGATGTTGCGTTCCTGATTGACGGATCTGATAATGTCCGAGCAGATTTCCCCTACATCCGGGACTTTATCATCAAAGTCATTGAGCCTCTTGATATTGGACAAGATAGAGTGCGGATTTCAGTTGTCCAGCATAGTGAGAGGCCAGCTCCCAATTTCTACCTGAATACATATAAGGATAAGGCTGAAGTTTTAAGGGCTGTTAATGATCTAAGACTGTCTGGTGGACGGAGTCTGAACACCGGAATGGCTTTGAAATTCATGAAGGACACCATCCTGTCCCCAGTTCATGGTAGTCGGGCGGCTCAAAATGTACCCCAGTTTTTGATTGTTTTGACCGGAGGCAAGTCTAAGGATAGCGTGAAGGAGTCTGCTGGTGCTTTAAAGACAGATGGAGTGGTACCATTTGGCGTTGGTGTCAAGGATGCAGACCCTAAGCAAATCGAGGCTATTTCTCACAACCCATCCTTTGCTTTCAACGTGAAGGAATTCAGCCAGCTCAGTACGGTCCAACAAAAGCTCAATAGCTATGTGAGCCTTTCCAAGGAAAAGCTGAAGGTCGTCTTGGAGGAAGGTAAGCAAAAGCTTTTCTCATGTTCTATGTTGTGTGACACACCTGTCATTGTCTTTGCTCTTGATGATGCTCTTTGTGCTGTGCTGTTTGTTTCTTCTAAATGTGCCTTATTGTTGTGTCTCAGCCTCAGTTCATGCTGATGCTATGAAAAGAGATATTGTATTCCTGCTGGATGGTTCTGATGGCACAAGGAGTGGATTCCCAGCATTGCGAGACTTTGTTCAAAGTGTAGTGGATAAACTCTCTGTAGAGGAAAACAGAGAAAGAATTTCTCTGGTTCAGTACTCTGATAAACCAGAGGCCCATTTCTATCTGAACTCGCACAAAACAAAGGATGCCGTTATTCACGCCATAAGTAATATGAGGCACAAGGGTGGAAGGAGCCTAAACACTGGGGCAGCTCTCCAGTTTGTGAGACATAACATCTTTACTGCCTCCTCTGGCAGTAGACGACTGGAAGGTGTACCCCAGGTCCTGATCCTTTTGACTAGCAAGAAATCCAGAGATGATGTTATGGGCCCTGCTGTAGCTCTTAAAGATCTGGAAATTGTGTCAATAGGGGTCGGAGTTGGGGACGCCAATTTCCGTGAGTTGGAAATAATTTCCTTCCAACCTGGTTTCACATTCCAGGTCTCTGAGTTGTCTGAGTTGCCCTCAATGCATCCACAGTTTGTTGCTCTTCTTAAAAGACTGTCAAAAGACACAGAAGAAGCTGTGGCTCCTGGAATTCCTGATTTAGTAGGTAAGAACTCCAACTTGGATATGAGTATGCTAAATACAAGAAACATACCGTATTCTTTTTCTTTGGAACAATGCTGAAATTGAAGCATGATAAATACATGGATGCCTAAGACTTTGGTCAACATAGTCTCAGTCTGGTATTTCCTACAATGTCGATACATTGTGCATTTTGATAGAAAGGTCCTAGTATTTAGTTGCATGGTTGAGAAAACCTTTGATTCAGAGCATTTATTGGCTTTTTATTCTCTTAAAACAAAATAATTTCCCCCTATCTCACTCTATTAACTCTATTCCTTTCTTACCTCAACCATGTTTGGATAAACAATGCCAAACTTCACATATTTTTGTTGAAAAGATGGTTCCATGTTGTTCTGCTTGTGATGATACTATCTCAGAACGGCACTCCAAAAACCTGCCTACAGTGTTCCAGCTTCTCATTCACCCTTGCAGATATGCATGCAAATATGTATTAATACAGACAACTAACCACAACCATAATCTTGGATTAATTTATTCTGTCATTGATATTTTTTCACTGTCTTGTGTACATATTCAGCTTCAAACATTCTTAACAATGTTTGGTTGTTTTTTACATGTTACATTCATTTTCTATAATATAATTGTTAGTCAATGTATCCCATTTTTATCTATCTTCATCACCTAGTGGATACAGTGAGCAGCAAAAGGGACATAGTGTTTCTCCTTGATGGTTCAGACGACTCCAGAAATGGATTGCCTGCCATTAGAGAGTTTATACGAAGAATGGCAAATGAACTTGACATCGATGGGGACAATGTTCGAGTTGCTGTTGTGCAATACAGTGACGACGCTGCGGAGTACTTTCACCTGAAAGCTCACAAAACAAAAAGGGCTGTCATCTACGCTGTTAGAAGCCTAAGGCATAAAGGAGGAAGACCCCGCAACACCGGGGCAGCTCTTCAGTATGTTAGGGACAATGTTTTCACTGCTTCGTCCGGGAGTCGACATCTGGAAGGGGTTCCTCAGATTTTGTTTTTGTTAATTGGTGGAGAGTCCAGTGATGACGTCACAGCTGCTGCATCTGATCTCAAACGCTTTGGGGTTCTTTCGTTTGCCATTGGGATGAAAAATGTCAGGCAAGAGGAGCTGCAGAGCATTGCCTACGCTTCCAGATTTATTTTCAACCTACCAGTCTTTGGTGAACTTTTGTCCATACAGCCAGAGATCCTTGCCTTTGTCCAGTCAAAAATGGGAATTGAGCCCCCCACTATTGTCGGTAAGAACCACCATGACTCTGCATCAACAATTAAGTTGACTTTTCCCAGATGTCATTAATTTTTCTTCTATCAAATATTGGTCTTGACTGGTTTGATTACTTATGTAACTGCGCCATTCTTTGAAGAAAGTATATGGATCAGTTTTACATTCCCTCAAATTGCCTGCTTTGAATAGAGGCCAGCATCTTTGAATGGTTACGCTATATAATCCTACTTTTATGAACAAAACACCAGAGCTGGTGCTGGGATGGTTACTGTTCTACTTGCATCAAATACATTTCTATTGGCATAACAATGCCAAATCCTCTCTTTCTTGTTCCACATTCCAGAAATGTAATTCTATTCTTGATTGTTTAAAATCAGGAAACTATGCTTTTCTGGTCCTTTCAGCTTAAGCTCTTTTTTGAGCCAATGATACAGTACATCATTGTCTAGTTATTTTTAAGCTAGTTTAGATTCTCATCTCAGCATACAATCTTCCCCTTTCTTCATGGAACGAGTGTTTGATTTCACATCTCAATTTTTTTTCTTAAAACTCAAGCTCTTTATCTACAAACTTTCTTAAATGTTTTGACATTTGAGACCATTTGAACTCACTTTACTTTCACTTACTATTTCTTTGCATGTTGCATAGAGCTATGTTATGACGTGATAGTCATCGTAGTTAAAATATATTATGGAGAATATTTCAGACCATTTTGCAATGTTTTGGTCTACTTTACAACATTCTATTGATATGCTGCCCTTGTGAATGCATTAATGCATATATTTAGTGGTGTTATTATTAAATAGGTCCTTCAATGTTTTCTTAGTTGAATTAGATGCTGCACAGAGAGACATAGTGTTCCTATTGGATGGGTCTGATGATAGTAGGAGTGGATTTCCAGCCATGTGTGGATTTGTTCAAAGATTGGTGGAGAACCTCAATGTTGGAGAGAACAAAGATAGAGTTTCTGTGGTTCAGTACAGCAGAACTCCAGAGGCCCATTTCTTACTGAACACATATCCAGAAAAACAAAGTGTTCTAGGTTCTATTCGAAGCCTACAGCACAAAGGGGGTAGACCCCTCAACACCGGGGCAGCCCTCCAGTACGTAAAGGACCATGTCTTTACTGCCTCCTCGGGAAGCAGAAGCCAAGAAGGCATCCCTCAGATACTGATACTACTAAGTGGTGGCAAATCTCAAGATGATGTTGGAAGTGCTGCTGCTGCTTTGAAACAGGACAGAATTGTACCATTCAGTATTGGTACGAGGAATTCAGACATTCTAGAGCTCCAATTGATAGCCCATATTCCCTCCTATGCCCTTTCTGTCCCTCGGTTTGATGACCTTGAAAGCATTCAACAGCAGCTTTTGTCATTTGTTAAAAGGGTCCCTCGTCAGCCAAGAGTGTATCAACCAACTGTAGTAGGTAAGGAGTAATATTTCTACCTCTCTTCATTATGCACGTTAATCTGTTACATTTCAGGTTACTACATTCTTGCTGAAAAGTCAGCACATTCATGATACTGCTTTAGGCATGCCTTTTGTAATATGTTGGTATAATTTGCTAGTCACAAATATACATGATCTTTCTTGATTATTTTACCTGAGAATTTCATTTAATTCATGTGCACTTCTAGATAACACTGAATCCAAACAACTTGATGTTGTATTTTTACTGGATGGCTCTGATGAAACTCTAAATGGATTTGAGGCAATGCGTGACTTTGTTCAAAGAGTAGTGGAGAAACTCACGGTGCAGGAGACTAGAGATCGAGTCTCTGTGGTGCAGTATAGCAAAGAACCAGAGGCCCACTTCTATCTGAACACTTACACAACAAAGCAAGACATTCTTGACGCTGTAAGACAACTGAGGCACAAAGGAGGGATCACCCTCAACACTGGGGCAGCTCTCCAGTATGTCAGGGATAACATCTTTACTGCCTCCTCCGGAAGTAGACGCCAAGAGGGCATCCCTCAGATTCTGGTTTTATTGAGTGGGGGAAGGTCCAATGATGATGTCAGAAATGCAGTGAAAAACTTGAAAGCAATTGATGTGATGGCAATAGTGGTGGGAATGAGGAATGCTGATACGCTTGAGCTTCAAACTATTTCAGATGAACCCAGCTATGCTTTCTATGCTCCAAATTACAATGATCTCCCAAACATTCAACAGCAAGTGTTCTCTGCTGTTCAGAGAGTTGCAATGACTACTCCTAACTTGCCAACAACACTAATAGGTAAGAATGCAATCATGGCAACAGTTATGCTGTAGTTGGTCATTTGAGTTAGCACTTTATTGATGTATTTCATTTCCCAAAACACAGAGGTGTTTGTTGAAATCTTTATATGTATATTTAAAAAGTTATTCTTTACCATTAACCCATTTTATGAATGGTTATAGATGCAACAACGGACGACAGGAGGGACATTGTATTTTTACTTGATGGTTCTGATGATTCCGGAAGAATATTCCCAGATATTCAAGACTTTATGCAGAGAGTAGTGGAGAAACTCAATGTAGATGGGAACAAAGATCATGTGTCTGTGGTTCAGTACAGTGACACAGCAGAGGTTAATTTCAATTTGGGTATGCATTCAACAAAAGTTGATGTTCTTGATGCTGTTAGAGGTCTGAGGCACAAAGGAGGAAGCCCTCTAAATACTGGAGCAGCTCTCCAGTATGTGAGGGATAATGTCTTTACTGCCTCCAGTGGAAGTAGAAGCCTGCAAGGTGTTCCACAGATACTAATACTGCTGAGTGGTGGAAGATCTACTGATGATATCAGAACTCCTGTCACAAAGCTCAAAGAAATGAGAGTCATTTCAATCGGTATTGGCACAGGAGATGCAGACACACTTGAATTGCAAACAATATCTCATGAACCCAATTATGCTCTTTCCATTACTGATTTTGAAGACCCCACAATTCAGAAAGAATTGCTGTCATTGTTAACAGAAGCATCCCATCAACCAGAGCCAGCTGCTCATACCATTCATTTTGGTAAGCTGTGGCCATTTGTATTTTGCTGTAGTGTCACGTGTTTTCTGCATTTTGGTAAATGATCTTATCTATGTTATTGCATGTCTTTTGAAGAAACCATATACTTGCGTCCAAGATATTTCATCTTTAGAGAATAAGATTATTGAAATTTCAGTTGGACAATGGTTTTATGCTAGCAACGACCTTGATATCACTGCAAGTTGCTTTCTGTGGCCTCTCTGAAAAAAAGTGCCTTTCCTTTCCCTTTGCAACTTTTCTTTACCTTCATTTCAGAATCTGACAAAAAGGATGTCGTATTTCTCATTGATGGATCTGACAACTCTAAAACTGGTTTTGAGGGGATTCGTCGCTTTGCCGAGAAAGTAGTGGAGATTCTTAATGTGGAGGAAAATGGCGACCAGGTGGCCCTTGTTCAGTACAGTGGGAACGCCACACCCAATTTCTATCTGAATTCATACTCTTCTAAAAAGGATGTGCTTAATTCAATAAGATCCATGAGGCACACAGTTGGAAGACCTCTCAACACTGGTACAGCCCTGCAGTTTGTGAGAGACACCGTATTTGCAGCTTCAGCTGGAGGCAGACGTGCTGAGGGTGTCCCTCAATATCTATTTGTCTTCAGTGGAGGGAGATCTAGTGATGATATAATGGGACCAGCACAGTCATTGAGAGGGGATGGAGTAAGAACATATAGCATTGGAACAAGGAATGCTGATATGTTGGAGTTACAAATGATATCTTTTAAACCAGGAGACTCTTTTTCTGTTTCCAATTTTAACAACCTTGACAGCATACACTCTTCAGTGACAGCTGTAATAAATGGTGTTCAGGAAACACCTGAAATGTCAACTGTCATTGGTAAGATTATTAAGATAAAAGTTTATATCACTTAAGGCCTTTTAAAATCACAAATTCAGTCATTCACTGAGAATCTATTCCAAATCTTAATATTAGAGGGCAGCGTTGTCATTAAAAAAAAATTGTGATTTCAGTACAGATGTGCAGTATATATGGACCTGTTGGTTGTGCAATTATTATTTTTGCTCATTTCAGACAATTCCACTTTGTTGACATCAGATATCCAGATGGTGGATGGGGTTGATGTTGTATTTCTACTTGATGGATCTGATGAGATGCAAAAAGGTGTCCAACCAATCTGTGATTTCCTTGGCCAATTTGTTGAACATCTTGACATCGGGCCAGACAAAGCACAAGTTGCTATGATCCAGTACAGTAACAAACCTACCACTCATTTCCTATTGAACACGTACTCATCGAAGATTGATATCATGGCAGAAGTACCCAATATCAATCTTGAAGGAGGAAGGTCCCGCAACACTGGGGAAGCTCTTGATTATGTTAAAAACAATGTCTTTAATACCTCCTCAGGAAGTAGACGCCAAGAGGGCATCCCTCAGATACTGATACTGATAAGTGGGGGAAAATCACAAGATGATGTTCTGGTTCCATCTGAGAGTCTGAAGGCAGATGGAATAGTGCTTTTGACTGTTGGGGTCAAAGACGCAGATGGAGCGGAGTTGCAGAGCATTGCATACAGTCCTAATCACGCATATTTGCTAAGAGAGTTTTCGGACCTTTCTCTTGTTAGACAACAGTTGCTCTCAGCAGTTGTCTCTCATAAAGACGCAGTAAGACCGGGCTTAGGTGAGTGAAAAAGAGTACAATAATAAATAATTGAATTGAAAATGTGTATAAAAGAGAAGTTCTATTTTTCAATCATTTTCAAAATATGTAGCTTATACTGTAGCTTGAAATGTGTATAATGTACCATTGCACAATTAGCTGATTTAGTTCAATTTTCATCCTAGTTCAAGGCTCCAGTTTGAAAAGAGACATTGTTTTCCTCCTTGATGGATCTGATGATGTAAGAAGTAGATTTACAGATATACGAGAGTTTGTTGCGAAAGTGGTGGAAAAGTTTGATGTCGACAAGGGAAAAGATCAAGTCGCTGTTCTGCAGTACAGCAACAGTGCAGCAGTGAACTTTAACCTGAATGCGTACAAGACAAGAGATGATGTGCTTTCAGCAGTCAGAAATCTGAGGCCAAAGGGTGGGAGGCCACTAAATACTGGCACGGCCCTCCAGTTTGTGAAGGACAATATCTTTACTAATAATGCTGCAAGTCGACGTCATGAAGGTGCTGAACAGATCCTAGTGCTTCTGACTGGTGGCAGATCTAGAGATTCTCCTCGAGGTCCTTCCAGGGCCCTCAAGACTTTGGGGGTTGTAACATTTGCTATTGGATCAAGGATGACCGATTTGGAAGAAATGCAAACAATATCATCTCTTCCAAATTATTCTTATTCAGTCCATGATTTTGCAAACCTTCAAAACATCCAGCAAAGTTTGGAGACAAATCTTGCTCAAGCAAGACCACAGGAGGTACCTAGAGTTGGTAAGAAAATATTAAACTTTTATACTGGAAATGTTGATTTCCGACTAGAATTATTAATAAAGAACCAGATAGTTTATTGACATAACAGGTCATATGTTTTTACATATATTAATTGTTTTATTGTGTATTGGACAGTGGAAAGTGATGGAAGTAGGAGAGATATCGTGTTTCTTCTGGATGGATCAGATAACACCAGAACAGGATTCCCGGCTATTCAGGAGTTCCTCCACAAAATCATTGAAAATCTCAATGTGGAACAAAAGAATGACAGAGTGGCTGTGGTTCAGTTTAGTGACGGTGCAGTGGCAAACTTTTATTTGAATTCATTTCTGAGAAAGAATGACATGTTGAATTCTGTGAGGGGACTCTCACACAAGGGGGGAAGACCCCTTAATACTGGAGCAGCTCTTAAGTTTGTGAAAGAAAATGTATTCACAAGATCCTCTGGGAGTAGACAATTGGACGGTGTGAAACAAATGCTAATTCTCCTCAGTAGTGGACGGTCAAGAGACAATGTGGATGCGCCAGCCTCTGCTCTCAAGGAGCTCGGGGTGTTAGTTTTTGTAATTGGAACAAGGAGCTCTGACAGCAGAGAATTACAGAAGATATCCTATGACCCCAGTTATGCTCTCTCCGTGTCTGAATTTACTGACCTCCGCAACATCCAACAGCAGCTTCTTTCTGCCATGAACACTGCCATTATACAGGACACAACCATGACACCAACACTAATACCAACAATACTAGGTAAGAAAAATATGGTTTTGATATGTTCCATTTCCTCTTTTACATTAGGATAGAGTAGTTGATAGCTTAGAACACTTGTGTAGATTCCCCTGAGGCCTTTCATGTGGTTTCTTTTCATACCTCTGTACCAATGTTCCCTATGATATAACTCAGGGCAATGCACAAATGGTCACTTTCTTTGAATAGTTGTTTGTGATAAGTGAACGGGATGACTTTCATGTGACAGAAGCAGCTTTGTCCTGTTTTCCCTTACCTATGCCACATGTAATATGACTCTTTATCTGAACCTTCACATTCCCTAGTTGAGAGTCAGGCTCCCAGGAGGGATGTTGTGTTCTTGCTGGATGGATCTGATGGCACTAGGAGTGGATTCCCAGCCATGCGTGACTTTGTTCAAAGAGTGGTGGAGACACTCAGTGTGGATGAGAACAAAGATCGCGTTGCGGTGGTCCAGTACAGTAGAGATCCAGCCGCCAATTCTATCTGAACACATACACAACAAAGGGAGAGATTCTCAACACTGTAAGAGGTCTGAGACACAAGGCGGGAGACCTCTCAACACTGGAGCAGCTCTCCAGTACGTGAGGGACAATGTCTTTACTGCCTCCTCCGGAAGCAGACGCTTGGAAGGCGTTCCACAGCTACTGATTCTGTTGAGTGGTGGAAGGTCCGTTGACAATGTTGACACGCCAGCCTCTGCTCTGAAGGAGCTTGGGGTTTTGGTCTTTGGAATTGGAACAAGGAGCTCTGATAGCAGAGAATTGCAGAGGATATCACATGATCCCAGTTACGCTCTGTCTGTCTCAGACTTTACTGACCTTCCGAGCATCCAGCAGCAACTTCTGTCCTCGGTGGAGGCAGTGGTTATTGATGTTACTCCAGAATCACCAACAGTTTTAGGTATGTGTTATCACTGTGAATTAAGAGTCAGGATGTGTTAGCAAAATGGCCGCAGAGTCTTAGAAACTACTATATAATTTGGCCAAAAACACCACATTTGATCAGTTATGATTGACATAATCTATTTATTTTCTCAGTTGATCATGACACCGCCAGAAAGGATGTGGTATTCCTTCTGGATGGGTCTGATGGCACAAGGAATGGATTCCCAGCAATGCGTGATTTTGTTCAGAGAGTAGTAGAGAAACTCAATGTGGGAGGAGACAAAGACGCGTTTCTGTGGTCCAGTACGGTAGAGATCAAGAAGTTAATTTCTATCTGAACACATACACCACGAAGGGCGACATTCTTGACATCGTCAGAGGTCTGAGGCACAGAGGAGGTAGACCCCTCAACACTGGGGCAGCCCTCCAGTATGTAAGGGACAACGTCTTTACTGCCTCCTCAGGAAGCAGAAGCCAAGATGGTGTCCCTCAGATGCTGATACTGCTGAGTGGCGGGAGGTCCAATGATAATGTTGATATACCAGTTTCTGCCCTCAAAGAGAGTGGGGTCTTGATCTTTGGCATTGGAAACAGAAATTCTAGCAAAGAGGTTCAAAGGATTGCCTCTGACCCCAGTTATTCCCAGTCTGTTTCTGAATTCTCTGATCTCCCCAGCGTCCAGGATAAGTTTTTCTCCTCACTCATTACTGTACACGTTGGCGCAACACCCATTTCCCCAACAGTCATAGGTAAGACCGGATGCATTATCTTGGAAAACTAAAGCAACAAACACATATTTCAGGTTTGATGAAGCAATGTTGACATACGTTTTCTGTTTTGTTTCTGATACTCTTAGTGGACCTAAGCGTCGCCAGAAAGGATGTAGTATTCTTGCTGGATGGTTCTGATGGCACTAGGAATGGCTTCCCAGAAATGCGTGACTTTGTTCAAAGAGTAGTGGAGAAACTCACTGTAGGGGAGAACAGAGCTCGAGTCTCTGTGGTACAGTATAGCAGAGAACCAGAGGTCCACTTCTATCTGAACACTTACACAAGAAAAGAAGAGGTTGTTGACACCGTAAGAGGGCTGAAGCACAAAGGAGGGAGACCCCTCAACACTGGAGCAGCTCTCCAGTATGTCAGGGACTACGTCTTTACTGCCTCCTCTGGAAGTAGGCGCCTTGAAAGTGTTCCACAGATTCTGATACTGCTAAATGGGGGAAGGTCCTATGACAATGTAGATAAACCCGCTTCGGCTCTCAAGGAGCTTGGTGTCTTTGTGTTTGGAATTGGAACAAGTAGCTCTGATAGCAGAGAGTTACAGAAGATATCCTATGACCCCAGTTATGCTCTCTCCGTGTCTGAATTTACTGACCTTCGCAACATCCAACAGCAGCTTCTTTCTGCCATGAACACTGCCATTATACAGGACGCAACCATGACACCAACACTAATACCAACAATACTAGGTAAGAAAAATATGGTTTTGATCTGTTCCATTTCCTCTTTTACATTAGGATAGAGTAGTTGATAGCTTAGAACACTTGTGTAGATTCCCCTGAGGCCTTTCATGTGGTTTCTTTTCATACCTCTGTACCAATGTTCCCTATGATATAACTCAGGGCAATGCACAAATGGTCACTTTCTTTGAATAGTTGTTTGTGATAAGTGAAAGGGATGACTTTCATGTGACAGAAGCAGCTTTGTCCTGTTTTCCCTTACCTATGCCACATGTAATATGACTCTTTATCTGAACCTTCACATTCCCTAGTTGAGAGTCAGGCTCCCAGGAGGGATGTTGTGTTCTTGCTGGATGGATCTGATGGCACTAGGAGTGGATTCCCAGCCATGCGTGACTTTGTTCAAAGAGTGGTGGAGACACTCAGTGTGGATGAGAACAAAGATCGCGTTGCGGTGGTCCAGTACAGTAGAGATCCAGCCGCCCAATTCTATCTGAACACATACACAACAAAGGGAGAGATTCTCAACACTGTAAGAGGTCTGAGACACAAAGGCGGGAGACCTCTCAACACTGGAGCAGCTCTCCAGTACGTGAGGGACAATGTCTTTACTGCCTCCTCCGGAAGCAGACGCTTGGAAGGCGTTCACAGCTACTGATTCTGTTGAGTGGTGGAAGGTCCGTTGACAATGTTGACACGCCAGCCTCTGCTCTGAAGGAGCTTGGGGTTTTGGTCTTTGGAATTGGAACAAGGAGCTCTGATAGCAGAGAATTGCAGAGGATATCACATGATCCCAGTTACGCTCTGTCTGTCTCAGACTTTACTGACCTTCCGAGCATCCAGCAGCAACTTCTGTCCTCGGTGGAGGCAGTGGTTATTGATGTTACTCCAGAATCACCAACAGTTTTAGGTATGTGTTATCACTGTGAATTAAGAGTCAGGATGTGTTAGCAAAATGGCCGCAGAGTCTTAGAAACTACTATATAATTTGGCCAAAAACACCACATTTGATCAGTTATGATTGACATAATCTATTTATTTTCTCAGTTGATCATGACACCGCCAGAAAGGATGTGGTATTCCTTCTGGATGGTTCTGATGGCACAAGGAATGGATTCCCAGCAATGCGTGATTTTGTTCAGAGAGTAGTAGAGAAACTCAATGTGGGAGGAGACAAAGACCGCGTTTCTGTGGTCCAGTACGGTAGAGATCAAGAAGTTAATTTCTATCTGAACACATACACCACGAAGGGCGACATTCTTGACATCGTCAGAGGTCTGAGGCACAGAGGAGGTAGACCCCTCAACACTGGGGCAGCCCTCCAGTATGTAAGGGACAACGTCTTTACTGCCTCCTCAGGAAGCAGAAGCCAAGATGGTGTCCCTCAGATGCTGATACTGCTGAGTGGCGGGAGGTCCAATGATAATGTTGATATACCAGTTTCTGCCCTCAAAGAGAGTGGGGTCTTGATCTTTGGCATTGGAAACAGAAATTCTAGCAAAGAGGTTCAAAGGATTGCCTCTCACCCCAGTTATTCCCAGTCTGTTTCTGAATTCTCTGATCTCCCCAGCGTCCAGGATAAGTTTTTCTCCTCACTCATTACTGTACACGTTGGCGCAACATCCATTTCCCCAACAGTCATAGGTAAGACCGGATGCATTATCTTGGAAAACTAAAGCAACAAACACATATTTCAGGTTTGATGAAGCAATGTTGACATACGTTTTCTGTTTTGTTTCTGATACTCTTAGTGGACCTAAGCGTCGCCAGAAAGGATGTAGTATTCTTGCTGGATGGTTCTGATGGCACTAGGAATGGCTTCCCAGAAATGCGTGACTTTGTTCAAAGAGTAGTGGAGAAACTCACTGTAGGGGAGAACAGAGATCGAGTCTCTGTGGTACAGTATAGCAGAGAACCAGAGGTCCACTTCTATCTGAACACTTACACAAGAAAAGAAGAGGTTGTTGACACCGTAAGAGGGCTGAAGCACAAAGGAGGGAGACCCTCAACACTGGAGCAGCTCTCCAGTATGTCAGGGACTACGTCTTTACTGCCTCCTCTGGAAGTAGGCGCCTTGAAAGTGTTCCACAGATTCTGATACTGCTAAATGGGGGAAGGTCCTATGACAATGTAGATAAACCCGCTTCTGCTCTCAAGGAGCTTGGTGTCTTGGTGTTTGGAATTGGAACAAGTAGCTCTGATAGCAGAGAGTTACAGAAGATATCCTATGACCCCAGTTATGCTCTCTCCGTGTCTGAATTTACTGACCTTCGCAACATCCAACAGCAGCTTCTTTCTGCCATGAACACTGCCATTATACAGGACACAACCATGACACCAACACTAATACCAACAATACTAGGTAAGAAAAATATGGTTTTGATATGTTCCATTTCCTCTTTTACATTAGGATAGAGTAGTTGATAGCTTAGAACACTTGTGTAGATTCCCCTGAGGCCTTTCATGTGGTTTCTTTTCATACCTCTGTACCAATGTTCCCTATGATATAACTCAGGGCAATGCACAAATGGTCACTTTCTTTGAATAGTTGTTTGTGATAAGTGAAAGGGATGACTTTCATGTGACAGAAGCAGCTTTGTCCTGTTTTCCCTTACCTATGCCACATGTAATATGACTCTTTATCTGAACCTTCACATTCCCTAGTTGAGAGTCAGGCTCCCAGGAGGGATGTTGTGTTCTTGCTGGATGGATCTGATGGCACTAGGAGTGGATTCCCAGCCATGCGTGACTTTGTTCAAAGAGTGGTGGAGACACTCAGTGTGGATGAGAACAAAGATCGCGTTGCGGTGGTCCAGTACAGTAGAGATCCAGCCGCCCAATTCTATCTGAACACATACACAACAAAGGGAGAGATTCTCAACACTGTAAGAGGTCTGAGACACAAAGGCGGGAGACCTCTCAACACTGGAGCAGCTCTCCAGTACGTGAGGGACAATGTCTTTACTGCCTCCTCCGGAAGCAGACGCTTGGAAGGCGTTCCACAGCTACTGATTCTGTTGAGTGGTGGAAGGTCCGTTGACAATGTTGACACGCCAGCCTCTGCTCTGAAGGAGCTTGGGGTTTTGGTCTTTGGAATTGGAACAAGGAGCTCTGATAGCAGAGAATTGCAGAGGATATCACATGATCCCAGTTACGCTCTGTCTGTCTCAGACTTTACTGACCTTCCGAGCATCCAGCAGCAACTTCTGTCCTCGGTGGAGGCAGTGGTTATTGATGTTACTCCAGAATCACCAACAGTTTTAGGTATGTGTTATCACTGTGAATTAAGAGTCAGGATGTGTTAGCAAAATGGCCGCAGAGTCTTAGAAACTACTATATAATTTGGCCAAAAACACCACATTCGATCAGTTATGATTGACATAATCTATTTATTTTCTCAGTTGATCATGACACCGCCAGAAAGGATGTGGTATTCCTTCTGGATGGTTCTGATGGCACAAGGAATGGATTCCCAGCAATGCGTGATTTTGTTCAGAGAGTAGTAGAGAAACTCAATGTGGGAGGAGACAAAGACCGCGTTTCTGTGGTCCAGTACGGTAGAGATCAAGAAGTTAATTTCTATCTGAACACATACACCACGAAGGGCGACATTCTTGACATCGTCAGAGGTCTGAGGCACAGAGGAGGTAGACCCCTCAACACTGGGGCAGCCCTCCAGTATGTAAGGGACAACGTCTTTACTGCCTCCTCAGGAAGCAGAAGCCAAGATGGTGTCCCTCAGATGCTGATACTGCTGAGTGGCGGGAGGTCCAATGATAATGTTGATATACCAGTTTCTGCCCTCAAAGAGAGTGGGGTCTTGATCTTTGGCATTGGAAACAGAAATTCTAGCAAAGAGGTTCAAAGGATTGCCTCTGACCCCAGTTATTCCCAGTCTGTTTCTGAATTCTCTGATCTCCCCAGCGTCCAGGATAAGTTTTCTCCTCACTCATTACTGTACACGTTGGCGCAACACCCATTTCCCCAACAGTCATAGGTAAGACCGGATGCATTATCTTGGAAAACTAAAGCAACAAACACATATTTCAGGTTTGATGAAGCAATGTTGACATACGTTTTCTGTTTTGTTTCTGATACTCTTAGTGGACCTAAGCGTCGCCAGAAAGGATGTATTATTCTTGCTGGATGGTTCTGATGGCACTAGGAATGGCTTCCCAGAAATGCGTGACTTTGTTCAAAGAGTAGTGGAGAAACTCACTGTAGGGGAGAACAGAGATCGAGTCTCTGTGGTACAGTATAGCAGAGAACCAGAGGTCCACTTCTATCTGAACACTTACACAAGAAAAGAAGAGGTTGTTGACACCGTAAGAGGGCTGAAGCACAAAGGAGGAGACCCCTCAACACTGGAGCAGCTCTCCAGTATGTCAGGGACTACGTCTTTACTGCCTCCTCTGGAAGTAGGCGCCTTGAAAGTGTTCCACAGATTCTGATACTGCTAAATGGGGAAGGTCCTATGACAATGTAGATAAACCCGCTTCTGCTCTCAAGGAGCTTGGTGTCTTGGTGTTTGGAATTGGAACAAGTAGCTCTGATAGCAGAGAGTTACAGAAGATATCCTATGACCCCAGTTATGCTCTCTCCGTGTCTGAATTTACTGACCTTCGCAACATCCAACAGCAGCTTCTTTCTGCCATGAACACTGCCATTATACAGGACACAACCATGACACCAACACTAATACCAACAATACTAGGTAAGAAAAATATGGTTTTGATATGTTCCATTTCCTCTTTTACATTAGGATAGAGTAGTTGATAGCTTAGAACACTTGTGTAGATTCCCCTGAGGCCTTTCATGTGGTTTCTTTTCATACCTCTGTACCAATGTTCCCTATGATATAACTCAGGGCAATGCACAAATGGTCACTTTCTTTGAATAGTTGTTTGTGATAAGTGAACGGGATGACTTTCATGTGACAGAAGCAGCTTTGTCCTGTTTTCCCTTACCTATGCCACATGTAATATGACTCTTTATCTGAACCTTCACATTCCCTAGTTGAGAGTCAGGCTCCCAGGAGGGATGTTGTGTTCTTGCTGGATGGATCTGATGGCACTAGGAGTGGATTCCCAGCCATGCGTGACTTTGTTCAAAGAGTGGTGGAGACACTCAGTGTGGATGAGAACAAAGATCGCGTTGCGGTGGTCCAGTACAGTAGAGATCCAGCCGCCCAATTCTATCTGAACACATACACAACAAAGGGAGAGATTCTCAACACTGTAAGAGGTCTGAGACACAAAGGCGGGAGACCTCTCAACACTGGAGCAGCTCTCCAGTACGTGAGGGACAATGTCTTTACTGCCTCCTCCGGAAGCAGACGCTTGGAAGGCGTTCCACAGCTACTGATTCTGTTGAGTGGTGGAAGGTCCGTTGACAATGTTGACACGCCAGCCTCTGCTCTGAAGGAGCTTGGGGTTTTGGTCTTTGGAATTGGAACAAGGAGCTCTGATAGCAGAGAATTGCAGAGGATATCACATGATCCCAGTTACGCTCTGTCTGTCTCAGACTTTACTGACCTTCCGAGCATCCAGCAGCAACTTCTGTCCTCGGTGGAGGCAGTGGTTATTGATGTTACTCCAGAATCACCAACAGTTTTAGGTATGTGTTATCACTGTGAATTAAGAGTCAGGATGTGTTAGCAAAATGGCCGCAGAGTCTTAGAAACTACTATATAATTTGGCCAAAAACACCACATTTGATCAGTTATGATTGACATAATCTATTTATTTTCTCAGTTGATCATGACACCGCCAGAAAGGATGTGGTATTCCTTCTGGATGGTTCTGATGGCACAAGGAATGGATTCCCAGCAATGCGTGATTTTGTTCAGAGAGTAGTAGAGAAACTCAATGTGGGAGGAGACAAAGACCGCGTTTCTGTGGTCCAGTACGGTAGAGATCAAGAAGTTAATTTCTATCTGAACACATACACCACGAAGGGCGACATTCTTGACATCGTCAGAGGTCTGAGGCACAGAGGAGGTAGACCCCTCAACACTGGGGCAGCCCTCCAGTATGTAAGGGACAACGTCTTTACTGCCTCCTCAGGAAGCAGAAGCCAAGATGGTGTCCTCAGATGCTGATACTGCTGAGTGGCGGGAGGTCCAATGATAATGTTGATATACCAGTTTCTGCCCTCAAAGAGAGTGGGGTCTTGATCTTTGGCATTGGAAACAGAAATTCTAGCAAAGAGGTTCAAAGGATTGCCTCTGACCCCAGTTATTCCCAGTCTGTTTCTGAATTCTCTGATCTCCCCAGCGTCCAGGATAAGTTTTTCCTCACTCATTACTGTACACGTTGGCGCAACATCCATTTCCCCAACAGTCATAGGTAAGACCGGATGCATTATCTTGGAAAACTAAAGCAACAAACACATATTTCAGGTTTGATGAAGCAATGTTGACATACGTTTTCTGTTTTGTTTCTGATACTCTTAGTGGACCTAAGCGTCGCCAGAAAGGATGTATTATTCTTGCTGGATGGTTCTGATGGCACTAGGAATGGCTTCCCAGAAATGCGTGACTTTGTTCAAAGAGTAGTGGAGAAACTCACTGTAGGGGAGAACAGAGATCGAGTCTCTGTGGTACAGTATAGCAGAGAACCAGAGGTCCACTTCTATCTGAACACTTACACAAGAAAAGAAGAGGTTGTTGACACCGTAAGAGGGCTGAAGCACAAAGGAGGGAGACCCCTCAACACTGGAGCAGCTCTCCAGTATGTCAGGGACTACGTCTTTACTGACTCCTCTGGAAGTAGGCGCCTTGAAAGTGTTCCACAGATTCTGATACTGCTAAATGGGGGAAGGTCCTATGACAATGTAGATAAACCCTCTTCTGCTCTCAAGGAGCTTGGTGTCTTGGTGTTTGGAATTGGAACAAGTAGCTCTGATAGCAGAGAGTTACAGAAGATATCCTATGACCCCAGTTATGCTCTCTCCGTGTCTGAATTTACTGACCTTCGCAACATCCAACAGCAGCTTCTTTCTGCCATGAACACTGCCATTATACAGGACACAACCATGACACCAACACTAATACCAACAATACTAGGTAAGAAAAATATGGTTTTGATCTGTTCCATTTCCTCTTTTACATTAGGATAGAGTAGTTGATAGCTTAGAACACTTGTGTAGATTCCCCTGAGGCCTTTCATGTGGTTTCTTTTCATACCTCTGTACCAATGTTCCCTATGATATAACTCAGGGCAATGCACAAATGGTCACTTTCTTTGAATAGTTGTTTGTGATCAGTGAAAGGGATGACTTTCATGTGACAGAAGCAGCTTTGTCCTGTTTTCCTTACCTATGCCACATGTAATATGACTCTTTATCTGAACCTTCACATTCCCTAGTTGAGAGTCAGGCTCCCAGGAGGGATGTTGTGTTCTTGCTGGATGGATCTGATGGCACTAGGAGTGGATTCCCAGCCATGCGTGACTTTGTTCAAAGAGTGGTGGAGACACTCAGTGTGGATGAGAACAAAGATCGCGTTGCGGTGGTCCAGTACAGTAGAGATCCAGCCGCCCAATTCTATCTGAACACATACACAACAAAGGGAGAGATTCTCAACACTGTAAGAGGTCTGAGACACAAAGGCGGGAGACCTCTCAACACTGGAGCAGCTCTCCAGTACGTGAGGGACAATGTCTTTACTGCCTCCTCCGGAAGCAGACGCTTGGAAGGCGTTCCACAGCTACTGATTCTGTTGAGTGGTGGAAGGTCCGTTGACAATGTTGACACGCCAGCCTCTGCTCTGAAGGAGCTTGGGGTTTTGGTCTTTGGAATTGGAACAAGGAGCTCTGATAGCAGAGAATTGCAGAGGATATCACATGATCCCAGTTACGCTCTGTCTGTCTCAGACTTTACTGACCTTCCGAGCATCCAGCAGCAACTTCTGTCCTCGGTGGAGGCAGTGGTTATTGATGTTACTCCAGAATCACCAACAGTTTTAGGTATGTGTTATCACTGTGAATTAAGAGTCAGGATGTGTTAGCAAAATGGCCGCAGAGTCTTAGAAACTACTATATAATTTGGCCAAAAACACCACATTTGATCAGTTATGATTGACATAATCTATTTATTTTCTCAGTTGATCATGACACCGCCAGAAAGGATGTGGTATTCCTTCTGGATGGTTCTGATGGCACAAGGAATGGATTCCCAGCAATGCGTGATTTTGTTCAGAGAGTAGTAGAGAAACTCAATGTGGGAGGAGACAAAGACCGCGTTTCTGTGGTCCAGTACGGTAGAGATCAAGAAGTTAATTTCTATCTGAACACATACACCACGAAGGGCGACATTCTTGACATCGTCAGAGGTCTGAGGCACAGAGGAGGTAGACCCCTCAACACTGGGGCAGCCCTCCAGTATGTAAGGGACAACGTCTTTACTGCCTCCTCAGGAAGCAGAAGCCAAGATGGTGTCCCTCAGATGCTGATACTGCTGAGTGGCGGGAGGTCCAATGATAATGTTGATATACCAGTTTCTGCCCTCAAAGAGAGTGGGGTCTTGATCTTTGGCATTGGAAACAGAAATTCTAGCAAAGAGGTTCAAAGGATTGCCTCTGACCCCAGTTATTCCCAGTCTGTTTCTGAATTCTCTGATCTCCCCAGCGTCCAGGATAAGTTTTCTCCTCACTCATTACTGTACACGTTGGCGCAACACCCATTTCCCCAACAGTCATAGGTAAGACCGGATGCATTATCTTGGAAAACTAAAGCAACAAACACATATTTCAGGTTTGATGAAGCAATGTTGACATACGTTTTCTGTTTTGTTTCTGATACTCTTAGTGGACCTAAGCGTCGCCAGAAAGGATGTATTATTCTTGCTGGATGGTTCTGATGGCACTAGGAATGGCTTCCCAGAAATGCGTGACTTTGTTCAAAGAGTAGTGGAGAAACTCACTGTAGGGGAGAACAGAGATCGAGTCTCTGTGGTACAGTATAGCAGAGAACCAGAGGTCCACTTCTATCTGAACACTTACACAAGAAAAGAAGAGGTTGTTGACACCGTAAGAGGGCTGAAGCACAAAGGAGGGAGACCCCTCAACACTGGAGCAGCTCTCCAGTATGTCAGGGACTACGTCTTTACTGCCTCCTCTGGAAGTAGGCGCCTTGAAAGTGTTCCACAGATTCTGATACTGCTAAATGGGGAAGGTCCTATGACAATGTAGATAAACCCTCTTCTGCTCTCAAGGAGCTTGGTGTCTTGGTGTTTGGAATTGGAACAAGTAGCTCTGATAGCAGAGAGTTACAGAAGATATCCTATGACCCCAGTTATGCTCTCTCCGTGTCTGAATTTACTGACCTTCGCAACATCCAACAGCAGCTTCTTTCTGCCATGAACACTGCCATTATACAGGACACAACCATGACACCAACACTAATACCAACAATACTAGGTAAGAAAAATATGGTTTTGATCTGTTCCATTTCCTCTTTACATTAGGATAGAGTAGTTGATAGCTTAGAACACTTGTGTAGATTCCCCTGAGGCCTTTCATGTGGTTTCTTTTCATACCTCTGTACCAATGTTCCCTATGATATAACTCAGGGCAATGCACAAATGGTCACTTTCTTTGAATAGTTGTTTGTGATCAGTGAAAGGGATGACTTTCATGTGACAGAAGCAGCTTTGTCCTGTTTTCCCTTACCTATGCCACATGTAATATGACTCTTTATCTGAACCTTCACATTCCCTAGTTGAGAGTCAGGCTCCCAGGAGGGATGTTGTGTTCTTGCTGGATGGATCTGATGGCACTAGGAGTGGATTCCCAGCCATGCGTGACTTTGTTCAAAGAGTGGTGGAGACACTCAGTGTGGATGAGAACAAAGATCGCGTTGCGGTGGTCCAGTACAGTAGAGATCCAGCCGCCCAATTCTATCTGAACACATACACAACAAAGGGAGAGATTCTCAACACTGTAAGAGGTCTGAGACACAAGGCGGGAGACCTCTCAACACTGGAGCAGCTCTCCAGTACGTGAGGGACAATGTCTTTACTGCCTCCTCCGGAAGCAGACGCTTGGAAGGCGTTCCACAGCTACTGATTCTGTTGAGTGGTGGAAGGTCCGTTGACAATGTTGACACGCCAGCCTCTGCTCTGAAGGAGCTTGGGGTTTTGGTCTTTGGAATTGGAACAAGGAGCTCTGATAGCAGAGAATTGCAGAGGATATCACATGATCCCAGTTACGCTCTGTCTGTCTCAGACTTTACTGACCTTCCGAGCATCCAGCAGCAACTTCTGTCCTCGGTGGAGGCAGTGGTTATTGATGTTACTCCAGAATCACCAACAGTTTTAGGTATGTGTTATCACTGTGAATTAAGAGTCAGGATGTGTTAGCAAAATGGCCGCAGAGTCTTAGAAACTACTATATAATTTGGCCAAAAACACCACATTTGATCAGTTATGATTGACATAATCTATTTATTTTCTCAGTTGATCATGACACCGCCAGAAAGGATGTGGTATTCCTTCTGGATGGTTCTGATGGCACAAGGAATGGATTCCCAGCAATGCGTGATTTTGTTCAGAGAGTAGTAGAGAAACTCAATGTGGGAGGAGACAAAGACCGCGTTTCTGTGGTCCAGTACGGTAGAGATCAAGAAGTTAATTTCTATCTGAACACATACACCACGAAGGGCGACATTCTTGACATCGTCAGAGGTCTGAGGCACAGAGGAGGTAGACCCCTCAACACTGGGGCAGCCCTCCAGTATGTAAGGGACAACGTCTTTACTGCCTCCTCAGGAAGCAGAAGCCAAGATGGTGTCCCTCAGATGCTGATACTGCTGAGTGGCGGGAGGTCCAATGATAATGTTGATATACCAGTTTCTGCCCTCAAAGAGAGTGGGGTCTTGATCTTTGGCATTGGAAACAGAAATTCTAGCAAAGAGGTTCAAAGGATTGCCTCTGACCCCAGTTATTCCCAGTCTGTTTCTGAATTCTCTGATCTCCCCAGCGTCCAGGATAAGTTTTTCTCCTCACTCATTACTGTACACGTTGGCGCAACACCCATTTCCCCAACAGTCATAGGTAAGACCGGATGCATTATCTTGGAAAACTAAAGCAACAAACACATATTTCAGGTTTGATGAAGCAATGTTGACATACGTTTTCTGTTTTGTTTCTGATACTCTTAGTGGACCTAAGCGTCGCCAGAAAGGATGTATTATTCTTGCTGGATGGTTCTGATGGCACTAGGAATGGCTTCCCAGAAATGCGTGACTTTGTTCAAAGAGTAGTGGAGAAACTCACTGTAGGGGAGAACAGAGATCGAGTCTCTGTGGTACAGTATAGCAGAGAACCAGAGGTCCACTTCTATCTGAACACTTACACAAGAAAAGAAGAGGTTGTTGACACCGTAAGAGGGCTGAAGCACAAAGGAGGGAGACCCCTCAACACTGGAGCAGCTCTCCAGTATGTCAGGGACTACGTCTTTACTGCCTCCTCTGGAAGTAGGCGCCTTGAAAGTGTTCCACAGATTCTGATACTGCTAAATGGGGGAAGGTCCTATGACAATGTAGATAAACCCTCTTCTGCTCTCAAGGAGCTTGGTGTCTTGGTGTTTGGAATTGGAACAAGTAGCTCTGATAGCAGAGAGTTACAGAAGATATCCTATGACCCCAGTTATGCTCTCTCCGTGTCTGAATTTACTGACCTTCGCAACATCCAACAGCAGCTTCTTTCTGCCATGAACACTGCCATTATACAGGACACAACCATGACACCAACACTAATACCAACAATACTAGGTAAGAAAAATATGGTTTTGATCTGTTCCATTTCCTCTTTTACATTAGGATAGAGTAGTTGATAGCTTAGAACACTTGTGTAGATTCCCCTGAGGCCTTTCATGTGGTTTCTTTTCATACCTCTGTACCAATGTTCCCTATGATATAACTCAGGGCAATGCACAAATGGTCACTTTCTTTGAATAGTTGTTTGTGATCAGTGAAAGGGATGACTTTCATGTGACAGAAGCAGCTTTGTCCTGTTTTCCCTTACCTATGCCACATGTAATATGACTCTTTATCTGAACCTTCACATTCCCTAGTTGAGAGTCAGGCTCCCAGGAGGGATGTTGTGTTCTTGCTGGATGGATCTGATGGCACTAGGAGTGGATTCCCAGCCATGCGTGACTTTGTTCAAAGAGTGGTGGAGACACTCAGTGTGGATGAGAACAAAGATCGCGTTGCGGTGGTCCAGTACAGTAGAGATCCAGCCGCCCAATTCTATCTGAACACATACACAACAAAGGGAGAGATTCTCAACACTGTAAGAGGTCTGAGACACAAAGGCGGGAGACCTCTCAACACTGGAGCAGCTCTCCAGTACGTGAGGGACAATGTCTTTACTGCCTCCTCCGGAAGCAGACGCTTGGAAGGCGTTCCACAGCTACTGATTCTGTTGAGTGGTGGAAGGTCCGTTGACAATGTTGACACGCCAGCCTCTGCTCTGAAGGAGCTTGGGGTTTTGGTCTTTGGAATTGGAACAAGGAGCTCTGATAGCAGAGAATTGCAGAGGATATCACATGATCCCAGTTACGCTCTGTCTGTCTCAGACTTTACTGACCTTCCGAGCATCCAGCAGCAACTTCTGTCCTCGGTGGAGGCAGTGGTTATTGATGTTACTCCAGAATCACCAACAGTTTTAGGTATGTGTTATCACTGTGAATTAAGAGTCAGGATGTGTTAGCAAAATGGCCGCAGAGTCTTAGAAACTACTATATAATTTGGCCAAAAACACCACATTTGATCAGTTATGATTGACATAATCTATTTATTTTCTCAGTTGATCATGACACCGCCAGAAAGGATGTGGTATTCCTTCTGGATGGTTCTGATGGCACAAGGAATGGATTCCCAGCAATGCGTGATTTTGTTCAGAGAGTAGTAGAGAAACTCAATGTGGAGGAGACAAAGACCGCGTTTCTGTGGTCCAGTACGGTAGAGATCAAGAAGTTAATTTCTATCTGAACACATACACCACGAAGGGCGACATTCTTGACATCGTCAGAGGTCTGAGGCACAGAGGAGGTAGACCCCTCAACACTGGGGCAGCCCTCCAGTATGTAAGGGACAACGTCTTTACTGCCTCCTCAGGAAGCAGAAGCCAAGATGGTGTCCCTCAGATGCTGATACTGCTGAGTGGCGGGAGGTCCAATGATAATGTTGATATACCAGTTTCTGCCCTCAAAGAGAGTGGGGTCTTGATCTTTGGCATTGGAAACAGAAATTCTAGCAAAGAGGTTCAAAGGATTGCCTCTGACCCCAGTTATTCCCAGTCTGTTTCTGAATTCTCTGATCTCCCCAGCGTCCAGGATAAGTTTTTCTCCTCACTCATTACTGTACACGTTGGCGCAACACCCATTTCCCCAACAGTCATAGGTAAGACCGGATGCATTATCTTGGAAAACTAAAGCAACAAACACATATTTCAGGTTTGATGAAGCAATGTTGACATACGTTTTCTGTTTTGTTTCTGATACTCTTAGTGGACCTAAGCGTCGCCAGAAAGGATGTATTATTCTTGCTGGATGGTTCTGATGGCACTAGGAATGGCTTCCCAGAAATGCGTGACTTTGTTCAAAGAGTAGTGGAGAAACTCACTGTAGGGGAGAACAGAGATCGAGTCTCTGTGGTACAGTATAGCAGAGAACCAGAGGTCCACTTCTATCTGAACACTTACACAAGAAAAGAAGAGGTTGTTGACACCGTAAGAGGGCTGAAGCACAAAGGAGGGAGACCCCTCAACACTGGAGCAGCTCTCCAGTATGTCAGGGACTACGTCTTTACTGCCTCCTCTGGAAGTAGGCGCCTTGAAAGTGTTCCACAGATTCTGATACTGCTAAATGGGGGAAGGTCCTATGACAATGTAGATAAACCCTCTTCTGCTCTCAAGGAGCTTGGTGTCTTGGTGTTTGGAATTGGAACAAGTAGCTCTGATAGCAGAGAGTTACAGAAGATATCCTATGACCCCAGTTATGCTCTCTCCGTGTCTGAATTTACTGACCTTCGCAACATCCAACAGCAGCTTCTTTCTGCCATGAACACTGCCATTATACAGGACACAACCATGACACCAACACTAATACCAACAATACTAGGTAAGAAAATATGGTTTTGATCTGTTCCATTTCCTCTTTTACATTAGGATAGAGTAGTTGATAGCTTAGAACACTTGTGTAGATTCCCCTGAGGCCTTTCATGTGGTTTCTTTTCATACCTCTGTACCAATGTTCCCTATGATATAACTCAGGGCAATGCACAAATGGTCACTTTCTTTGAATAGTTGTTTGTGATAAGTGAAAGGGATGACTTTCATGTGACAGAAGCAGCTTTGTCCTGTTTTCCCTTACCTATGCCACATGTAATATGACTCTTTATCTGAACCTTCACATTCCCTAGTTGAGAGTCAGGCTCCCAGGAGGGATGTTGTGTTCTTGCTGGATGGATCTGATGGCACTAGGAGTGGATTCCCAGCCATGCGTGACTTTGTTCAAAGAGTGGTGGAGACACTCAGTGTGGATGAGAACAAAGATCGCGTTGCGGTGGTCCAGTACAGTAGAGATCCAGCCGCCCAATTCTATCTGAACACATACACAACAAAGGAGAGATTCTCAACACTGTAAGAGGTCTGAGACACAAAGGCGGGAGACCTCTCAACACTGGAGCAGCTCTCCAGTACGTGAGGGACAATGTCTTTACTGCCTCCTCCGGAAGCAGACGCTTGGAAGGCGTTCCACAGCTACTGATTCTGTTGAGTGGTGGAAGGTCCGTTGACAATGTTGACACGCCAGCCTCTGCTCTGAAGGAGCTTGGGGTTTTGGTCTTTGGAATTGGAACAAGGAGCTCTGATAGCAGAGAATTGCAGAGGATATCACATGATCCCAGTTACGCTCTGTCTGTCTCAGACTTTACTGACCTTCCGAGCATCCAGCAGCAACTTCTGTCCTCGGTGGAGGCAGTGGTTATTGATGTTACTCCAGAATCACCAACAGTTTTAGGTATGTGTTATCACTGTGAATTAAGAGTCAGGATGTGTTAGCAAAATGGCCGCAGAGTCTTAGAAACTACTATATAATTTGGCCAAAAACACCACATTTGATCAGTTATGATTGACATAATCTATTTATTTTCTCAGTTGATCATGACACCGCCAGAAAGGATGTGGTATTCCTTCTGGATGGTTCTGATGGCACAAGGAATGGATTCCCAGCAATGCGTGATTTTGTTCAGAGAGTAGTAGAGAAACTCAATGTGGGAGGAGACAAAGACCGCGTTTCTGTGGTCCAGTACGGTAGAGATCAAGAAGTTAATTTCTATCTGAACACATACACCACGAAGGGCGACATTCTTGACATCGTCAGAGGTCTGAGGCACAGAGGAGGTAGACCCCTCAACACTGGGGCAGCCCTCCAGTATGTAAGGGACAACGTCTTTACTGCCTCCTCAGGAAGCAGAAGCCAAGATGGTGTCCCTCAGATGCTGATACTGCTGAGTGGCGGGAGGTCCAATGATAATGTTGATATACCAGTTTCTGCCCTCAAAGAGAGTGGGGTCTTGATCTTTGGCATTGGAAACAGAAATTCTAGCAAAGAGGTTCAAAGGATTGCCTCTGACCCCAGTTATTCCCAGTCTGTTTCTGAATTCTCTGATCTCCCCAGCATCCAGGATAAGTTTTTCTCCTCACTCATTACTGTACACGTTGGCGCAACATCCATTTCCCCAACAGTCATAGGTAAGACCGGATGCATTATCTTGGAAAACTAAAGCAACAAACACATATTTCAGGTTTGATGAAGCAATGTTGACATACGTTTTCTGTTTTGTTTCTGATACTCTTAGTGGACCTAAGCGTCGCCAGAAAGGATGTAGTATTCTTGCTGGATGGTTCTGATGGCACTAGGAATGGCTTCCCAGAAATGCGTGACTTTGTTCAAAGAGTAGTGGAGAAACTCACTGTAGGGGAGAACAGAGATCGAGTCTCTGTGGTACAGTATAGCAGAGAACCAGAGGTCCACTTCTATCTGAACACTTACACAAGAAAAGAAGAGGTTGTTGACACCGTAAGAGGGCTGAAGCACAAAGGAGGGAGACCCCTCAACACTGGAGCAGCTCTCCAGTATGTCAGGGACTACGTCTTTACTGCCTCCTCAGGAAGCAGAAGCCAAGATGGTGTCCCTCAGATGCTGATACTGCTGAGTGGCGGGAGGTCCAATGATAATGTTGATACACCAGCCTCTGCTCTGAAAAAAATGGGAGTTATGATATTCAGTGTTGGATCTCGAGCCTCAGACATTAATGAGTTACAACGCATTTCCTTTGATCCAAGTTATGCTCTTTCAGTGTCTGAGTTCAGTGATCTTCCAAACATCCAAGAGCAGCTACTCACAAGAGTTGAAACTTTCAATATTAGTCTTATTGGTAAGATTCATTAAATGAATGAACATGAAGCCAAATTCATAATTGCAATATTAATAATTCTGGAAAACATACCAAATGTCTTTTTCTGAAATATTTTATCTAGGGAATCTGTTTAAAATGCTGCATATATTAAACTATTAATACCTTACACTGCTATTTTTTGTTTTTAAAATCTTTAGTTTAAGATCATAATTGCTAGTCATACATATTTTATTATCTCGTATATCAAGGTTTGTTTCATTAGGCACAAATGTAATCCTTAGAAATAACTTCTTTATTCATGTTTTACTAGGAGAAACTATGATGGGACATAGAGATGTTGTATTTCTTCTGGATGGTTCTGATGGCACAAGGAATGGATTCCCAGCAATGCGTGATTTTGTACTCAAAGTAGTGGAGAATCTCAATGTCGAAGGAAACAAAGACCGCATTTCCGTGGTTCAGTATAGTAGAAATCAAGAGGTACATTTCTATCTGAACACATACACCAAAAAGGAGGACATTCTTGACAGCATAAGACATCTGAGGCACAAAGGTGGTAGACCCCTCAAAACAGGGGCAGCACTCCAGTTCGTTAAAGACCACATCTTTAAAGACACCTCTGGAAGCAGACGTTATGAAGGTGTCCCTCAGATATTGATTTTGCTGAGTGGTGGACAGTCAAATGACGCTGTTAGCCAAGCTGCCTTTGATATGAAAGGTCAAGGAATTCAGAGTGTTGGCATTGCCATCAGACAGGCCGACACTAGAGAAATGCAGTCAATTACATCTGATCCACAGCTCATCCTTGTGGCACGAGACTTTTCAGGTCTGTCAGCAATGCATCTGGAGCTCTTATCATCAATTGCTCAGGTTTCCAGTCCTGGTTTGATAGGTAAAACTTTTTTTGGTTCTCTCAGTCTATTTAACCAGTTGATTGCTCTGTGATGTTAAAATCTGTTAGATCTACTGGTATAGTCATCTACTCTTTCCTAGCAAGATGTTTGCTACATTCTACAAAATAATGTGTTGAAATATTTTAACAGTTTTAGAAGTTTTGAAGCTGCTCATTCATTAAAGTGTCATCAATGAAAATGGGTGACCATGGATTGTTTAATAGCATCCTCACCTCATTTGTCAAATCCTACATCTTGATTAACCCTTCTTTCATATTGCTCTCTCATTCATTTTTGCTTCTACATTTTTCTTTCAAAGATGTTTCTTGAATATTCAGAGTGAATCCTTTCACTTTGCATTCATGCTTATGCTTGGTATTATTACCACCTTTTTTTCTAGAAAACTTTTTCATTCTTTATTTAATTTTTCTCTTCATAGTCTTACTAAGGGTCTCTTTTTTGCAGCAATTGAATTTACTTCAACTCTCTGGAATGCATTCGCTTCAATCAGCTGCAGTTGCTTACCAGCGATATAGTATATTAATGTATTATCTTATAAAATCATTATTCCTTCGTAAGTTCTATTTACATTCATTGAATATCTGTTCCCCACTTGAAGTAAAGTACCAAAAAGAGGCATTGTATTCCTTCTGGATGGTTCTGATGGCACCAGGAGGGTATTCCTAGAGATGCGTGATTTTGTACAAAAAGTTGTGGACAAACTCAATGTGGAGGAAACCAAAGATCAAATTTTGGTGGTCCAGTACAGCAGAGATCTAGAGGTCCACTTCTATCTGAACACTTATACAACAGTACATCAAGGACAATGTTTTCACTGCTTCAGCTGGAAGTAGACGCTTGCTTGGTGTTCCACAGGTTTTAGTCATTTTAAGTGGAGCAAGATCCAGAGACCCAATTAGCAATGCTGCTCATGCTCTGAAACAACAGGGTATCATGGTCATCACCATCGGTTCAAACAGCTACAGAAATCGAAAAGCTGCAAACTCTTTCTTTCAATCCTTTTTTGGCAGTTACATTTTCAGAATACTTTGATCTATATAGATTGGAGAATCAGCTTTTATCCTCAATGAGAATCACAACTTTGAAATGTTCTGGCATTTTGGGTAAGGGATGTCAGAAACACTTTTCAGATAATAACTTATTGAAACTCGTGAATCCCATGTGAATAATGTAATTGCCCCACCGTTGATTGGCATTGTTCTCCAACGTAAGAACAATGTGTAATTTTCTTCTCCTTAGGAAAAGCAGGCTCAAATTGTTTATTTTCTTTTGATGATATCACTTTTCCCTAAGACAAGACAAGATTGTAGAATCTTGGTGGTGTATTTAGAGACTTAATTTGCCACTGTCCTCAACACAGAGGACAATGTGCTCTGTTCGCCTGCAATATATAGCATGTGATGGTAATTCATCTGTGCTCCTTTCTTATTTGCTTGACTTTTTGCTGCATTTTAAAACAAAATGCTGCGTATTTAAGATTCGTGCATCACATCTTTTAAAGTGTCAATCCTCGCTTGACTCTCACCACTCTATGCTGGAAAAAAACATTTCTTCATTTGTTTCACTGGTTATTTTTTTGCTATGCCAAATGGTTATAGCATGTCAACCCCCTGTCCCCCTTTAGTACTGATATGACGAGTTGCATCTTGTTAAATCCACATGTACTATTCTCCCTAGTGGAATCGCGGATTGGACAACGTGATGTTGTGTTCCTCGTCGACGGCTCAGACAGGAGTCGGAGTGGGTTTCCTGCTATGCGAGACTTTGTACGAAGAGTTGTGGAAAACCTTGACGTTGCCGAAGACAGAGACAGAGTAGCAGTGATCCAGTTCAGCAGTGACGCTGTAGTGTACTTCTACTTGAGTTCCTTTTCATCCAAGGACACTGTCATCAGCAAGATACGATCATTAAGACATAAGGGAGGAAAATCACGCAACACTGAGACAGCTCTACAGTATGTTAAGGACAATGTCTTTAGCACCATCTCTGGAAGCCGACATCTTGAAGGTGTTCCACAAGTACTGATACTGCTCACAGGAGGACCCTCCAGCGATAGTGCTAGGCAGCCGGCTTCAACACTTAAAGATCTTGGCATTTTGAGCTTTAGTATTGGCACAGACTCAGTTGGTCTTCCCACCACTGCTCATGATTTTGTTTTTCCAATCAATGACTTTGGAGAGCTTCCAGACATCTTATTAGATGTACTGTTCACTTTAAAGCATACCACTCGTATTGGTAAGTAACCTTATTTTTCTAAGTGTCACTTGTCTATTCTCTTCATATTGGAAAGACAATTTGGTGACATCCAAAGAACTATGGAATAATCGAAAGTTAGTCAATGAGTTAATTTGAAAATAAAACATGAGTCGTTATGCAAAACACAGCCTATATTTATTGTAATTTCTAGCTCAACCTGAAGAAACCACCAAGAAGGATGTTGTTTTCTTGTTTGATGGATCTGATGACATTATAAATGAGTTCCCAGTTATACAAGACTTTATACTGAGAGCTGTTGAGAAGCTCAATGTGAATGAGAACAAAGACAGAATTTCTGTGGTCCAGTACAGCAAGGATGCCATGGTCAATTTCTATTTCAACACTTATGCATCCAAAAACAAGGTTATACATGCAATCAGAGGCATCACACTTAAAGGAGGGAGACCCCTTAACACTGGAGCAGCTCTTCAGTATGTCAGGGACAATGTCTTTACCTCTTCCTCTGGCAGCAGGCACATGGAGGGTGTTCCACAAATACTAATTTTGATTAGTGGTGGGAAGTCTAGTGATAGTGTTGAACCCTCAGCGATCGCGCTAAAGCGTATTGGTGTGGTCCCTGTCAGTATTGGCCTTAAAAATGCTGACTATAGGGAGATGCAGTCAATCTCAAATTCCCCTAACGAAACATTTTCTGTCCGTGACATGCGGAACCTCCAAAACATCCAGACAGAGCTCTTTTTTGCTTTGTCAAGACTTGTCAAAGCCAGGTATCCTGATCCTACCATATTCATTAGCTCGGGAGGTAAGACACTTAGAAGCAAAGTCCTTCAGCTGAAGTGTTCAATCATTGTTTGCAAAAGGATATTGAACATTGTTTTAAAAAATACTTTTGAAATGTATTAGCCCACCTACTACAAACGGAGCAGTGGTTTATTAAAAATGTTTGTTCTCCCTTCCTTTTAGCTGAGTCTCAGGGTCCCAAGAAGGATATCGTCTTCCTTGTTGATGGCTCAGATGGCGTTGGAAGGGAGTTCCCCATCATCCAGGAGTTCATCAGCTCAATCGTGAAGAACCTCAACGTGGGCGAGAACAAGATCAGGATTGGTGTGGTGCAGTATGGCGACTCCCCCAATGCAGATATCTACCTAAACTCCCACACAACCAAGGAGGGTGTTATGAATGCTGTCAAGGGACTGAGGCAGCGAGGTGGCCGGGAACGTAACCTGGGTCAGGCAGTGGAGTTTGTCAGCAGTGAAGTGCTGAATGTTCGACGTGGCGGCAGGAAGGAGGAGGGTGTTCCACAGTTCCTGATTGTCGTTTCTGGTGGAAGGTCCACAGATGATATCCGTCGACCTGCGACCTCACTGAAGAAGTCAGGCGTTTTGCCCTTCAGCATCGGGACCAGAGATGTAAACTCTCAGGAGCTTCAGGTTGTTTCCTATGTTCCCAACTTTGCATACACTGTGGATGACCTCCCTGGCCTGTACACAGTCCAGGACAAACTGATCTCCACGCTCACAGAGATGTCCGATGACGACATTGCCAGGCTACGTCCTGTTTTCCCAACTCCGGATGGTAATGCCCTCTCTTGCTGTCATTAATGTGTTTTATAGGATTAATGTCTGTTTGAATTTCATTCACAATATTTTTGCACATTTTATGGAATATTTGGACAACACTTACATTTACATTTACATTTAAGTCATTTAGCAGACGCTCTTATCCAGAGCGACTTACAAATTGGTGCATTCACCTTATGACATCCAGTGGAGCAGCCACTTTACAATAGTGCATCTAAATCTTTTAAGGGGGGTGAGAAGGATTACTTTATCCTATCCTAGGTATTCCTTAAAGAGGTGGGGTTTCAGGTGTCTCCGGAAGGTGGTGATTGACTCCGCTGTCCTGGCGTCGTGAGGGAGTTTGTTCCACCATTGGGGGGCCAGAGCAGGGAACAGTTTTGACTGGGCTGAGCGGGAACTGTACTTCCTCAGTGGTAGGGAGGCGAGCAGGCCAGAGGTGGATGAACGCAGTGCCCTTGTTTGGGTGTAGGGCCTGATCAGAGCCTGGAGGTACTGAGGTGCCGTTCCCCTCACAGCTCCGTAGGCAAGCACCATGGTCTTGTAGCGGATGCGAGCTTCAACTGGAAGCCAGTGGAGAGAGCGGAGGAGCGGGGTGACGTGAGAGAACTTGGGAAGGTTGAACACCAGACGGGCTGCGGCGTTCTGGATGAGTTGTAGGGTTTAATGGCACAGGCAGGGAGCCCAGCCAACAGCGAGTTGCAGTAATCCAGACGGGAGATGACAAGTGCCTGGATTAGGACCTGCGCCGCTTCCTGTGTGAGGCAGGGTCGTACTCTGCGGATGTTGTAGAGCATGAACCTACAGGAACGGGCCACCGCCTTGATGTTAGTTGAGAACGACAGGGTGTTGTCCAGGATCACGCCAAGGTTCTTAGCGCTCTGGAAGGAGGACACAGTGGAGTTGTCAACCGTGATGGCGAGATCATGGAACGGGCAGTCCTTCCCCGGGAGGAAGAGCAGCTCCGTCTTGCCGAGGTTCAGGTTGAGGTGGTGATCCGTCATCCACACTGATATGTCTGCCAGACATGCAGAGATGCGATTCGCCACCTGGTCATCAGAAGGGGGAAAGGAGAAGATTAATTGTGTGTCGTCTGTGGTTGGCTAATTACCAGGTCGCGTATGTGTCAAATTGTCATAAAAGCATCATGATTGATTGTTGCTCTCATGAACCCAAAGCAATCTGCCTTATCCCAAGGGTTCTCAGCTATAAGCACCTCTTACCGGTGGGGCCATGTGAGCAACAATCCTGACTCTCATTTAGAAACATCAATAATCATCACTTGCGATAGTTTTTAAAACATATATATCAGTGAGAAATAATCTTTAAAATAAAAATATACACTTACTTTAGCAGCTTTGCACAGATCCATACGGCTGTCTCTCTCCATCCGAAAAACTACACTTCCGCTACACTTCCTCCCCAGTTACACTTACACACCGGTGTTTGAGCATGTTAGATAACTAATTAGCACAGGTGGTTGTCTCTGTCTTCCATCTGTCTTCCGTAAACAAACGCTGTAACATGGCAGTGTGGGAACACTAAACCTATAAAAGTGTAATTTAGTATTTTGTTTTTTAAAGATTATTTCTCAATGATATGAAAGATACGTTCCTTATGTTTCCAAAACCGTACTGCAAGCGATGCGGTCAGAAGATGTCTTCATGAATAATCGCTAAAGGGAGTTAGCTTCTATGAATAGGCTAGATGTATTGTACATAATCAAACATGTTTTATGCCAAGTTTTCAAACTTTCTTGAGAAGAGGCCTATTTAACACCTCATGAGTAAGCATATCACTGTAAAGTTCACAGGTGTTGTATTTGGGTTGTGTTCGGTGCATGTGACCAATACAATTTGATTTGCCTGAATTGACGAGTGCCCAATTATATACATATTGTATATTATATTTTTTAGCAATTAAACAAACACTTTACATCTGAGTGTATAAGGTATTATTGGAAATGCCTGGGTCTTGTGCTTCGAATTAATACAATTTAGCTGCCCTCCAGGGGATAGTAGTGGTACTACACCCCAAAATGATGTCACCATCCATGCTACATTTTAACTGGTTTAAATGGACCTACACTGACTTTAGCATTACTTATGTCTTTTGCTGTATTGTTTTTCCATGTCGGACAGAGGAGGCCAACGCCACTGTGAAATTCATGCATGGAGTAGTACAGAAATTGCACCATTTGGTGATTCTTTTTTTTTTTACCACCACTCATAACTTCATAATACATCCTATTGATTTCTGTCCCGGTATAGCAAATATAGGTGAATCATTGCTTCAAGGTGGTCAGCTGAGGAGGTTTTACATTTTTGCATGGGAAACCCTAATCCACTAATTACTGCACGTGGCGCCACTTTGTTCTGAACAGGATAACTATCTGTTTAGAACGGGCTCATGAGGTATCGGCAGGGGCACAAAAATAATTATCTCTTAGCTAACACACAAGTTCAACCAAACAAAGTGCTGGTACAATACTATTTCTTGAAGGCAATACAGTCTCCAGAGACCAAAAACAACAATTCTGCTAAATGTGCTCATGTGGTAGAGTGTTTACAGCTTTGATTGATGTTAGCTACCAGTGGGTTAAAATGGAAAACAACAGGTTATTTTACTGGGGAGTTTGTCAAAACAGCACTACAGAGCTAGCTGTTTTTCATTTCGGATTCACTGTTAACGGGTTTCAGTCATCGGCATCACCACCTGTGATACTGTAGTCTAGTTGAATATCAATTAAAACTGTTTCTCAAATGTTACCACTAATAATGTATTATTAACAATAATGATAGATTAAAACTAGATTATATCTTTTGACTCATACAAACAGATCAGTAGTCAAAAGGATCGATGCAAGGTGAAAACATAGTTATTATGAAGTACAATTAGAACATAAAATATCACCATAATGAATTTGGTTTATATCTATGCCCTAATGCAGCTCAATTTGTGTTGCTAACAAACACATTTGATGTGCTTGTCTTCTCCCACAGTCATAGTACCCACTGGCGGAGAAAAGAGGGATGTGGTTTTCCTCATTGACGGCACAACAGCTGTGCGCAGCGAGTTCCCCGCCATCCGTGACATGATCGGGAGGGTCGTGGAAAAGCTGGACGTGGGTCTGGATCGGGTGAGGGTGTCAGTGGTGCAGTACAGCGACGATGCCAAAACGGAGTTCCTCTTGAACGAGCACTCCACCAAAGACGAGGTCCGCCAAGCCACGAGGAAGATTCAGAGCAGGGGTGGAAACCGTCTAAACACTGGCCGTGCCCTCGATTGGGTCTCCAAGAACATCTATCAGAGATCAGCCGGTAGCCGCATCGAGGAGGGTGTGCCTCAGTTCCTCATTCTAGTCACGGGGGGAAAGTCCAACGACGACGTCTCTGGACCAGCCAACCAGCTGAAGACCAACCTGGTTGCCCCTCTTGCCATCGGGGCAAAGAATGCCGACCCCAACGAACTGAGGCAGATCTCCCTGAAGCCAGAATTCGCCTACTCCATTAACAACTTTGGGCAGCTTCCAACAGTGGAACAGCAGCTTATTGCTTCAGTCAACACCATGACCACCACTGACATCTCCACTAGTTTTGTCCCTCCTGTTTTGGATATTGGTAAGAGATTCTACATTATTTAACCCAATGCAGTTTCTAAATAGTGCTGACCCATCAAATATATTTTTGAATGTAGCTAAGTTTCCATCCAATTGGTGACAGATTAGAATTTTCTCAAATCTGCATAAAACAATATGAAGATGTTCACACCCGAGTGTGGCGCAGCAGTCTAAGGCACTGCATCTCAGTGCTAGAGGCGTCACTACAGACCCTGGTTCGATCCTAGGCTGTATTTTTTTGTAACAAAACAAAATGCATTATATAGTGAATGTGCCCACTTTGGTCTTGGCACGTACGCTCTAGCCAACAGCTCCCAGATACAGTGCGGGTATATTTTTCAAATGGCAGCAAAGCTTCGATTATCATGTCACCAGAATAAGACTCTCAATATTTATTGGAAAGGAGCATCAAGCTCATCACTGTGTACTTTCACCACCATGTGAAGTTCATCATCATTTATTTAATCTGTAGCTTAATAAACTACATGCTTTCCCAAGTCGTCGTGGAAGGACTACACAACATATAATCGCGTGACTCCAAGTTTACTTTTGGTATGATGGTTATATCAATACTTGCGCGTAAAGGTCAACTTCCACCTCCTTTTCTCAAATAGTTCATTTTACAGACACAGAAAGATCCCACCCTGACTAGCGTATTTTGTTTTGTCAACATTTGGAAAGTCTAGCGACAAAATAGCTGTTTCCATCAGGCCGGTTGTGACATGTTTTTTCCAACATGTACTTTTCCCTGAATAAAAAGGTTGGATGGAAACCTGTTTTTTATGTTTTGTATGGTATCGCCTCAACTGTTACAATCCCCTTTGTTTACATTTTTAAATACTTTTTTGCCAACATAAAAAGTAAAACCCCACTTGCTTGACCTTTTTTTCTGTTCTACTTCTCAGCTAACCTCAACATGGGGAGGAAGGACATCATCTTCCTCATAGACGGCTCGGACACCACAGGGTCCAGTGGCATCGCCCACATCCGTGACTTCATCCTCAACATCGTTCAGCAGCTGGATGTGCAACCTGACCAGGTTCGGATCGCTGTTGTCCAATACTCTGACAAGGTCAAGACGGATTTCTCTCTCAATTCCCACAACAACAAGCCAGCTGTGCTCTCTGCCATCAAAAGATTACGCCAGCAGGGTGGCAGATCGTCCGATCTAGCCAAAGCCATCGAGTATGTGATCAGGAACGAGCTGAAATCCTCAGCGGGTGTCCGGCTTGCGGAGGCCTCCCAGCATCTAGTGGTCCTCACCGGCGGGAGGTCCCCCACTGACGTTTCTGTGTATGGCCCTCTGCTCAAAGGCTCTCGGGTCAACTGCATTGGCATTGGGGCTGGCGGAGCAGACTCCAGGCAGCTCAACCAGATTGCCACCAGCTCTGCCGATGTTCTTCAGGTACCTACTTTCCCCGGCTTGCCTACCATTAAGGAGAGGTTCATTGCCAGGCTCAATGGGACAATCCCCGAGGAGGCCCCTACAGAAATTGATGACCCAAGTAAGTGAAACCACAAAGAATGCATTCTCGCCTTATTCTGTTTAAGAAATGTACTGAAAAATATTGAATAATAGCCAAATAAATTCTGTGAATAGGATTCAACATGGCACCTCTCTTTCACTCCATCCCTCTCCGTCACTCTCTCTCTCTGTTTTCTCTCAGCTTCAGGACTCCCGAAAGCCAAGGCTGCTGACATCGTGTTCTTGGTGGATGGCTCCATCAACCTTGGCAAGGACAACTTCAAGGAAGTGATGGAGTTTATCCTGAACCTTGTAGACCTCTTCTTCACCGAGCGTGACAACCTGCAGATTGGCCTGGCCCACTATGCCACCGACGTCACCGACGTCTTCTACCTCAACACCTACAAGACCAAGGATGACATCATCAACGCCCTTAGTCGCACAGAGTACAAGGGTGGCCGCAGGATCAACACGGGTGCTGCCATTCGCCACGTGCAGGAGAACCACTTCATCAAAGATAAAGGCAGCAGGAAGGATGAGGGCATCCCCCAGATCCTGATGATCGTCACTGGCGGAAAGTCATCTGACGATGGCAAGACTGCCGCTCTGGGGTTGAAGGCCACCGGTGTCCGTATCTACGCCGTTGGCGTGGGCGACATTGAGGACGAGTTGAACAACCTGGCAAGCGAGGCCTCCACGGTGGCCAGGGCGAGCACGTTCATGGAGCTCTCTGAGCTCAACGAGCAGATCTTGGAAACATTGGACGACGAGGTGAAGGGAATCAAGCTGTGCACTGGCGTGAGCCAGGAACCCTCGAAAGGTGAGGATCACAGACATTTGACCCTATCTTTCCCCTAGTGTTGGTGTTAGGAGGACATATCTTGGCAAATCTATGTCAATTCCTCATGCTTGTTTTACTTACATCCTTTACTTTCATATAGAACATTGATAAAAAAAATGGCTATGCTTTAGAATGACTCAGGTAATAGCAGACCGCATATGGATTGTAAACATCTGGTAAACATCTACATTACAAGACATAGTACAGTGAAGCTCCAAACACCAACCACCAATCAACCTCCCCATATTTTCTCTCTCTCTCTCTCTCTCTCTCTCTCTCTCTCGCTCTCTCTCTCACTCTTTCAGCCTGCAGTCTGGAGGTGTTGGTGGGCTTCGACGTGTCCTCGCAGAACATCTTCCAGGCCCAGAGGATCCTGGAGTCCAAGATGGGTGCCATCCTCCAGAGGATCACCAAGATGACGGGCATCAGTTGCTCATCGGGACAGATCCCCTCGATCCAGGTGGGCATCCTGGCCATGGATAGCGCCTCGGAACCTGTCCACTTGGAGTTCACGGACAACGCCGACATGCTGTTTGAGGCATTCCGGGCCCTGCGCAATCGCGGCCCCTATGTCCTCAATGCCAAGACCATTTCCGCATACGGTTCGAGGTTCAAAAGCCGAGCCGCAGACGCAGTCAAGGTGTGTCTGCATGTCTCTTTTTTTAATAAATTAATGTAATTAATATCTTCACACACAGGGAACGGTGTGAGTAGAGTAGATTGAAGTCTGTAATTTATCTTTTTTGGTTAAGTTCGACTTGAGAGTGAAGCAAACTTATTGAAATAAATGCCATTCATTATTAGTAAAATTAAATTACATGATTGCCCCCCCCCCCAACCATGCACAGGTTGTGATCCATCTGACTGACGGTCTGGATGGCCAGTATAACGAAATGAAGAGAGGAGTTGAAGAACTTAAGATTTCAGGTGAGGATACGTCTTATGGCTGGATTATTGGATTGCTATGGCTGTTGAAACTACTGAGAAAGATCCTGGACAAAGATAATTAAATATGTGTTTTGTGCCATGTTAGGTGTGAACAGCTTCATCCTGGTGGGTCTGGAGCGGGTACCCAGGTTTGAGGAGGCTGTGCTGCTGGAGTTTGGCCGAGGCTTCAGGTACACCAGACCCCTCCGAGTCAATGTCATGGACCTGGACTACGAGCTTCTGGAGGAACTGGTGAGTGCTGTCACTGTCACTCACTACAGAAACGGTACATGTTCTCGTACTTGTACCTGTACCATACAGTCCAACTCAGCCATGTAACCCAACTGTGCCACACACATGCTTTTAGGAAAGAACCTGGATAAAGTCTAAGGACTAATCTACTGTACAGTATGACCACGTTGAACATTAGGAAGATACTTGACGTCGTAGTAAAGTCACAGATATGCAGTTTTGGATTGAGTGGATAATCAACCAATTTTGGCTGTACATAGAAAATGTTTTGTCCCATCTTAAATTCCAACTTTATATTCATTCCAATTTACAGGACAACATTGCTGAGAGGGAGTGCTGTGCAGTGCCATGTAAATGCACCGGCACAAGGGGAGACCGAGGAGCAGTCGGGCTTGGAGGATCCAAGGTTACTAATGTGCTTTGTTATTATTACTTGAACTTAACTACGGTATACTAATACACAATCTTAGGAAAAAGGGTTCCAAAAGGGTTCTTCAGCTGACCCTATAGGATAACTATTTTTGGTTCCAGGTTGAACTCTTTTGAGTTCCATGTAGAACCCTCTGTGGAAAGGGTTCTACATTCAACCCAAAAGGGTTCTACCTGGAACCAAAAATAGTTCATTTACATTTACATTTAAGTCATTTAGCAGACGCTCTTATCCAGAGCGACTTACAAATTGGTGCGTTCACCTTAAGACATCCAGTGGAACAGCCACTTTACAATAGTGCATCTAAATCTTTTAAGGGGGGGGAGGTGAGAAGGATTACTTTATCCTATCCTAGGTATTCCTGAAAGAGGTGGGGTTTCAGGTGTCTCCGGAAGGTGGTGATTGACTCCGCTGTCCTGGCGTCGTGAGGGAGTTTGTTAGTTAGTTAGTTAGTTCTTCAAAAGGTTCTCCAATGGGGACAGCAGAAGAACCCTTATTGGTTTTAAATGTACCTTTTTTTCTAAGAGTGTACTTAAGTGTGTAAAAATGTCTTGGGAAATATAAATGCCTTGTGAAAGACTATTGTCATGAGTTAGTTATACAGTGCAGATTTATGCATAATACGCTTCTTATCTTGCAGGGCAGCCCAGGTGGAGCAGGCGGAGCAGGACATCCCGGAGATGAGGGAGGACCCGTAAGTCAGATTTCTGTTCATATCTGAAACAACTTTAAGCTCACAAATATCTGTTCAGCTTTCTTCCTGTCTTCTTTAGTAAGACTGTACCCTCAGGCCACACTATGCACCTGCTCTGAAGTTTCAAAATAATAATAGTTGGATTTACAGTATATAGAGCCTATCCGGTGCTCAAAGTGCTGTAACACATTGCTACACATTTCACCACCAATGTGTAGCATCTTAGAGTGATGAACGGCATCCATCATCAACCTCAATGCTATTCAATATAGTGTAAATGTTGTGTAACAGGACATCTCTCTCTCTCTTCTCATCCTGTGACAGGGAGACAGAGGTCCTCCTGGTGTCAATGGAACGCAAGGTTTCCAGGGCTGTCCTGGACAGAGGGGCATCAAGGTACGTACCCATTTAGCACTACTGTATCAATCAAAAGGTTAGCTGATGTGAAATCAAAACAGAATGTAATATTTTTTTGCATAAAACATGTAAGAATGTATCTCCTTTTTCTCAATTGATCAGGGCGGTCGTGGATACTCTGGAGAAAAGGTGAGTTTAAAAAATATATAAAAATCAATACTTTACTTCACCTGATAATAGATAATATATTGATCACATAATAGCTTGTTTAAATGTTAGTGATGAGCATTACCCTCAATAACCCTTGTCTTCTGTCAGGGGGAATATGGAGAGATCGGCCTGGATGGCATAAACGGAGAAGAGGTAAGAAAAACACAATTTATTTTACAATAAGATTTGTTTTTCTATGGCATTTGCTGAAAATGTATCCTAAAGTTAAGTCATACAGAACTTTACGTGAACAGTTACAGCTTTTTACATATTGGCCTCATATCAGAAGTTCTTTTGAAATCCTCCCTTTAATCTACGACTTTACAAAGCAAAATGTACAGTCAATCTAGCTTTGAATGCTTACGCTTACAAGACAGACCCACAGTAGTAAAGGTGAATATAATGACTTATGATTGACTTTTAGACCACTCTTGAATGTGTGGCTGACTGATGTATTGTTTTCCACCAGGGCAAGAGTGGAGTCGCTGGACCCCCAGGAGACAGAGGGCACTCTGGGAGAAGGGTGAGTCCTCATGTGGTCATTGCAACCTCATAAACATCCATTTCTGGCTACTTTTCCATGCATTCATTCATTTGAATTATTCTGATGTGCTTACCACTCACAAATGTTTGTTTCTGTGTTCAGGGACCCAAAGGAACTAAAGGACATGCAGGAGACATCGGGGATACAGGAATCAGAGGAGATCCTGTAAGTATATATTAACATCTGAAATACAGTACAGCCTTATTCCAGATTACATTTTACATTTCAGTAATGTAAGCGATTTACAGGAGCAATTAGGTTTAAGTGCCTTGCTCAACAGATCAGTGCTTGTTTTCATTACAGAATGATTTAGTTCAGGGCCAGGGATGGGAAAACTGATACTGGTTCAGTCTTCAGTTGGTGTTACCTTATAATGATAGCAGGAATCCCAATCATTGGGATTCATATGGTAGATATAACAGAGAAACCAACCAAATTTGTCGACAAAGTCTTTTGTACTACATCATTAACAGCCATACTGATTCTGAATCTGATTCCATTTGCTTTCTGTTTGCTAGGGAACCACAGGTCAAGATAACAATGTGGCTGGACCTAAAGGAGACCCAGGCGATGTCGGCCCAGTGGTAATGTCTTCCTCTCACCAAGCTAGTGTGTTAACTGCCTGTGGGGATTACAGTGTTTGTATAGGAAATTAACCATCAAGTATCCTTCTATTCTTAACGTTTTGTGTGCTGATTTGCAATTGCACAGTGAGTAGGAGTGAGCATCTTCACACCTCCTTTCCTGTTTAAGCCGTCACTCTGTTTCTTTCACTGGTGTCACTTCCTGTTATTGTCTTCGATGTACTTTGTCTTGAATCCTAGGGAGAGCCAGGGGAGGATGGTAAGAAGGGAGGCCCCGGTGAACCAGGCAGGACGGTATGACTACTCTCTCTCTTCTTCTCTATTACTAAAAACGGTGTTATCTGATATTTGGCTGAATATTTCTTTATACCGAATAGTTCACTTATCTATGCACCACCACATTATGAGGTAACTCAGTAATAACTGTGTCTGTATAATGTATTTATTCCCTGTTTGGATTGTATTAGGGTTCTGATGGTAGAAGAGGCCCACCTGGACAAGCTGTAAGTGAACCCTGAACCTTACCTCTGAACATACCCAGTCTTGATGCCTTACATTAGCAGGCCTAATGTTGCATAACCAGGCTACATTACTGTGCCTGATATCAGGGTAACCAGTCCTTCCACACCCAATTACCCATTGCCATCTGCACATTGACAGCACTTCCCATGCAGTCATCAGACTTAAATCATGGCCACTGTTAGGGTTCTTTCCTTTCGTTCTTGTCAATCATTATTGGCTCATTGGTGAAATTAGCATCATGACAAGATCTTTAATTAAATCATTCAAAAACCTTTATTAATGCAATTGCAGACAGAAATGGACAATCAGGAACATAGCATAGCATGTTTAAGAGTAAGTTCTGCATCAAACAAAAGGTCTCCAGTTGTTTTATTAAACCCTCAGGCTAGCCTGGTGGTCACTACCTTTTTACTCCTGAGAACAAAACCCTGCCTACCAAGCTATATAAACAATGGCTTTTAGTGCCATCTAAAAACTTAGCAGTAAACATCCACTCCCCAAAGTTGATTTATTGTGGAATGTTTGACTAGTCTTATCTCCTTCACTCCCCTGCAGAGCTCCTTCTTCACAGTCACACATTTCTCAGAGGGACCTCTTTATAATGAGGCAGAGAGAGAGAATTAGAAAACAACTGTGGAAAAATATTAAAACCTCAATGTATATGTATTGTTAATCTGTCTAGGACCCTATAAATGTAAGGAGAGAGGGGTTTTATAACCCTTAATACAACATAAGTATAATCAATTATTCTAATACATCAAACATTTTGGTACAATCCTTATCATGACCCCTAGGTGAACCCGACACCACCATAATACACATACATGTACTATAGTGTGGGGCCACCATAATTAGCAGACATAGCATCCCCCTCTCCATTACTTTCTGTGATCAAACGTAGCATATCTAGCAAGCGACTGTCCTTTAAATACGCTACTCAATTATCTACAGTAAACTCACTTCATCTAATCTCAATAAACTGATCATGTTTACTGAGGTCTAATCACGTCGTATTTAACCGAGACATGGGTTTCTCCTGTGTCATAGGGAAACCCTGGCAAACCCGGAGGCGATGGTGTGCAGGGAGAGCCTGGTATTGGAGGATCCAGAGTAAGTGCCTCCATACACTGTGTTTCTAGACTTGTTGACAGAACATTGTGTAGTTTGCGGTGTGCATGTTTATCGTCCCTTGCCAAAAAATCCATTACTGTCATTACACTTTTATTGGTATCAGTCATTACATGGGCTTTCATAGTAGCCATGTTTATACTGAAGCTAAGGGGCTGAACTAAGTCCAACAGGCAGTTCAACTTCAGATTCAAATCACACTCACTCTGTAACTAAACACAATTTTTTATCCACCAAATCTATTGGTCACTTTGATTCTACAGGAGACCCGTCTCTGATGTAGACGTGTGTTTGTGATGCTTTTTGTCCTATTCAGGGCCAAGCTGGACCAATCGGTGCACCTGGAACCAGAGGTGAGGACGGAAACCCTGGACCAAGGGTAAGTGAACTACCAGCTCCGTTTGAAATGTGGCACACTTCTGATATTGAAGCTTCTGCAGCGTGTTAAGACCTCAGTCTCTTCTTTGTATCAAGACATACAGATAGATGTAGGATCTTAATTTGAGTCAGAAAAATAATCCTTTAGCAACAGGAAATGTGAATTATTATGTGGATTATAATTAATGGACATTTTTTTGTAGGGGTTGAAACATTTGTCGTTAGGGCAAATTAAGTCTGACATTTTAAAGTGGAAATTACGAATGTAAAAATTCTCAACAACAAAAGATTGGACATATGTAGGCTTCTCAAACGAACAGTGCCAATATTAGCCCCTAAAACGTTGGTCCTAGTTATAGTAGATCTATCTAATCATTAATCTTTAACCTAATTGATTGTGCCACAGAGTGATGAATCACAAAAGGGTTTCGTGTCCTCTTTGATATTAGACGTTTTTTTTGTTTGTTGACATTTAAGTTTGGACTTTGAGATGTACTGCACAGCGCCATATAACTTGATGAAAAGGCATCTAATTGGGAATCACAGTAAACACAAGCAATGTGCGGTTGGAAAGAAGTAACACATGTTCTGTAAGAAACACAGACAAAATGAATGCATGTGCCTCCCAGGTGACAAACAGGAAAAAAAAATGCTGACACTGTTAAGAGCACATTTCACATGTAGGGTCTGTAGGAGTGAATCTGCTTTGTAATCATGACATACGACAACACGCGTTGCTTCAGCATCTCTGTAACCTGACAGTGCCATGGTGTCAATGGTGAGAAGATTTTCTCTGATTTGTTTGTTTTATTCCAGGGTCCAGGAGGAGCCCAGGGAACCCCCGGAGACAAGGGCAGGAGAGGAGCTCTGGGTCGCAAGGTACAGAACTGATCATCATTGGCAACGCTCTTGTCTAGCCTATGCCTCAAAGTCATCCCAGCCTTGTTTAGGTTGCAGTATATTCACAATGGCCTAAGCCTCCCACTCTCCCGTTACTGGACACACATACACGGCCTATTAGAGTCAACAGAGAATGATCCCTAACAAAACTTCCAGGCCCTGTGTCACATTTACTTCAAGTAACGGGGGTGAATGCAATTAAATCTGGAGGAAATCTCTGCGCGACTCAGAAGGAATGTTTTTTCGAAGTGTGCTCTCTCTCTCTTTCTCTCTCTTTCCCTCTCTCTGCTTCTCATTTCTTGTATATCTGCATTATAGGGTGAGCCAGGAGAGCCCGGACCAAAAGGCATCGTGGGACCTCTGGGACCTCGTGGTGAGCCTGTAAGTCATTACATCACATTCTGTCAGCTAAACGCAATTGACACCTAGGGAAGATTAACAAACAGACTGACTATTAATCAGATCGTAGACTACACACGTGCAATACATCATAATCTACAGTATGTTATTGGAGTTCGAATCATCTTTTCCCATTCTTATCCTATTTAGTGGATACATTTCTGAGATGAATTGTTTCTATTGTAGCCCTATGACATTCTGCTCATATGAGCCCAGGCTTGTGACAGTGTGAGACACAGATTCTCTACTCTTCTCCTGAAGTGTGCACTTGCACACTCCCCACTACAGATTTGAGCATAGTGTAAGTAAGGAATAAACATTGGTTGTAGGGATTGTCCATCAATGTTCAAGGGATAGTTCACCCAAATTACAAATGTATATATTGGTTTATTTACCCTGTAAGCAGTCTATGGACAGAAATCCATGCTTTGGTTTTGTTAACCTGGTCATGGTCCAGTGTTAAATCCATGAGAGGGAATGTGCAAGTAGTCAACTTTAGACATGCTCCAGTCTCTTGGGCTTTCTGATGGCAATCTGGACATCATCATCACGGCCAGTTCAAAGAGCAGCAAGATTTATGTCTGTCTCTGAACTCCTCTCACTTCTTAGAACCTGGAGCATGTGTCTTTAATCTCTTAACTGGTATAATTTTGCTGAAGTGCTCGTACGTTCTGTCTCATTTCATTAGCCTCATACATGATCTGTCCCAATGCAGTGACTTAGTACACGGTACTAGTGCATAGTGTCTTGGTACTGGAATGATCAGTTTAGATCAGTGCATACAGTTCTACTTCCCAACTATTATCTCAGTCTGTACATTAGACTTGGGTTCAAATAGTATTTCACAGCTTTCAAATAGATTGAGTGTTTGCTTGTGTCTGCCTGGAGTGCCAGATGGGTGGGGTTTGAACTTTTGGAACCATACCATTGGACCGTTCCTTTGTGCCAGGCAAGCTCAATCAAGCACAGCAAAAGTATTTGAACGATTTTTAATACTATTTGAACCCCGGTCAGCTGTACATAGTGACATTGTTCATTGTTTAGCACACATGGTACTGTTAACTAAGATTGGGTCATTCGCTTTGCGGTAAGCTCAGTATTCTCTTCTTACAGGGTGAAGATGGTCGAGATGGATTTGGTATCGCAGGGCCCAAAGGAAGAAAGGTAAATAATCAATATGTCTGTTTGTCCCTCATATTCATATGTACTAGTCCAATCTGCACCTACATAATTAATGCAATCACTAATATCCAACAAATTCAACCAATACATCAATGTCCGATGTTATAATGAGCTTGCATGATGTTAAATTGCCATTATCAACCCATGCTCAAATGAACTGACAAATGTCTTCCTTTACAGGGTGATGAGGGCTTCCCGGGATTCCCAGGACCAAAGGTAATGTCAAGTACATCATCACCGTCACAGCTTACTCAGTTCAATTCAAGGATTGCTGAAATGAAGAAAAGCGCACTGTTTCATTCAAAGGATCTCAGGTGGAAATGTAATGTCTGTAGAGAGTAGCCTCTCCAATTTGTTTTGCAACAAAAATGAAAAATTAGTCATTTTCAAAATCACCAATTTTCAAAATCACCAATTTCATATTGGTCAAATTCAGACAGGTGTCTGTCTTATTGTTCCGTGTGACAGTTCCCACACTGATGTTTCTGTCACCATGCAGGGGGCGGCAGGTGATGGAGGAAACAATGGCGGACCAGGACCCATAGGAAACCGTGGCCAGAGGGTGAGTGCTTTAGCTGGGGTGGGAGACTGGGATGAGGGGTGCTGTGTGCAATGGGTGTTTCTTAACTGATAATATAACTAAAACAAGCACTGTGGTATGTGTTTGTTTTACCTAACCGAGTTGAATGCACTGACTGTAAGTAACTCTGGCTAAGAGTGTCTGCTAAATTGCCAAATAGAAATGTAAAAATATCAAAGTAGAGTGTACCATACAGTATGGGTAAATTGATGCATACATTTGGAATAAAATCATACAACTTTTTAAATCTGACTTTTAATGTTGTTATACTGCTTTTTCTAGGGTGTTTCAGGTGAAATCGGTACTCCGGGTCAAAAGGGAGAGGTTGGATACCCCGGGCCTTATGTAAGTACTGACTTTTACAGTGGGTCCCTTTCTCAGACCCATATTTAATCATGGTCCTGGACTAAAAAGCACGTCCAATTGAGATTCTCTACTTATAATGCGTTTTAGTCCCGGTTTAATCTGGATCCAGGAAACCAGCCGCATGTGTTCACAACACTTTATAAACCTTATATTCTCTCCTTGGCCCTGCATAATAATCCATAACTGTATAGATATTCATAGTCATGACTTTATAGTCTAAGACATTGTTAGCAGTTTAATTCAGCTCTAGGAAGAGGCTATCAATATTTACCCATAAAATGAAATATCTTGACCTCCCACATAATGTCACATTATAAAATCTCCATACATAATTTTGTAACATTCACAGTCTTTGGAGGTTTGCGAAGTAGTATATGTATTGTATATAACGTCATTACAAACTGTTCACTGTTTATATAATGGACACAAATAATGATGTTGTTATCTGGAGCGGTGCCAGGCCTGAGAAAGTAGCCTAGTGCTTTGTCTCCTTCCAGCTGTGTCCATCTGTTCAACTCTGCTGTTTGTCTTTCCACAGGGCCAGAAAGGACCGAGAGGACCTGGCGTTGTGGTAGGAATCCATTTATCATACAGAAGTCATTTTGTATAGGAAAATTGACCAAAGTTTACATGTGTGGAATATGTACTGTACAATGTCTTAACATCGGTTTGAAATTGTCTGTTTTCTCCTTAGCAATGTGACCTTGTGAAGAAAATCAGAGACAACTGTCGTAAGTACAAAATGCTTACACTGATCACCATGTAATATACCATATTTAATGTATTAATTGGCACTAGAAGAGGCGGTAGGGGCACCCACAACTGTATGTCATGTAAAACCACCTCAGATACACACTGCATAACCGACCTCCCTCCCTAGCCCCAAAATGTCAACATTTATTGACATATGAGTACGAATGCCCCTAAACTTCTTTTTCATTTTATTCTCAGCTTGCTGCTATGGTCAACAGGAGTGCCCTCTCTACCCCACTGAGCTAGCCTTCGCCCTGGACGCCTCAGACGGCGTGGGTCGGCCTGCCTTCAACAACATGCGTGACGCCGTGCTCCGCCTGGTCGGCAACATCACCATCTCCGAGAGCAATTGCCCACGCGGTGCCCGCGTGGCCCTCACCCTCTACAACAACGAGGTGACCACCGAGATCCGCTTTGCCGATGCGCTGAAGCGCCGCTCTCTGGTGCAGCGTGTGGAAGGCTTGCAGGCATTACAGACGCGCAAACAGCGCAGCCTGGAGACGGCCATGAACTTCCTGGCACAGAACACCTTCAAGAGGGTGCGCAGCGGCTTCCTCATGAGGAAGGTCGCCATATTCTTTGTCAACGGGCCAGTGAAGGATCAGCGGGCAGTCAGCGCCGCGGCCCTCCGTCTCTATGACTCTGGCATCGCCTCAGTGTTTCTGGTCAACAAAGAGGATGGCCAGCTTACCAGAGCCCTGAAGGTAATGTAAAGGATGCCGAAATAGACCCCTCTTCCATAGGGTAAAGTTTTGCTCTGATACCATAACACAAAGTAGGGAATAATTTTGGCTTTGCTCCATTATCTACACTACCATAGTATTTAGAAGAAAGTGTTGGCATGCAATGTGGAAGTATAGATATTGGAATGTAGCTATTGCTCTGGTTCCTGAAAGCAGTGTACAACACTTAAAAATGAATTTACAGAGCTGTCTTATTGTCAGCTGACCTGGCCATGTTTTTGAATTGTCATTGCTTCCTCCCTGTGTGTCAGATGAACAACACTGGGTCAGCACTGGGTCAGGTGATCGTACTGCCTAATCCCGGAAGTGCACAGTACAACTCGGCTATCCAAAAGGTCATGAGCTGCCACATCTGCCTGGGTAAGAGCTTTTCTCATATCTTCAGAGATTGACTTCACACAAATGCTGCATTGAATTGTTATTTATATTCAACACCCAAGACATTGTGCGTTCTTGTGTTCTAAATTTTTTATTTATTTATGATGGTGTAACTGATTAGTCCAAACTTTCTTTCTGATCATAGTTATTCTATTGTAAGCTTATTGGATGCACATTGCCTCTTGGTGCCATTGACAGTTACATACGAAACGAAAATAGCTTTCCAAAAAAAATCCAGTAAGACATAATGAAAACCATAACAAGCCAAAATGCTTGAGACAATTGTGTTCAATCTGTGTTCATTTATTCTCCAGACTCCTGTGCTCCAGACCAAATGTGTGACTACGTCCCCCCTCAGCAGTCGAGAGACAGGAGGTCCTCCACCACCGACGTGGACATTGACATGGCCTTCGTCATGGACAGCTCCGAGACCACCTACCCCACTGTCTTCACCGAGATTAAACGCTATGTTGCTCACATTGTAGAGCAACTTGAAGTCTCGTCAGACCCTATGGCATCCATCCACCACGCTCGTGTGGCTGTGATCCAGCAGGCACCCTACGAGTTCCTGCGCAACAGCAGCGGCTCGCCGATCCGCGTGGACGTGGGTCTGACCGACCACCGCTCGGCCCAAGACATCCGCAACTTCCTCCTGGACAAAACGCCCCAACTGGAGGGTGGGCGGGCGCTGGCGGCAGCCATCGAGCACACGGTGGAGCAGGTGTTTGAAAGGGCGCCCCACCAGCGTGACCTCAAGGTGCTGACATTGTTCGTGACAGGCCCAGTGGAGGAGGATGAGGAGCGGCTGGTTGCCGTGGCCACCGATGCCAAGTGCAAGGGCTATTTCTTGGTCATCCTGGGCGTTGGCGAGAAACTTAGTGCTGGGGACGCCCGCGTGATGATGCGCATGGCCAGTGAGCCCTCCGACGTCTTCTTCAAGAGGCTGACCAGCACCTCACACTTCTACGACAAGCACATTCAGAACTTTGGCCGACTGCTGCCCAAGTATCTCAGCAGTAAGTGCTCTATTTCACACTGTTGCCGTATTTTGAGTACCTGTTAGTACCTGTCCACCTTTTATTCACCTGTTATGTCCACCTTTTATTCACCTTATATGTCCACCTTTTATTCACCTTTTATGTCCACCTTTTATTCACTGGCTAATTCAATAATTAGTTTGAATGCACATACTTGTTAACACATTGACAGTCGTTCAGGTTGACATTGTTGAAACCACTTACAAACGCATTGTAAGGGCCTTTGAGTCAGGTTGACACTATAGGTGAAGATTGTCCTTTTCCTCTTGTGTCTGCAGTTGAGAACGCTTTCTACATGTCCCCTGAAGTCTCCAAAAACTGTCATTGGTACCAGAGTGACCAGCCATTCCCCAAGTTCCCCTTCCCCAAATCACACCACAGCCAAGAGTGAGTATTCAGATCATGTTACATAATACATTTGTATCATATTATGACATTGCTCATCATGATTGTCATGTAAATCACTATAGTTGATGTATTGGTAGAATTCAGAGGCTGGAGACCCACGGCATAGGCGCGGACCACACGGAGACAACAAAGCGTGTTTCGAAAATCGTCTAATTTAATAAAGACATTTTAAGTCAAATATAATGGGGAAAGGGAATGAGAAGGCTCCTTACAGTGTTGGGAAGGGATCACAGAGGTGATTTAATGAGGGTATGAGGCATGAGTTGGTGTTCAGAGGCAAGACTTCAGTCCAGTACAGGGGTTGAGGTGTTGAGGCTTCAGTGCAGGACAGGCTCATCATGGATGGATGGTGTTGGAGAAGAAGGGGAAGGGGGTGAGCAGCATGAGCAATATATGTTTTGTATTGAAGTCAATGTAGCCAGAAGAGGATGGAAAATAGCTGTCCTCCGGGTACAACATGGTGCTACCCTAGAGGGTGCTGTTGAGACTACTCAAATCAAAGCAAATCAAATGTATTTATATAGCCCTTCGTACATCAGCTGATATCTCAAAGTGCTGTACAGAAACCCAGCCTAAAACCCCAAACAGCAAGCAATGGGGGTGTAGAAGCACGGTGGCTAGGAAAAACTCCATAGAAAGGCCAAAACCTAGGAAGAAACCTAGAGAGGACTACTGTAGACATTCATTTCAAAACAGTGTCTTTTAATCAGGTATTTGGCAACATATATTTCGTATAGTTTTATCTTAAAAGGATAACTTTTTTAAGGTTTCATTATATTACATGTTTCAGAAATTCACTGAGTAGGATGGTCCTCCCCTTCCTCCTCTGAGGAGCCTCCACTGGTAGAATGTTATATATGCTGTGTCAATTATCCACTCTATGTGTAGGAAACATCAAAAACACCATGAAAATCACCAGGCAGTCCATCCAAGAAAGCACAAAGGTAAGACATGAAATATAAAATGAAATAGCAGGGTTTACATCCAGTTCAATAAATCAATCCCCATTTCCTGTGGTGGTTCAAAGACTAATCAATTGTCAATGTCTCTTTTGTTTATTGACTGTGATTTTATTGTCTGCTTGTGTGTTATTTTTGCGTGTGTGTTAATACCACACGGTTTGACCACTAGACCAAGAGGAGTTGCACGTAGCCAACACCACTTCCAGTGGCCTGACCCTGCGCTGGGCCAGCCCAGACCCCAAGCTCATAGCCTACTTCGAGGTGGTGGTGACGCGCCTGCGCGACCACACACTGGTGCTGAGGAGGAATGTGACAGGCACGGAGCTCACTGTAGGCGGCCTGGAGAGCGCCCAGACCTACCACGCCGTGGTGACCACACGCACCGCCCAGGGCCACGTTGCGGCCACACACAAAGGCATTATTACCACCAGTAAGTCCATGAACACACCACAATGATTGTCTGGTGTGCTTAGGTTACCTGTTTTACTCTGCAATGGTGATGTCAACCTGAAATCCATAGTCAATGATCACAGTTTCGCCAGAGCGATTGATTGTTATGTGTATACTTTTCAGTAGGCCTTTATTATTCTGAAAAATAAGATTTCAAAATGATTGTTATTATGATAATTAAATGACTATTGGTTTATTGTTGTGGAACATCCAAGCAATGATTAAAGGGACTTTTCCTGTTTCGTCAATGTCTTTTTGGCGTTCATATATTTCATTGGAATTTGTACCTTTTTGTAATGTAAGACAAAACAAAACGAGTCACCTGTTGGCAGACAAAGCCACACAACATCCATAAATATTGTTTTAACTGAATCCACTGACCATTATTATGTAATGCCTGATTGGACAGAAGCAGCAGCAGAGCATAAGATCGCTTCTCCCATGGAGGTGACTGGTATCATAGCCACTACACCACTGGACAAACCAGAGATTGGTGAGTGACACTTGTCGTGTGTGTATTTGTGTGTGTGAGCGAGCGAGCGAGAAAGATGGTCGGCGTAATTTAAACCAGGATTTCTTTCAACAGTTAGCTGATTTATTAGGCATTGAGGATAAATGATTTGTCCCATGGGAACTTGCATTTCAAACTCTAAAAGAGCCAGCCTCTACATTTGAGAAGCTTTCCCCTTTGTTTCTATCTAATGGTCTCTAATGAGAATTCATTGTGTTTGGATTTTCATTGGCAGCATTGTTGTTACTACAATTAATCCAACAGTATGGAGCAGCATCACTCTTTAAAGCACATTAAGTTTTATCACACATGATGCTCCATTATTTTCAAGTTAAAAGCCCACTCATATATAATTAGTTTAAAATATGAAATATGTCTGTAAATATCACAGAGTGGGCCTTAAGGAAAATAACAAATGGGCTTTTAATATACACGGGAATGTACAAAACATTAGGAACACATTCCTAATATTGAGTTGCACCCCCCTTTGCCTTCCGAACAGCCTCCATTCGTCGGGGCATGGGACTCTACAAGGTGTCGAAAGCATTCCACAGGGATGCTGGCCCATGTTGATTCCAATGTTTTCCACAGTTATGCCAAGTTGGTTGGATGTCCTTTGGGTAGTGGACCATTCTCGATACACATGGAAAACTGTTGAGCATGAAAAACCTTGGAGCGTTGTAGTTCTTGACAGGTGACATCGATAAGGGATCATAGATTTCACCTGGTCAGTCTATATCATGGAAAGAGCAGGTGTTCCTAATATTTTGTATACTCAGTGTGGCGCCAAGAAATCCAGAGAATATGACTTAATAAACAACAGAACTGTTCACTGACAGACAATATCTTCAGTATTATTTTAGTGCCTTTAGCTTTTACAGTGAGAGACCGAAAACGGTCTTAAAATAAGTAGGTTGCAGGACCATCAGAGCTGTAAACTTGCAATATCTGCAGTCTATTTTTCAGTGCAAAACTTACAAAGTCTAACATGTCTTGTGGAAAATAACTTCATTGATGAAGATTTATTGCTCACATGTTGAGCCTTGGAGTGAGGCCACTGCAAGCGCTCCCTTATGGTAGAAATATAAGGTAGTAATAGCTAAGAGGTGAGGTCATCTACAATAGTTGTCATAGTGACTGCTGATGTTTTATTTATAGACATACTGTATATATTCATGATCTATGTACATGTCATATGATATATACTGTATATATTATATAAATACACTACCATTCAAAAGTTTGGGGTCACTTAGAAATGTCCTTGTTTTTGAAAGAAAAGAAATTGTCCATTAAAATAACATCAAACTGATCAGAAATACAGTGTATACATTGTTAATGTTGTAAATGACTATTGTAGCTGGAAACTGATGATTATTTATGTAATATCTACATTGGGGTACAGAGGCCCATTATCAACAACCATCGCTCCAGTGTTCCAATGGCACGTTATGTTAGCTAATCCAAGTTTATCATTTTAAAAGGCTAATTGATCATTAGAAAACCCTTATGTTATATTATGTTAGCACAGCTGAAAACTGTTGTGTTGATTGTCAATAGGAACATGCCATACTAGCACTATGTAATGTGCAAAGCAGAAAGGACTTTATCGTAGCGTGGTTTTGACAGGTTCGCTTGAGTCCAAGACTGTGGATCAATTCATGTACTTTCTCAGTATTACCCGAGAGGTACTTGTGGAGTTGGCTCAACAGGATTAGGTACAGATGGTGGTTTCGCTGCATATCACAGAGATCCCACAGCCACAGACCTAATAAATTACTAAAATGTACTAACATTAATATGTATGAACTCTGATAGCAACATCGTTAATGGAAGAACAGTTTATTGAATATGGCTATTGTTCTTTCATCTCAACAATTCACCAATAGAAACCTATGCTCCTGTACAACTTCTACCTTTTCCACTCGACTCACAATTAACAATTTACTGTTCAAAACTACTCACAATATTAATTGCAGATTAGAGATTACAGATTAACCACTGTAATGTGCAATAGTCCTACTAATTGATTTTCTCGAGTTTCATTTACCAGCAATGAGATAAATGTAATTTCCTAACAAATGTTCTGCTTTCACTTTTCAAACACTTCTAGCCATTAACAATTTCATTACATATTAATGACTTACTGTTTAGTGATGGCTGACAACTGGCTCACAGTAACTCAAATATGCTTTTAGATGGGTGATGTTCATCATAACCATACTAATACCTCTCTCCTCTCTCTTACCCCTCTTGTGACTGGTCTTGTTTTTGCATGTTCTAGCTAACGAGCTCACAGACCCATGCTCTCTTGACTTTGACCCTGGATTGGCGTGCAAAAACCATCAGGCTAAGTGGTTCTTTGACAGAAAGAATGGGATCTGTACCCAGTTCTGGTATGGTGGTTGTGAAGGCAATGGCAATAGGTTCGAGACTGAAGCCCAGTGCTTGAAATGCTGCATGAGGTCAGGTGAGTGGTCCTTGTTGCCAGGTTTTCTGAAAGCTTATAGAGGCTCTTTGCACCTGACTGGTCTACTTTGACAAAACTAACTAAGTAGCCAATTGTTGACTGTCTTTTGCTTAATAACAGCTGTTTTAAGCAGTCCTGATAGCTCATGTCATGCTTTTGAAAGCAAATGCATATTATGTTACCTGGTTAGCTAGCTGATAAGCTAACCATGGTACTTTTGTATATTGTTACTTGAGTGTTATTTCATGTGACATACACCAAAGTCACCTATCATGACTGTACACAACATCTATTATATCATGCTATCACACTGTAAAAACAGCTCTATGACATATAGTTCAATTAAAGTGTTATGGGTTGTTGTAGATCAGTTGGTAAAAGGTTGACTTCAGAAACTCTTTTTTTCTTATTCTACATCACCAGAACCTGAGCAACAAGTGGAACAGCTTCAGACTGAGATCCTTTCAGTTCCCGGTAAGTAAAGCCATTAATATACACTGAAAACAATATATATAAATGCAACAATTCCATAGATTTGACTGAGTTAGAGTCCATATATGGAAATTAGGCCCTAATCTATGGATTTCACATGACTGGGAATACAGATATGCTTCTGTTGGTCACAGATACCTTAAAAAAACAGGTAGGGGCATGGATAAGAAAACCATGCAGCACACAACACATCTTCTTCGCCTAAAGTTGATCAAGCTGTTGAGTGTCGTCTGTGGAATGTTGTCCCACTCCTATTAAATGGCTGTGCGAACTGGATATTGGCGGGAACTGGAACACACTGTCATAAACGTCGATCCAGAGCATCCCACACATGCTCAATGGGTGACATGTCTGGTGAGTATGCAGGCCATGGAAGAACTGGGAGATTTTCAGCTTCCAGGAATTGTGTACAGATCCTTGCGACATGGGGCTGTGCATTATCATGCTGAAACATAATGTGATGGCAGTGGATGAATGGTACGACAATGGTTCTCAGGATATCGTCACGGTATCTCTGTGCATTCAAATTGCAATTGAAAAAAATGCAATTGTGTTCATTGTCCGTAGCTTATGACTGCCCATACCATAACGCCATCACCACCATGGGGCACAAATCACTCGCCCACATCACTCGCCCACATCTGCCATCTGCTCGGTACAGTTGAAACCGGGATTCATCTGTGAAGAGCACACTTCTCCAGCATGCCAGTAGCCATCGAAGATGAGCATATGCCCACTGAAGATGGTTACAACGCCGAACTGCAGTCAGGTCAAGACCCTAGTGAGGACTATGAGCATGCAGATGATGGTTTCTGACAGTTTGTGCAGAAATTCTTTGGCTGTGCAAAGCCACAGTTTCATCAGCTGTCCAGGTGGCTGGTCTCAAACATTCTACAGGTGAAAAAGCTGGATGTGGAGGTCCTGGACTGGCGTGGTTACACATGGTCTGCGGTTGTGAGGCCAGTTGGATGTACTGCCAAATTCTCTAAAATGATGTTGGAGGTGGCTTATAGTAGAGAAATTAAAAATACATTACCTGGCAACAGCTCTGGTGGACATTTTTGAGTTGCCAATTTTCACGCTCAACAGTTTCCCATCTGCTATCAAGAATGGTCCTCCACCCAAAGGACACCCAGCTAATGGCAGGCCAGTAGTCAAAGAGGGTCATTGATGAAAGAGGAAAAAATAGGCTGACAAAGCAACAGACCGGCTACAGTTAGTCAACTGACAGTCCAGTACAACATTGGTGCCCAAAGACCCATAAAATAATATCTTTACACAAAAGCGGTATGGCAGCCCACGACCTTACATAGTTCCACTTTTTTCAGCAAAAAACAAGGAATTGCAGTTGCAGTGGATCGAAAACACTCGACATGGAGGTTTGTAAAAACATTGCCTGGTCTGATGAATCCCAGTTCCTGCTGTTTCATGCTGATGGGAGGACTAGGCTATGGAGAAAACCACATGAGTACATGCATCCATCATTCCGCATGTCAACATTGCAGGCTGGTGGTGTGAGGGTGTTGGGTATGTTTCCATGGCACACATTGGGCCCCTTGATAAAAGTGGAGCAACGGTTGAATACCATAGGATATCTGAACATCATTGCCAGGTGCATCCTTTCACGGCAGCAGTGTATCCATCTACAAATAGATTTTTTTTCAGCAGGATAATGCCCCATTCCACAACGCTAGGATTGTCCAGGAATGGTTCCACGAAAATGACAGTGACGACAGATTACTGCAGTGGCCTTCCCAGTCACCAGATCTCAATCCAATTGAGCATCTGTGGAATGAGATTGAACGAGCTATTCGGAGTAGAGATCCACAACCAGCCAACTTGACACAACTGTGGGAAGCATTGGAGTCAACATGGGCCAGCATCCCTTTGGAATGCTTTTGACACCTTGTAGAGTCCATGCCCCGATGAATTGAGGCTGTTCTGAGGCCAAAAGTGGGTACAACACAATATTCCTAATGTGTTGTACATATATGCCATTTAGTAGATACTTTTATCAAATGCAACTTAGTCGATATGGCATACAATTTACACATGGGTAGTCCCAGGAATCGAACCCACTACCCTGGCATTACAAGCACCGTGCTCTACCAACTGAGCTACAAAGGACCACTATTCTCAGACTATGGTGGAAAAAACATGCCTCACATTTAGTTGTGGTCTCTCATCTTAATACATTACAGCCTGATCCATTCCAACTACCTCTGTAGAACATATGACCGGCTTTGATCGCTGTTGAGTGCGTCATCCAAATGCTTTGCGGTTCAGCTGACATAAACATGAAAGCATTTCCTCCTAACCAACATGTCTAGGTTTCAGGCAGGCAACTCTGACTCTCAACTGAAACATGATTTAAATTCAGTCCTCTTGCCCAGATCCGTTGAAAACAGTGATATATAATCTCTACTGTAGCAGGTTATATACATTGCGTAACACAATTTCCTCGGTCTGTGTTCACTTTGGAAACAAAGATTCCCTTTGTGTCTGGCTATAAACCCTCCATTGCCTCTGAATGAAGTATGGAATGAGTGAAAAGCCAAGCATGGAGAAAGGGAAAGTTATACTTTAGTCTTTGCTGAGACCGGGCCAAGTCATAAGCGTGGAGCAAATTAATGAAGAGGGCTATTCTTTGCATGGTTCATTGTGTTTTGGACTAGTGAACTTTGCAAAAATGAGCCTGATTAAGTGGTTCACTGTCAGACTTAGTTTTCCTAGGTCTTGGCCTAAATGGGCAGCAGAGAGTTCTTATTATGATCTGTAATACTGTAAACTATATTCGAGATCTTTAGTTTGAAGAAGGAATGGCTTGTGGTGGGGAGTGCTTTCTCTCAAGTTGTATATCATTTTTCCCCTCTATTATGTTACAATTAATATCCATTTGGATCAACTATTGGATCATACAGGCATCCCCAAAAACACGTGGACAAATATTCAACATAAACAGATGTCATGTCAATGGATAACAGATGTCCCTGTTCTGTGTTATCCTGAAATGAATTCCAACATGTCTCCACAAACAAAAACTGACAACATGTTTATTGACGTTGGATGTCATTCGATGTTCATTCCCACTGCATGAAGCATGTTCTGTACACACTACACCTGCAAAAACATGTCCTTAGCTACACCATTGTATTATATCCTAACAGTGTACCTTTTCAGAGCAGAGTGTTCTGCGGTGTCCTTGCTTTCCTATGTGCACAATGCATAGGCTTTGGCTAAACGGCTTAACCCTGGTTTTCGAACCATGTCAGACACATATTCATTGGCCTGCCTATTCTCACCTCCCTCACAGCGGCCTTGACAGGAGTGGAAATCTGTCAGCTCCCCAAAGAGGAAGGGGCATGCGCAAAGTTTGTTCTCAAGTGGCACTACGATGCACTCAGCAAGAGCTGCTCACGCTTCTGGTACGGAGGCTGTGGCGGCAACCAGAATCGCTTCGAAACTCAAGAGGAGTGTGAGAAGGCCTGTGGAAAAGCAGGTGGGTCTAGCTAGTCATATATATCTGTGTGTGTCTTTGTCTGTCTCTGCTATTGCCTGTCCATCTATTTTTCCATTCATTCATCTAGTCTGTCTATTTGTACAATAATTATATTTAGTTGCTGGTGTCTGTCGAACTGTCGATATGTCCATCTATTTAGTCATCGGTCTGTATACACTGAGTATACAAAACATTAAGAACTTGTTAAATCCACTTCAATCAGTATAGATGAAGGGAAGGAGACAGGTTAAATAAGGATTTTTAAGCCTTGAAACAAGTGAGAAATGGATTGTGTGTGTGTGCCATTCAGAGGGTGAATGGGCAAGACAAAAGATTTAAGTCCCGTTGAACCGGGTGTGGTAGTAGGTGCCAGGTGCAACTGTTTGTGTCAAGAACTGCAACGCTGCTGGGTTTTTCACACTCAACAGTTTCACGTGTGTATCAAGACTGTTCCACCACCCAAAATGTAACGTAATTTTTTGGAAAGTGTTCGTAATGTTTCGTATACTCTGTGTATTTATCTAGTAATTTAACCGTCGGCTGTCAACTCACCTCCTTGTAGTTAGATATACACTATATATAAAAAAATATGTGGACACCACTTCAAATTAGTAGATTTGGCTATTTCAGCCATACCCGTTGCTGACAGGTGTATAAAATCGAGCACATAGCCATGTAATCTCCATAGACAAACATTGGCAGTAGAATAGCCTTACTGAAAACCTGTTCCATGTTCCATCTGTCAATCCACCTAAAACTAATTTCTCAGGGACAGACATGCTATTGCAAATATTCTGTATGTGTAAATAAATGCTCAGTGGAGTTTTCCTTCAATCTTGTCCTGAGGGCAGCTCTGCCTCGAGGGCAAAAGGCATGGGATTGGTTGGATGAAAGCCGCGCAAACCCCGAGCGGCACTCACAGCGACGAGTGAGAATGAAAGGAAAGAGAAGAAAAGGCTCGCTAGGTGGTAGGTTGGTGGTAGAATGGGGGCATAACAAAGGTTTCTATATGCAAAGTTGCTCTTTCGAATCTTACCACAACCCCTAACCTTTACCAATAACATTTATTTGATAAACTTAACCCAACACCTAACCCTAACCTTAGCCAATTGGGATTACGTGTCTAAACTTAACCAGTCACATTTCACTACTAACGTTAACCAATCACATTTGATTCTGCCCTCGAGGTAGACCTGCCCTCAGAACAAGATCAAATAAGGGAAACTCCAAAATGCAGGGAGAATTGGTGTTGTGTTAAAATCATGTTTGTCTTCTTTCCTGCTTCTCACCGACAGCACCTGTCAACCAAGGAGTCATTGCCGCAATACGAACATAGGAGGACATTGACTCATTGTCAACATATTCCTCTTCTGAGATTCGGAAGAAAACCAATTCAAATGGCCAAAGAAAAGCTATACCAAAGGAAAGGTGGCTGCACTGGATTCCATGAACAGGATTTGATCAAAAACAATCTTGAAGTAGTCTTTTTCACAAAATGAAAGCAACACAATTTGCTGCATGATTTTTCCTACTGGTGCTACATAGTGTTTTTTAGTTCTCTGATGGAGTTGCAGAGTACATCCAGTGTTTGTAATGTAAAACATTCTGCAACAGTTACACCATATGTTTAACATAAAATAATAAACTCATGAGAATAAGGTTGTATAATTAAAATGTATGTGTATGACCATCTTGGGACAGAGATGATCAATAAATCGTTATTTACACACACACACAGGTCCACAATGACTTTGAAAGGGTCATCATAGGTTTATTTTACTTCACTATATAAGTAAGTAAGCATTTCACTGTTAATCTACACATGTTGTTTACAAAGCATGTGATGAATAACATTTGATTTGATATATCCCCCAATTTACTTTCCCTCACCATGCCAAATACTCTCCTAGTTGCAGAGTTCACGCTGATGCTAACACAAGTCCTACCTGGCAGTGTGTATATAATGAGTTAAACCAATTTCTCAGCATCAAAAGGAATTCATCATGTAACGTCAATGCACTTCTGGAACCACTGCCTCAAACACATGTTCCAGTTTTTGAATATGGAATGTAATTGTCAAGCTGTTTTTTGTTTTGTTTTACTAAACTTTGTGTTTCATCTGGGAACGGGGGAAATAAAAATGAATTAGACTTTCTAATAAACTCGAGCATTGAATTTCTTCTTTTTGATCTCTTGAATCACCAACTATGCAACACGCTGTGTATCTAACATCAAAACGTAGAATCAAAGAGCAAAAGACTGGAGAAAATGCAGAGGGAAGGAATTAAACCAATGAAACTCTATTTTTGAACATGGGAATCAAATGGACAGGACTGTGTAAAAGAGGAAATTCAGGGTCTGGGCTGCAAGGCTGAAGGAAATCTGGTACATGACTCAGTTTGAGAGCAAAGCCCTTGTAAAGTACTGACTGTTCCTTGGGGCCTGTGAAATGTCAGAGTGACCAAGAAAGAGACAAAGGCCAAAAGTGAAAAAGGAAGATCTTAAGCACAACAAATTCTACCATATTGCATGAATTGGATTTGTAACATATCACACAAATTGCAAAATTTGTATGATATCATACAAATTGTTACATTCATATCACACCAAATGAATGGTGTAGTACACAATTGGATGACTTAGTAAACAAATAAAGGGGGCTAGTTTTGGCTCGTGAGCACCACTTTCAAAACGACTGTCTGAAATTATACAAAAGTTTGTGAGTGCATCTTTAACAGAGTGTGTGTGTGCATCTGATACTGACACAACATAGGGTAATTTTGTATCATTTGTGAGAGGAGTAGGAAAAGGTCCAGCAAAGCACTTACAGAAGTCACTTGAGTTTAGGGATTGATCATCTAACCAGTAAAGAAGTTGAGATGGGACTACTAGCACCATTTAAGTATTATATTCCACTGTTGAAAATAGAATTGCCGTGATATGCACAACTCCATTGTGTCCTCCTCCCAGAGCGCTAAGAACCTTGGCGTGATCCTGGACAACACCCTGTCGTTCTCAACTAACATCAAGGCGGTGGCCCGTTCCTGTAGGTTCATGCTCTACAACATCCGTAGAGTACGACCCTGCCTCACACAGGAAGCGGCGCAGGTCCTAATCCAGGCACTTGTCATCTCCCGTCTGGATTACTGCAACTCGCTGTTGGCTGGGCTCCCTGCCTGTGCCATTAAACCCCTACAACTCATCCAGAACGCCGCAGCCCGTCTGGTGTTCAACCTTCCCAAGTTCTCTCACGTCACCCCGCTCCTCCGCTCCCTCCACTGGCTTCCAGTTGAAGCTCGCATCCGCTACAAGACCATGGTGCTTGCCTACGGAGCTGTGAGGGGAACGGCACCTCAGTACCTCCAGGCTCTGATCAGGCCCTACACCCAAACAAGGGCACTGCGTTCATCCTCTGGATAAGAGCGTCTGCTAAATGACTTAAATGTAAATGTATATGATTGGCTTACTACTGTACTCATTAAGTTGATGCATTCATCTTCTAAGTGATCAAGTTCACGTTCATTGTGACGAGAAAGTATTTATCTGTGGTCTATTATTGTTCTTCATTACAGCATTAACTTGTCTTGACCTGTCTCGCCAAGTAGGACTTGTACACCATACTTTTTCTGTCTCTGTGTCCAGTATGAAGGAAATTAGAGGTAGTTTCGCAAGCTAATGCTAACTAGCATTAGCGCAATGAGCAGATACCCATAGACTTCCAGTCACTGCGCAAATGCTAGTTAGTAATCCTCACGCAGAGACATAAAAGTGGTATCCACGACTTCATCTGACTCCTGGAAAGTAGATAAAAACTGCCAAAATCCCAGAGTATCCCTTTGTGTGTATGAAAGCAACACTGACCCTTTCATGTCATAGGCAGGGATAATGGTGGCATTGTCCAAATAATTTACAGTGAGTCTCTCACCTTTGAAACACTGTAAGTCTGCATATTTTGTCTTGCACTTTCATGCTGGCTACAAAGAATATCCTGAACATTCACAAGTCACGTCCAAGGAGCTCCAACTGTGGACTGTGGAGGAAGAGGTGAACTATGGATTTGGACTTAGTACTGTTAGGGGGTCACTGGCCCCCTTCTCCAACTCAGCACAGTATCTCCAGATGTCCTGCCTCTGCAGTAGTTTTGATGGCCAAGACAGGACTGTACCCTTCACAACTACGTTCCTAAAGTCATATGCAAATGAGACATTTGGATCAGGGAGGGAGGGAAAAGCATTTAACTACCCCAATCTTTTTAATGTTGATCGCCATGCTAACTCGAATCAACAAGCAACAGCGTCCCAACTTTTTGACTGAACGTTCCTTGAACCCCTTTGGGAGTATTTGCTGTATCAAAAGATAACCGCTTTTTTGATTGGGCCATGCAAGACTCTCAAGACAAGCCCATGTTTGATTACGATTTTTGACGAGGATGACCACTACCCGAATGTGGGACAACAGGATGATTTTTTTTTTACATTACATTTAAGTCATTTAGCAGACGCTCTTATCCAGAGCGACTTACAAATTGGTGCTTTCACCTTATGACATCCAGTGGAACAGCCACTTTACAATAGTGCATCTAGGTATTTTAAGGGGGGGGGGAGGGGGGGGGAGGGGGGGGGGGTGAGAAGGATTACTTTATCCTATCCTAGAAGAGGTGGGGTTTCAGGTGTCTCCGGAAGGTGGTGATTGACTCCGCTGTCCTGGCGTCGTGAGGGAGTTTGTTCCACCATTGTGGGGCCAGAGCAGCGAACAGTTTTGACTGGGCTGAGCGGGAACTGTACTTCCTCAGTGGTAGGGAGGCGAGCAGGCCAGAGGTGGATGAACGCAGTGCCCTTGTTTGGGTGTAGGGCCTGATCAGAGCCTGGAGGTACTGAGGTGCCGTTCCCCTTACAGCTCCGTAGGCAAGCACTATGGTCTTGTAGCGGATGCGAGCTTCAACTGGAAGCCAGTGGAGAGTGCGGAGGAGCGGGGTGACGTGAGAGAACTTGGGAAGGTTGAACACCAGACGGGCTGCGGCGTTCTGGATGAGTTGTAGGGGTTTAATGGCACAGGCAGGGAGCCCAGCCAACAGCGAGTTGCAGTAATCCAGACGGGAGATGACAAGTGCCTGGATTAGGACCTGCGCCGCTTCCTGTGTGAGGCAGGGTCGTACTCTGCGGATGTTGTAGAGCATGAACCTACAGGAACGGGCCACCGCCTTGATGTTATTTGAGAACGACAGGGTGTTGTCCAGGATCACGCCAAGGTTCTTAGCGCTCTGGGAGGAGGACACAATGGAGTTGTCAACCGTGATGGCGAGATCATGGAACGGGCAGTCCTTCCCCGGGAGGAAGAGCAGCTCCGTCTTGCCGAGGTTCAGCTTGAGGTGATGATCCGTCATCCACACTGATATGTCTGCCAGACATGCAGAGATGCGATTCGCCACCTGGTCGTCAGAAGGGGGAAAGGAGAAGATTAATTGTGTGTCGTCTGCATAGCAATGATAGGAGAGACCATGTGAGGTTATGACAGAGCCAAGTGACTTGGTGTATAGCGAGAATAGGAGAGGGCCTAGAACAGAGCCCTGGGGGACACCAGTGGTGAGAGCACGTGGTGAGGAGACGGATTCTCGCCACGCCACCTGGTAGGAGCGACCTGTCAGGTAGGACGCAATCCAAGCGTGGGCCGCGCCGGAGATGCCCAACTCGGAGAGGGTGGAGAGGAGGATCTGATGGTTCACAGTATCGAAGGCAGCCGATAGGTCTAGAAGGATGAGAGCAGAGGAGAGAGAGTTAGCTTTAGCAGTGCGGAGCGCCTCCGTGATACAGAGAAGAGCAGTCTCAGTTGAATGACTAGTCTTGAAACCTGACTGATTTGGATCAAGAAGGTCATTCTGAGAGAGATAGCGGGAGAGCTGGCCAAGGACGGCACGTTCAAGAGTTTTGGAGAGAAAAGAAAGAAGGGATACTGGTCTGTAGTTGTTGACATCGGAGGGATCGAGTGTAGGTTTTTTCAGAAGGGGTGCAACTCTCGCTCTCTTGAAGACGGGAGGGACGTAGCCAGCGGTCAGGGATGAGTTGATGAGCGAGGTGAGGTAAGGGAGAAGGTCACCGGAGATGGTCTGGAGAAGAGAGGAGGGGATAGGGTCAAGCGGGCAGGTTGTTGGGCGGCCGGCCGTCACAAGACGCGAGATGTCATCTGGAGAGAGAGGGGAGAAAGAGGTCAGAGCACAGGGTAGAGCAGTGTGAGCAGAACCAGCGGTGTCGTTTGACTTAGCAAACGAGGATCGGATGTCGTCGACCTTCTTTTCAAAATGGTTGACGAAGTCATCTGCAGAGAGGGAGGAGGGGGAGGGGGAGGAGGATTCAAGAGGGAGGAGAAGGTGGCAAAGAGCTTCCTAGGGTTAGAGGCAGATGCTTGGAATTTAGAGTGGTAGAAAGTGGCTTTAGCAGCAGAGACAGAGGAGGAAAATGTAGAGAGGAGGGAGTGAAAGGATGCCAGGTCCGCAGGGAGGCGAGTTTTCCTCCATTTCCGCTCGGCTGCCCGGAGCCCTGTTCTGTGAGCTCGCAATGAGTCGTCGAGCCACGGAGCGGGAGGGGAGGACCGAGCCGGCCTGGAGGATAGGGGACATAGAGAGTCAAAGGATGCAGAAAGGGAGGAGAGGAGGGTTGAGGAGGCAGAATCAGGAGATAGGTTGGAGAAGGTTTGAGCAGAGGGAAGAGATGATAGGATGGAAGAGGAGAGAGTAGCGGGGGAGAGAGAGCGAAGGTTGGGACGGCGCGATACCATCCGAGTAGGGGCAGTGTGGGAAGTGTTGGATGAGAGCGAGAGGGAAAAGGATACAAGGTAGTGGTCGGAGACTTGGAGGGGAGTTGCAATGAGGTTAGTGGAGGAACAGCATCTAGTAAAGATGAGGTGAGCGTATTGCCTGCCTTGTGAGTAGGGGGGAAGGTGAGAGGGTGAGGTCAAAAGAGGAGAGGAGTGGAAAGAAGGAGGCAGAGAGGAATGAGTCAAAGGTAGACGTGGGGAGGTTAAAGTCGCCCAGAACTGTGAGAGGTGAGCCGTCCTCAGGAAAGGAGCTTATCAAGGCATCAAGCTCATTGATGAACTGTCCGAGGGAACCTGGAGGGCGATAAATGATAAGGATGTTAAGCTTGAAAGGGCTGGTAACTGTGACAGCATGGAATTCAAAGGAGGCGATAGACAGATGGGTAAGGGGAGAAAGAGAGAATGACCACTTGGGAGAGATGAGGATCCCGGTGCCACCACCCCGCTGACCAGAAGCTCTCGGGGTGTGCGAGAGCACGTGGGCGGACGAAGAGAGAGCAGTAGGAGTAGCGGTGTTGTCTGTGGTGATCCATGTTTCCGTCAGTGCCAAGAAGTCGAGGGACTGGAGGGAGGGATAGGCTGAGATGAACTCTGCCTTGTTGGCCGCAGATCTGCAGTTCCAGAGGCTACCGGAGACCTGGAACTCCACGTGGGTCGTGCGCGCTGGGACCACCAGATTAGGGTGGCCGCGGCCATGCGGTGTGGAGCGTTTGTATGGTCTGTGCAGAGAGGAGAGAACAGGGATGGACAGACACATAGTTGACAGGCTAGAGAAGAGGCTACGCTAATGCAGAGGAGATTGGAATGACAAGTGGACTACATGTCTCGAATGTTCAGAAAGTTAAGCTTACGTAGCAAGAATCTAATTGACTAAAATGATTAAAATGATACAGTACTGCTGAGGTAGGCTAGCTGCGTTGTTGACACTACCCTAATCAAGTCATTCCGTTGACTGTGAAGTTTCTACAATGCTGCTTTTCGGGGGCTAGCTGGCTAGCTAGAAGTGTTGGTTACGTTACGTTGCGTTAGGAGAACGACAATAGCTGGCTAGCTAACCTAGAAAATCACTCTAGACTACACAATTATCTTTGAAACAAAGGTGGCTATGTAGCTAGCTATGTAGCTAGCTACGATCAAACAAATCACACCGTTGGGACTGTAATGAAATGAAATGAAAATGTGATACTACCTGTGGAGCGAAGCGGAATGCGACCGGAATGCGAAAGTTCTATTCAGTAGACGTTGGCTGGCTGTTGGCTAGCTAGGAGTGTCTCCTACGTTAAGGACGACAAAATAGCTGGCTAGCTAACCTCGGTAAATTAAGATAATCACTCTAAGACTACACACTCTAAACTACACAATTATCTTGGATACGAAGACAGCAAAGACAACTATGTAGCTAGCTAATACTACACTAATCAAGTCGTTCAGTTGAGTGTGATAGTTACTACAGTGCTACGGTAGCCGGTGAACGTATGCTAGCTGGCTAGCTGCTAGGCAGATAGGAGGACGACGAAATACGATAATAACGCAATTATCACTCTAAGACTCCACACTCTAAACTACACAATTATCTTGGATACGAAGACAGCAAAGACAACTATGTAGCTAGCTAACACTACACTAATCAAGTCGTTCAGTTGAGTGTGATAGTTACTACAGTGCTACGGTAGACGGTGAACGTGTTGGGCAGATAGGAGGACGACGAAATACGATAATTACGCAATTATCTTTGATACAACGACGACTATGTAGCTAGCTAAGAAGAAATTGCTAAGATTAGACAAATCAGACCGTTGTACTATAATGAAATGTAATGAAATGTAATGAAAAAGTTATACAACCTGCAGACCGAAGCGCGGATGCGACCGGCTCGCTCCAACCCGGGACAATGAGTGAATAAATTTTTTGGGAAGCATTCCCATAACTTTAGAGAACATTCCCTTAAGAGGGAATTTCCTTACAGTAGGTCATTTAATAACGCTATCTTTGGAATGTTTCCAAGATGTGCAAGGAATGTTTCCAAGAGATCATCCCCTTAATGTCAAATACATCTTATCCAGAACACGGTTACCATGTTCTCAGAATTTAAGATATTAATGTTCTAGAACGATATTAATGTTAATGGGAACGTTGCAAGAACAGTCATGTGTCCAGTTTTCTGTGGGTTGGGAGAATATTCCATCTACACCCCACCAAACATACACAGGACATAGTTGCCATGTTCTCAGAACATATCGTCGATATTAATGTTCTAGACACATTTCATGGGAACGTTGCAAGAACATTCAAGTGTCCAGTCTTCTGAGGGTTAGGAGATTATTCCACCAAACATACACAGAAGATAAAATACGAATGTTCACACATTTTATGGGAACATTTCTGTGTATCAGTTGTCAGGACATCGCCTAATGGTCCCAAAGACCCCCAAGAAGTGGTTCATTACACATTGTAACTGTTGCTAAGCCAATCAAGACCCTGATTGGTGAACCAGTGACATCTCTTTGTCTGTTGGCAAGGTTAGGGATGCCCTCACACACTATATATTTGACACACTTTGATGTACATGTTTACATTGTGCATTTATACAGTATTATTATTCAACATCCTCACCTGGGATTTGAACATCAAAACCACCCGGTTCAAGGTATTCCGATCTTCCCACTACACCACAATGTCTGTGTCAGGTATTGGTTAATTTGATTATTCTCATAATTGATTTGATTTATTTATTTCAGCAATTTAAGGGCTGTCTGTATAGTGGTCTAATGTTGGTGGGAAATGGTAACCTGTTTTAATTATACTCCTAATTCACTATGATCAATAAAATAGCTTTTCTTCAGTGTACTTTTAACAGAGCAGAGATTTACTTCAAAGTGCATTCACTCTACTCCTTACACCTCTCAAGTAGTTATACGTACATAAGTGACTAGGGATGAGGGGTTAGGGTTTCTTCTGGACAGGGCCTAACTATACTGCCCCAATAAGCACATCCCGAGAGATATTGTCACGCCCTGAACATATAGAGTCTTTTTATTCTCTATTTTGGTTAGGTCGGGGTGTGGCTAGGGTGGGTAATCTAGGTTGTTTTATTTCTATGTTGGCCAGGTATGGTTCCCAATCAGAGGCAGCTGTTTATCGTTGTCTCTGATTGGGGATCATATTTAGGCAGCCCACTGTGTTTTTGGGGATCTTGTTTATGTGTAGTTGCCTGTGAGCACTCCATAGCTTCACGTGTCCATTGCTCTTTATTGTTTTGTTGTGCGGTTCACTTCTAATAAAAAATGTTGAACCGATTTCACGCTGTGCTTTGGTTCGAATGTTCTTACGACGATCGTGACAGAAGATCCCACCACACCAGGACCAACCTGCATGCCCAGGAGGAGAAGGTATCCTGGACTTGGGATGAGATCTTGGATGGGAAGGGATCCTGGACTTGGGAGGAAATCCTGGCAGCAGACGCAAGGAGAGAAGGGAGGACAGCGACGACACCGGGGTTCGCGGCCACAAAGAAAGCCCAAACGTTTTTTGGAGGGGGCATACGGGGTGGTCGGAGGAGACGAGGAGTGAACCGGAGCCAATCTGGGAGAAGATGGAGAAATTGGAGGAGAGTGAACGGAGAGAGTCAGAGACCGTCAGTGGTTTGATGGAGAAATTGGGGGGGGGAGAGAAATGAGAGAGTTGTTGTGTTGGTGTCTGAGGCACGACATTCGCAATAAGGAGCGTGTTATCAGTCTGATGCCACCTAGGTCAGCTCTCTGTACTCATCCTGAGGAGCGTGCTCTCTGTCTGGTAAAATCTGTGCCCGCTCCACACCAGGTCTCCAGTAAGCTTCCCTAGTCCTGTACGTCCTGGGCCAGCTCTGCGCACTCGCCTTGAGGTGTGTTTCACCAGTCCGGTACCACCTGTGCCAGCTCCACGCACTTGCCCTGAAGTGTGTGTCACCAGTCTGGTACCACCTGTGCCGGCTCCACGCACTAGGCCTCCAGTGCGCCTCCCCAGTCTGGTACATCCTGTGTCCGCTCCTCGCACTTGCCCTGAAGTGTGTGTCACCAGTCTGGTACCACCTGTGCCAGCTCCATGCACTAGGCCTCCAGTGCGCCTCCCCAGCCTGGTACTACTAGTAGTAGGTAGCCCTACTCGGATGGTATCGCGCCGTCCCAATCTTCGCTCTCTCTCCCCCGCTACTCTCTCCTCTTCCATCCTATCATCTCTTCCCTCTGCTCAAACCTTCTCCAACCTATCTCCTGATTCTGCCTCCTCAACCCTCCTCTCCTCCCTTTCTGCATCCCTTGATTCTCTATGTCCCCTATCCTCCAGGCCGGCTCGGTCCTCCCCTCCTGCTCCGTGGCTCGACGACTCATTGCGAGCTCACAGAACAGGGCTCCGGGCAGCCGAGCGGAAATGGAGGAAAACTCGCCTCCCTGCGGACCTGGCATCCTTTCACTCCCTCCTCTCTACATTTTCCTCTTCTGTCTCTGCTGCTAAAGCCACTTTCTACCACTCTAAATTCCAAGCATCTGCCTCTAACCCTAGGAAGCTCTTTGCCACCTTCTCCTCCCTCCTGAATCCTCCTCCCCCTCCCCCCCCCTCCCTCTCTGCAGATGACTTCGTCAACCATTTTGAAAAGAAGGTCGACGACATCCGATCCTCGTTTGCTAAGTCAAACGACACCGCTGGTTCTGCTCACACTGCCCTACCCTGTGCTCTGACCTCTTTCTCCCCTCTCTCTCCAGATGAAATCTCGCGTCTTGTGACGGCCGGCCGCCCAACAACCTGCCCGCTTGACCCTATTCCCTCCTCTCTTCTCCAGACCATTTCCGGAGACCTTCTCCCTTACCTCACCTCGCTCATCAACTCATCCCTGACCGCTGGCTACGTCCCTTCTGTCTTCAAGAGAGCGAGAGTTGCACCCCTTCTGAAAAAACCTACACTCGATCCCTCCGATGTCAACAACTACAGACCAGTATCCCTTCTTTCTTTTCTCTCCAAAACTCTTGAACGTGCCGTCCTGGGCCAGCTCTCCCGCTATCTCTCTCAGAATGACCTTCTTGATCCAAATCAGTCAGGTTTCAAGACTAGTCATTCAACTGAGACTGCTCTTCTCTGTATCACGGAGGCCCTCCGCACTGCTAAAGCTAACTCTCTCTCCTCTGCTCTCATCCTTCTAGACCTATCGGCTGCCTTCGATACTGTGAACCATCAGATCCTCCTCTCCATCCTCTCCGAGTTGGGCATCTCCGGCGCGGCCCACGCTTGGATTGCGTCCTACCTGACAGGTCGCTCCTACCAGGTGGCGTGGCGAGAATCTGTCTCCTCACCACGCGCTCTCACCACTGGCGTCCCCCAGGGCTCTGTTCTAGGCCCTCTCCTATTCTCGCTATACACCAAGTCACTTGGCTCTGTCATAACCTCACATGGTCTCTCCTATCATTGCTATGCAGAAGACACACAATTAATCTTCTCCTTTCCCCCTTCTGATGACCAGGTGGCGAATCGCATCTCTGCATGTCTGGCAGACATATCAGTGTGGATGACGGATCACCACCTCAAGCTGAACCTCGGCAAGACGGAGCTGCTCTTCCTCCCGGGGAAGGACTGACCATTCCATGATCTCGCCATCACGGTTGACAACTCCATTGTGTCCTCCTCCCAGAGCGCTAAGAACCTTGGCGTGATCCTGGACAACACCCTGTCGTTCTTAACTAACATCAAGGCGGTGGCCCGTTCTTGTAGGTTCATGCTCTACAACATCCGCAAGAGTACGACCCTGCCTCACACAGGAAGCAGCGCAGGTCCTAATCCAGGCACTTGTCATCTCCCGTCTGGATTACTGCATGTGCCATTAAACCCCTACAACTCATCCAGAACGCCGCAGCCCGTCTGGTGTTCAACCTTCCCAAGTTCTCTCACGTCACCCCGCTCCTCCGCTCTCTCCACTGGCTTCCAGTTGAAGCTCGCATCCGCTACAAGACCATGGTGCTTGCCTACGGAGCTGTGAGGGGAACGGCACCTCAGTACCTCCAGGCTCTGATCAGGCCCTACACCCAAACAAGAGCACTGCGTTCATCCACCTCTGGCCTGCTCGCCTCCCTACCACTGAGGAAGTACAGTTCCCGCGCAGCCCAGTCAAAACTGTTTGCTGCTCTGGCCCCCCAATGGTGGAACAAACTCCCTCACGACGCCATGACAGCGGAGTCAATCACCACCTTCCGGAGACACCTGAAACCCCACCTCTTTCAGGAATATCTAGGATAGGATAAAGTAATCCTTCTCACCCCCCCCCTTAAAAGATTTAGATGCACTATTGTAAAGTCGCTGTTCCACTGGATGTCTTAAGGTGAACGCACCAATTTGTAAGTCGCTCTGGATAAGAGCGTCTGCTAAATGACTTAAATGTAAATGTAAATGGTACGTCCTGTGCCTGCTCCTCGCACCCGCCCTGAAGTGCGTATCACCAGTCCGGTGCCACCTGTGCCGGTTCCAAGCACCAGGCCTCCAGTGCACCTTCCCAGTCCTGTACATCCTGTGCCTGCTCCTCGCACTCGACCTGAAGTGCGTGTCACCAGTCCGGTGCCACCTGTGCCGGTTCCACGCACCAGGATTCCGGCGACGATTCACAGTTCAGAGCTTCCGGCGACGGTCCCCAGTCCAGAGTTTCCGGTAACGTTCCCCAGTCCAGAGCTTCTGGCAACGGTCCCCAGCCCAGAGCTTCCGGCGACGGTCCCCAGCCCAGAGCTTCCGGCGACGGTTTCCAGTCCAGAGCTTCCAGCGACGGTTCCCAGTCCAGAGCTTCCGGCGATGGTCCGCAGTCCAGAGCTTCCGGCGGCGGTTCACAGTCCGGAACCTCCTACGACGGTCCCCAGTCCAGAGTTTCCGGTAACGTTCCCCAGTCCAGAGCTTCTGGCAACGGTCCCCAGCCCAGAGCTTCCGGCGACGGTCCCCAGCCCAGAGCTTCCGGCGACGGTTTCCAGTCCAGAGCTACCAGCGACGGTTCCCAGTCCAGAGCTTCCGGCGATGGTCCGCAGTCCAGAGCTTCCAGCGGCGGTTCACAGTCCAGAACCTCCTACGACGGTCCACAGTCCAGAACCTCCTGCGACGTTCCACGGTCCGGAACCTTCAGCGACCATCCTCGGTCCTGAACCTCCAGCGAGGGTCAACGGTCCGGAGCTTCCAGGCGTCCAGTCCAGCTCCAAGGCCGGAGCCTTCCTCTGCGCTGGTGTCCTGAGTCATTAAAACTTGTTTTTCAACCACTCCACACATTTTTTGTTAACAAGCTATAGTTTTGCAAGTCGGTTATGACATCTACTTTGTGCACGACACAAGTAAAATAGAACTGTTGGGCCATAATGACAATTGTTTTTGTTTGGAGGAAAAACGGGGATGCTTGCAAGCCGAAGAACACCATCCCAACCGTGAAGCACGGGGGTGGCAGCTTCATGTTGTTGGGGTGCTTTGCTGCAGGAGGGACTGGTGGACTTCAAAAAATAGATGGCATCATGAGGAGGAAAAGTATGTGGATAAATTGAAGCAACATCTCAAGACATCAGTCAGGAAGTTAAAGCTTGGTCGCAAATGGGTCTTCCAAATGGACAATGACCCCTAGCATACTTCCAAAGTTGTGGCAAAATGGCTTAAGGACAACAAAGTCAAGATTTTGGAGTGGCCATCACAAATCCCTGACCTCAATCCCATAGAAAATGTGTGGGCAGAACTGAAAAAGCGTGTGTGAGCAAGGAGTCCCACAATCCTGACTCAGTTGCACCAGCTCAGGAGGAATGGGCCAAAATTCAACCAAAGTTATTGTGGGAAGCTTGTGGAAGGCTAACCAAAACATTTGACCCAAGTTAAACAATTTAAAGGTAATTTAAAGGTAATGCTACCAAATACTAATTGAAATTAAAGCTGAAATAAATCATTCTCTCTACTATTATTCTGACATTTCCCATTCTTAAAATAAAGTGGCGATCCTAACTGACTTAGGACAGGGAATATTTACTAGGATTAAATGTCAGGAATTGTGAAAAACTGAGTTTAAATGTATTTGGCTGTACGTGTGTAATTCTAATGGCATGGAATCAGACTTGCACAAATACACGAACACTCACAAAAACCGTTATGCACTCTGACACATATACACATACTGGATACAAGCTCCATTCTGTTTTTCGTGCTTGCTCGGCATGTTCTTTGTTTGTAAAACGATCACAACATATCCATCCCCGTCACAATTACAACCCATTAACCTGCAATCCACTGTTTGCATTGATTAACACTTTAAGCTGTGATAAATAACCAGCACACATTCCAAGTGTCACCTCGTATCACATATCTCAGAGGGGCTCACACAGCTTAACATTAACATGGCTCCCAGTGCGGTTATGTGAACTTGATAAGCGGCGTGTGGATTTTAACACCTTCTCCTCTGCTGCCACAGCCGAGTTAGGTAGCTTCTCCATGATTATCCAAGAGGTGTGGTTCATCCTGGGAGAGAAGAACTGGCAGTGCAAACTTCTAAGTTGTCAGCCATCCATGTACAACAGAAACGAGGGCCAGGCGAGACTGGCACCAACTGTGTCAGAGTTTCCTTTGGGCACGAAGAGTGACTAAGTGGCGTACTGCAGGGCATTCAGCATGGGCCAAAGAAAACGTCCCTTTCCTTGCCACTATGATACCACCATCTGCCGAATTAATTAACTCCATTTACCACACAAATCATGGTATTGGTTTCCATTTAACAATACAAGTGACAGGGGTCACAAAGAACCCTGTCTAAAACCATACATTTAGTTTTAAAAAGTATGTCTAAAACCATGTTATACTACTGTTAACCTTATTTTGAAAGGTAGGTGTGTATTCATGCTGTCACAGAGCTCCACATTTTGGTAATTTGGTAAAGGCTGTGATTAACGTTGTAACGTTGGTAGGGGACAAATTACACTAGGCTACTAAGTAGTTACCAACCTATTGGTTAATCAACAGAGGCAGTAGCTAGGCAAGTCCTGTAATGATACAATATGATATTTCTGGGTTTGTGAACCACTTGTATTTGCCTCATTACTATGTTGTGTTTGAAGGCTTGTGGCTCAGCGTGTGATGTCACATGACTGAGACTAGGAAAGGACAGGGCTTTCTCACAAATTGAACCAAAGAAATGACATTGGTCATTCAGTTGAAGCAAAGGAATTATTTTATGTATACGTATGGTTCCAAGTTTTTCCTGACCATGTGACCTGACCAGGAAAAATTATGGCACCTATATATAAGTATGCTCAGTGCTCAAGTTTTCTGTCTGCATGTGTCGTTTTCCCTTTGTTCACCGTGACAGATGTGTTCCTTATTGAAACCATTTAGACTGAGTATAAGAGAGATCTCATCAAACTGACTCTGTTGGCTTTGCAGTATGCTGGCTATGCCAACACAGTGGTCTGTTTCCCCTCTGCTCAGCTTGATGAGTCATAGAGTGTCATGAGACTGTGTAGACATTGTTAGAGGGAGGGTCAATGATATTTCAGTTATAGGCCAAGAACTTACCGTACTGAAGCAGATCTCTAAGGTTGCGTGTCTTGTGCAAACCTAAGGTCTTTCCTCAACTTTTTGATTGAGGCTGGAGCATCCACATAATACTCCTCTAGGGCGCAGAAGTGGAAAGAAGCAATGTCTTTGCACTGAAGGAAATTGCGTCAAAAGGCCATTAAGCAATACCGTGCAGCATCAAGGTGAAAGTCCTCGTGCACTTGTGGTATGTCAGTGTCAGTCCGTGCTCCAGATGATGAATGTGTCGAGGTTAAACTGAGAGTGTGGGAAGAGATATACTGCCTTGGTAGTAATGTCTGTGGTTGAGTGGGAGTGGGAAAGAGAGAAATAAAGAAAGGAGGAGATAGCTCTCCACCACTATGCTCAGCAGCACCACACATGCCAAAGCTACAACGGTCGGTGGTGATTCATTCCTCTGGCTCGCCGTCTTTCCAAAGGAGCCATAAAAGCCTGGACCCTTAATGGGTTTCACATTGAGCAGCCTAGCTGTAAATACACTCAATTTATCTGCAGGGCTGAGTCACAGTGGAAACTCTCTCTAGACTCCAAACTGTTTCTTTCTCTCATCGATCCCCTTGAGGGCAGGCATCCTGTGGCACAACCATAAACAGTCAGTCGGCCGCCATTCTCCTCCTGGACTTCCCCGATGCTGAGTGTGCAAGTCGGCAAATCTCCCAGGACTGGCCACTGCCATAACTCTGCTAAGTAAAACAGTAAGATGTGGGGAGGGCTTGGAGATCTGAGGCAAACGAGGCAGTGAGGGCCACTGTACTGTTAAAAGTCAAGTGAAAGAAGATTCTGACTAGAAACTTCATACAGAGAGAAGGAATGCTATATTCCTTTGTGAACGTACAACTTTGTAATAGTAATAATATATGCATAAACACAATGCAACCATACACCTGGAATGATATGCAACCGTGACACTTTTTGCAATTGTGTCAAAATAAGGTAACATTTTTGTAATTTTACTCACTCCCGATTTTGGGGCAGTACACTGTTTCAAAAACTTAATCTCAGGCTGAATAAAATGAAGAACAGATGTTTTGTCTGTTCTTCATTTTATTCACCCTGAGAGTTTCACCATAGCAGGTTAAGGATTCACTTAGGTTTTTGAAACAGTGTACTTTCCAAAATCGGGAGTGAGCTAAATTACAGGTATTCATTCACCTGTTGAGTAGAGCTCAGCGAGAGAGAGAAAGAGAGGGAATTGTATCAACCATAGCAAGTTTTATCATTGAAGAACCTTGAGCCTCAACTAAGGTATCGTATCTTGTCATCTAGGGAAGAATCCTGCTGAATCTCTAGAGCCAGGGAAAGAGTTTAAAAACACATTCTGATAGGAGGAAATCATTACTCATTACATTCTGCAGTGTCTCCTGAGAGAAGCTCAAATGTTTCCACTCAAATGTTATTCGTATCATCAGACCACCTGAAATATTACCTAAAATGTGGAATTATTTTAGAGCCTTTGTTTATTTTGAAAAGATTCACAAACGGTACAGCCTATGAATATTAGTAGACAGAAGATTTAATGACAATTGATGTTGGCTGGTGTTGAAGAATTTGTTAATAAAGGGGGTGTTGGGTCCTTTCAACCCATATACAATGCTTATTTTCAGCTGAATCCATTCCACGTACATGTTCTGACCCTAATAATCAGAAATGCTGATCCAGGCTCATCCCAAAGCTATAAACCCACATCATAGGTCTGTGTTTTTACCCCAAACCCTAGGTTCTGTAAGGGAACGAGACCTACTTAGCATTCCTTCCAGACTGAGTCACCCAAGGGTTTACAAGCATCCTCAGACCTGATTTGAATCAAATTGAAGACATAACCAGACACAGATAATCTGATAAATTCGTATCTCCTCTCATCAGAGGGACAATATTGGAAGAATTGTTGTTATAACAATACTAAAAAACAGCCATGTTAGCTCATAGGATATTCATAGTACAATGTGTATTATGAGATATACACTATATATACACAAAAGTATGTGGACACCCTTTCAAATTAGTGGGTTCGGCTATTTCAGCACACCCATTCCGGACGGTGTACAAAATCGAGCACACAGACATGTAATCTCTATAGACAAACATTGACAGTAGAATGGCCTTACTGAAGAGCTCAGTGACTTTCAATTTCCATTATAGGATGCCACGTTTCCAACAAGTCAGTTTGTCAGATTTCTGCCCTACTAGAGCTGCCCCAGTCATATGTAAGTGCTGTTATTGTGAAGTGGAAACTTCTAGGAGCAACAATGGCTCAGCTTCTAGGAGCAACAATGACTCAAAGTGGTAGGCCACACAAGCTCACAGAACGGGGCCGCCGAGTGCTGAAGCGTGTAGCGCGTAAAAATCATCTATCCTCGGTTGCAACACTCACTACGAAGTTCCAAACTGCCTCTGGAAGCAATGTCAGCACAAGAACAGTTTATCAGGAGCTTCATAAAATGAGTTTCCATGGCCGAGCAGCCATGTGCAATGCAAAGCATCGGCTGGAGTGGTGTAAAGCTTGCCGCCATTGGACTCTGGAGCAGTGGAAAGTGTGAGTGATGAATCAAACTTCACCATCTGGCAGTCCAACAGACTAATCTGGGTTTGGTGGATGCCAGGAGAACGCTACCTGCCCCAATGCATAGTGCCCACTGTAAAGTTTGGTGGATGAGGAATAATAGTCTGGGGCTGTTTTTCATGGTTTGGACTAGGCCCCTTAGTTCCAGTGAAGGAAAATATTAACACTACTGTCACGCCTTGACCTTAGAGATCCTTATTATTCTCTATGTTTGGTTAGGTCAGGGTGTGAAAATCAACGTTTTCTATTTCTTTGTGTTTTTGGCTGAGTATGGTTCCCAATCAGAGGCAGCTGTCTATCGTTGTCTCTGATTGGGGATCATATATAGGTTGTCATTTTCCTTTTGGGTTTTGTGGGATCTTGTTTTCTGTATAGTTTATTTTTACCTTACACAACTGTGCGCTTTCGTTTTTATCGTTGTTATTTTGCTTTTGGTGTCATCAATAAAAATAATGATGTACGCCTACCACGCTGCACCTTGGTCCGGTCATTCCACAAACGAGAGCCTTAACAGCTACAGCATGCAATGACATTTTAGACAATACTGTGCTTCCAACTTTGTGGAAAGGGCAGGCCCTTTTGTGTTTCAGCATGACAATGCTCCCATACAGAAATGGTTTGTTGACAATGGTGTGGAAGAACTTGACTTGCCAGCACACAGCCCCTGACCTCAACCCCATCAAACACCTTTGGGATGAAATGGAATGCCGACTGTGAAACAGGCATAATCGCCAAACATCTCTTCCCTTTTCATCTGTGCTATGAGCATACGGCTGGGGTTTTTCTAGTCAGGTCATGTGAATTGGAAACACTCCTGGCCTAAGGTGGATCAAACCATTCCTGAATCGGATATTGAAAGAGCCAGAGAAAACAACTTCAATGGAAAACATACTCGGTAGTATAGTGAACTGCTATTGCAGGGCTGAGCATGATGCAAAGAATGGTTACACTGTCTTTAAAGGCTCAGTGCAATCAAAAACATTATTTTCCGTATTTTTTATATATATTTACACAATAGGAAGTTGAAATAATACATTCTGATAATGCCCTTTTAGTGTAAGAGCTGTTTGAAAAGACCGCCTAAAATTTCAACCTGTTTTGGTGAGATGTAATTTTGACCTACCTGGTGACATCACCAGTTAATACATCAATAAGAAAGAGAGTTCCAAACATAGGATTGGGATCTCTATGGTTCCAAACCTCTCGCCACTAACAGCTAGTTTTATGTTTTCCCCTCCCCACAGACCACTCCCAGACAGTCATAGAAAAATTATTCCATGAGAAATTGCTCTTTGTTAAGAAGCAATTCATGTTTTTATTGACCATTTAATTGAAAACAATCACAGTAAGGAACTTCCTTAATTGTTACCCAGCAATGATTTGATATTGAGATAAAAATGACTGCACCTATACACAACCTACAACCTATACACAATGTTAAGTAGTGGACTTAAGATGATAGGTTTTGAATATAGAAAAGTATTTAAATTCTATGTCATAAAACCTATTATTTGTTCATCTGATTACATTTACATTTACATTTAAGTCATTTAGCAGACGCTCTTATCCAGAGCGACTTACAAATTGGTGCGTTCACCTTATGACATCCAGTGGAACAGCCACTTTACAATAGTGCATCTAAATCTTTTAAGGGGGGTGAGAAGGATTACTTTATCCTATCCTAGGTATTCCTTAAAGAGGTGGGGTTTCAGGTGTCTCCGGAAGGTGGTGATTGACTCCGCTGTCCTGGCGTCGTGAGGGAGTTTGTTCCACCATTGGGGGGCCAGAGCAGCGAACAGTTTTGACTGGGCTGAGCGGGAACTGTACTTCCTCAGTGGTAGGGAGGCGAGCAGGCCAGAGGTGGATGAACGCAGTGCCCTTGTTTGGGTGTAGGGCCTGATCAGAGCCTGGAGGTACTGAGGTGCCGTTCCCCTCACAGCTCCGTAGGCAAGCACCATGGTCTTGTAGCGGATGCGAGCTTCAACTGGAAGCCAGTGGAGGGAGCGGAGGAGCGGGGTGACGTGAGAGAACTTGGGAAGGTTGAACACCAGACGGGCTGCGGCGTTCTGGATGAGTTGTAGAGGTTTAATGGCACAGGCAGGGAGCCCAGCCAACAGCGAGTTGCAGTAATCCAGACGGGAGATGACAAGTGCCTGGATTAGGACCTGCGCCGCTTCCTGTGTGAGGCAGGGTCGTACTCTGCGGATGTTGTAGAGCATGAACCTACAGGAACGGGCCACCGCCTTGATGTTAGTTGAGAACGACAGGGTGTTGTCCAGGATCACGCCAAGGTTCTTAGCGCTCTGGGAGGAGGACACAATGGAGTTGTCAACCGTGATGGCGAGATCATGGAACGGGCAGTCCTTCCCCGGGAGGAAGAGCAGCTCCGTCTTGCCGAGGTTCAGCTTGAGGTGGTGATCCATCATCCACACTGATATGTCTGCCAGACATGCAGAGATGCGATTCGCCACCTGGTCATCAGAAGGGGGAAAGGAGAAGATTAATTGTGTGTCGTCTGCATAGCAATGATAGGAGAGACCATGTGAGGTTATGACAGAGCCAAGTGACTTGGTGTATAGCGAGAATAGGAGAGGGCCTAGAACAGAGCCCTGGATTACAGTGTATGGCAGGGTTACATTTAACACTATACACACTATACATAGTACACTTTGTAACAAGGCAGGGTTACATTTAGCACTATACACAGTATACTTTATTACAAGGCAGGGTTAAATTTAACACTGTTGATAGGCAGTAGACTTGTAACAAAATGTTTTATATGTGTAAGTTATAAAACCTCTAACCTTGTGTTGTTAGTGTTAGTACAGCCGGCTGACCCTGAGCAGGACATTTTCTACAGCACTGTGAGTCACACTAGAGGACCAGCACAACAGGCCCTAAACCCTGAAAGCCACAGTGACTTGAACAGCACCCATTTCCTGATGATGCAGCGACATACAGCACCGTGGTCACCAAGAACAAGACACAAATAAATGCAGCAGAACCAGATGATGTGATCTACAGCACAGTGGCCCCACACCAGAGATAGCAGGGGGTAGCAGCAGAGCAATGACTAAATAAAGTCCTTGGTCCCAAAGATCTCAGTGTACTACAGAATCAGAACAAAAGTATCAAGAAATGTTATTTTATTCCTCAACCTTTGTTATTATAATTTTTTCTTCTTCTCATTTGCTTGTTAATATTGATCTTGTACTTATGGTAAACTGTCCCAGTTATGCCCACATTGACACAACTGTACATGTGTGTTTATTCAATAAAGAATAAAAAATAAATAAACAGAATAAAATAAAGAAAATAAACCTTGTGTTGTTCTGGTCTCCATCTGGCCCACCAGAAGTTGGTTCCCTGGCGCTCAATGTAGGAACTGATTGCCTGTAAAATCCATATACTCAATCGTTAAATCAACTACATGTTATTCAATGTTCATTGAAAATAATACCCCCCTTTTCATGAAGTAGATTGTATAGAGTGTCACTCATTATATTACACTCTATTCTAACCAAACCTTCATTACCAGTTCATATCAGTAGGTGTCACTATGCACTAGCTAGTCGAAAAAGATTCCATGATGGCTGCTTGTCTCTGTATTTGTGAAAGTTATTGTAGGGATAGAATTAATAAATTATCTCTTTCTGCATTAGCCATCCATCTTACAGTTACACAAATTTGTTAATATAGTCTGTGTAGATGGCTCTGTGGTGGAATTTTCATCCCAAACATTTACGCATAATCACCAGCAGTGGAAATAAAATAATAATGTGTCAACATTACTGGACTAACAAATTGGCTAACTAACCTTTTCAGGAACTTCCAAATCCCTTGACCTTGGGTAGCAGCAACACGCCAAAGACATTTATTCAGTGATTCTTAATTATTAATGTTAGCTGCTGGCTGCATGATTGCATCAACCTCACTAGCTAGCCAATGTTAGTAGTTTTGTTAGCTAGCTATAGATTGGCTCATTCTTTATTCACTCAGAATTCCTCATCTATATAATTATTTTCTGATGCAGGGACATAGATATTGCATCGGTTGTGAGTAGGAACCTACTGTATTTGATGACACATTGAAAGAGTTATGTAAAATAAAGATATTCAACAAAAGTCTGCAAAAGATGACAAGAATATGTCCAGTTGGCCATAATTGAAAAACCTTTTAAGTTCATATGACTGGACACATGGCGGTGTAGGCCTACTACCAAAAACAAATGTATGTTTACTAAAAGAATCATGGAATGAACATTTTATCAAAACAAAGCATTCAAAGCTCTTTCATGTGTTGGAATCAGATAAGCACAGCAGGATGCAGTTATGTAAATATTTTACAGATACAGGACATCATAAATTACACACTCAAAGCACCTTATAAATGACTCACCACCTCTCCTTTAGACGCTTCAGCCTTGAAATACATGAGATTGGGTTAGGTCAGAGTTTCCCAGTTCAGTTCCTGGGGAACCCCCAACAGGGGCCTTAGCACTACACACCTAAATAATGACATTTGATGATGAGTTGTTCATTTGAATCAGGTGTAACGTAATAATGCTAAGGCAAAAACAAAAATGTGCACCCCTTGGGGTCCCCAGGACTAGGATTGAGAAACGTTAGGTGATCAATGGAGACAGAGATAGAGCATGGGGGGTGATGGGGATTGAAAACCTTCACAAGCCCTGAAAATATTTCCTCCCTACTACAGAGCTATTCCCCACCAAAATAGGGAGCTGGTTTGCATGTGCTGGATGAGTTTTCAGTAGTTTGTTTCACAGGGCCTCAAATCCTGTCAAAACCATCCAGCTCAACAGTAGTGTTTGATATATATTAGTGTTCTCTCAGCTAATCTCCATGAGACTCTTTACCGCCAACACTGTACACCACTAGAGATGGGCAGTATACTGTATTCTACTATATACTGGTATTGATGCACATACCGGTTTGGGATTTTACTTGACCTTCTATAACAGTATTTCAATATTTGGTTTGTTAAATGTGATAAGCAATTACGGCACGTGTAATGTCAGTGTTTATAGTTGTTACGGATACAGTTATCCTGTGTGTGTGTATCCTGTGTGTGTTTCTTTTCTCTCCTTCTCCCCTCACAGGTGAAAACCATCACTCCCCAATCAGTCAACAATCAATCATCAATCAGAAGACACACCTCCTCCTATTTCCTACCCTATCACAGTTCATTCCCCATGGTTTAAAAACCCCATCATTTGTTTGCTCTGGAGCAATCTCTAGCAATCTCTAGCTCAATCTCTCTGTAAATGCCATGTCAGTAGGTCTCTGTGTTTCACTCTCGCTTTGTGTCTTAACCTCTCTTTTGTTTGAGCACCTCCATAGCACTTTGTCATCACCTGTGAGTATTGTTTTTGGTTATGGTGTTTGTTTGTTTGCTGGTGGGAAAAGGGGAAACCAAGACAAGTCGCCCATGGGCATACACTACCCGTAGGTGAACTTTGTTAAATACACTAGTTAGAACTGGGCGGACCACCCACTGTATTTTTGATTAGTTAGTTAGTTAGTTGTTGTTAAAGTAGGCTAGTCTAGCTTAGGGGTGTTTTTGAATACTTATTGTTTCTTTCCTTGGGTCCAGCTCAGCCCCTTTTCCTGCTCCCCCCATTACCGTGTGTTTATAAATAAACCTGGAGTTTGACGGTAGATTTCTGTTGTCGTGGTTATTTCGTTCACACTTTTACTTTGTCACAATAATAATTTGCATGAGTTATGTTACGGGTCTCATTACCATCCCCCCCCTAGACTGTCGGGCCAAAAGGGATTCGTAACAATAGTTTACTCCGTTTGCTACTTGAGTCATCTTTTCCTGCTGCTGCTTCCCAGACCAAGCCCTGCCCCCTGTCACTCAAGGAGAGCAGTTGCTCAACAATGGAGTCATCATGGAGCACTTTCTTACCGTTTACTCTGCAGTCTGCATTGTCAGATCAAATCCAATTGTATTCGTCACATACACGTGTTTAGCAGATGTTATTGCGGGTGTAGCGAAATGCTTGTGCTTCTAGTTCCGACAGTGCAGTAATATCTAACAATTTCACAAAAAATATCTAATAGACAAAAAATTAAGTAAAGGAATGGAATTAAGAATATATAAATATATGGACAAGCAATGTCAGAGCGGCATAGACTAAGATACAGTACATATTACAGAAAACAGTATATACATATGCCATGAGTAATGCAAGATATGTAAACATTATTAAAGTGGCATTATTAAAGTGACTAGTGTTCCATTTGTTAAAGTGGCCAATGATTTCAAGTCTGTGTATGTAGGCAGCATTCTCTCTGTGCTAATGATGGCTATTGAACAGTCGGATGGCCTTTAGATAGAAGCAGTTTTTCAGTCTCTTGGTCCCAGCTTTGATGCACCTGTACTGACTTCGCCTTCTGGAGGTAGATGCAACAAGATGTTGGTGACATGCTGGTTTCCAAAAGCATTCTATAATTACACTATTTGTCTATTTGACTGTCTGTACACTACTGTAAATCAGAGAGAAACAGGCGAAGTATGAATATGTTAGCTACAGGGAGCTGGAGCTGGAGCAGACAGAGGAGCGTACCCAATTTGACAAGAGCGTGGAGTGAGATTCCCAACGGCTGGAGCCTTGGCCTTCTTGCCTGCTCCAATTTCGCTCCAGCAGGGCTCCAGTAGTGCTGTCTTTAGGAGCTCAGAGCATTCCCTGCCCCAGCATGAATTTGTAGCCTACTTGTACGCTGCTAATAGCCCCTTGCTTTAACTACTGTAATGGAGTTTCATATGGAAACGAATTAAAAACCCAGGTGCTAGATCAAGGTATTTGTATTTATTATGGATGCCCATTAGCTGCTGCAAAGGCAACAGCTAATCTTCCTGGGGTCCAGCTAAATTAAGGCAGTTACACATTTTTTAAAACATTACAATACATTCACAACAGATTTCACAACCTATTAAGTGGGTGCCCTCAGGCCCCTACTCTACTACCACATATCTACAACACAAAATACATGTGTACATTTGTGTGTGGTGTGTATGTTATCATGTGTTTGTTTGCATGTGTTTGTGCCTATGTTTGTGTTGCTTCACAAAGTGTCCCCACTGTTCAATAGGATGTATTTGTATCTGTTTTTTAAATCAATTTTATTGCTTGTATGAGTTACTTGATGTGGAATAGAGTTCCATGTAGTCATAGTTCTATGTAGTACTGTGCAACCCCCATAGTTTGTTCTGGAGCTGGGGACCTTGGAAGAGACCTCTGGTGGCATGTCTTGTGGGGTATGCTGGGTGTCTGAGCTGTGTGCCAGTAGTTCAAACAGACAGGTCATTGCATTCAACATGTCAATACCTCTCACAAATACAAGTAGTGATGAAGTAAATCTCTCAACTTTTGAGCCAGGAGAGATTGACATGCATATTATTAATATAAGCTCTCTGTGTCGGCTCTTAACCAACCATGCTATTTTTTTTGTCTTTTCGCGTTCGTAACATTTTTTTGACATAATGTTGCTGCTACCGTCACTTATAACCGAAAAGAGCTTCTGGACATCAGAACTGGGATTACTCACCTCAAATTGGACTAGGAGTTCTTCTTCAATGAGTCGGATGCGAGGGATATAGTACGGACCACGCCCAGATCCCTTTGATTTGCTGGAAAGGAAATGTGGGTTTTGCGGAAAGACATCAGGATGCCTTGTGAGGATCAGGCGACGAGTGGCTAATCTGCCCTTGCCTTCCGTTGTGCTAGCTAACGTTCAATCATTGGAAAATAAATGGGACCAACTGAAAGCAAGTATATCCTACCAACGGGACATTAAGAACTGTAAGATCTTATGTTTCACAAGGTCGTGGCTGAAATACGACATTAAGACGATACAGCTGGCTGGATATACACTCTATCAGCAGGACAGAACAGCAGCCTCTGGTAAGACACGGGGCGGGGGCCTATGCATTTATGTAAACAACAGCTGGTGCACGACATCTATGGAAGTCTCAAGGTTTTGCTCGCCTGATGTAGAGTATCTCATGATAAGCTGTAGACCACACTATCTACCTAGAGAGTTTTTATCTGTATTTTTCGTAGCTGTGTACATACCACCACAGACCGAGGCAGGCACTAAAACCGCACTCAATGAGCTGTATTCAAAAGCAAACAGGAAAACGCTCATCCACAGGCGGCGCACCTAGTGGCCGGGGACTTTAATGTAGGGAAACTTAAATCAGACCCCCATGGCGGACTGAAGATGGTGGACTGAATGTAGTTATGTAGAGCACCTCAAGATTGAAATGTAATATTCAATATCAGTAAATTAGACTAAATATTAGCACTACACAATCTGGTGGGTGATAACCTTCAATCTGGATAACAACACAAAACAAATCTTAAGACTAGAGAAATGTATCGACAAATATTACGAAAACAAGCAACACCCAAACATGACGGATAGTAACACAGGGGAATTCGATTTTACCTGGATTTTGTTGGAGAGGCTTCTATTAAAGAACACCCTCTGTATTCTGTTAGACAGGTAACTCTTTATCCACAATATGGCAAGGGTGTAAAGCCATAACACAATCGTTTTTCCAGCAACAGACTATGATCGTTAATGTCAAAACCGCACTGAAGTCTAACAAAACAGCCCCCACAACCTTTTTATCATAAATTTCTCTCAGCAATCATCAGTAATTTGTGTAAGTGCTGTGCTTGTTGAATGTCCTTCACTATAAATGTGCTGAAAGTTTGTTGTCAATTGTTTTTACTGTAAAATGGCATTGTATTTGGTCAAACACAATTGTTTCCAAAAGTTTCCTAAGGGTTGGTAACAGGCTGAATGGTTGGCTGTTTGAGCCAATAAAAGGGGCTTTACTATCCTTCTGTAGGGGAATATATTTTGCTCCAGGCCTGAGGGGACACACTTTCTAGTAGGCTCAAATTGAAGACATGGCAAATAGGAGTGGCAATATCGTCCGCTACTATCCTCAGTAATTTTCCATCCAAGTTGTCAGACCCCGGTGGCTTGCCATTGTTGACAGACAACAATAATTGTTTCACCTCTTCCACACTTACTTCACGGAATTCAAAATAATAAAGCTTGTATTTCATAATTTGATCATATATACTTGGATGGGTAGTGTCAACATTTGTTGCTGGCATGTCATGCCTAAGTATGCTAATCTTGCCAATGGAAATAATAATTAAAGTAGATGGCAATATCAGTGGGATTTGCTTATGAATGAGCCATCTGATTCAATGAACGATGGAGTTTGCCTTTTTGCACAAAATTCTATTTAAGGTGCTCCATGGCTTTTTACTATCATTATTTATGTCATTTATCTTTGTTTCATACTGTAGTTTCTTCTTCTTTTTATTCAGTTTAGTCACATGTTTTCTAAATTTGCAGTACGTTTGCCAATTGGTTGTACAGCCAGAACCATTTGCCATTTATTTTGCCTCATCTGTCTCAACAATGCAATTTTTAAATTCCTCATCAATCCATGGGGATTTAACCATTTTTACAATAATTTTCTTAATGGGTGCTTATTAGTAACTGGAATATTTTCATAAATGTGTCAAGTGCAGCGTCGGGTTCCTCCTCATTACACATCACGGATCAACAAATATCCTTTATATCAACAACATAGGAATTGCTACAAAATGTATTGTATGACCTCTTATACACTATTTTAGGCCCAGCCTTTGGAACTATGGTTTTCCTAGATATGGCTACTATATTGTCATCACTACATCCAATAGATTTGGATGCGGCTTTCAAACAAATTTCTGCAGCATTAGTAAATATGTGATCAATACATGTTGACGATTTCATTCCTGTGCTGTTTGTAACTACCCTGGTAGGTTGATTGATAAACTGAACCAGGTTGCAGGCACTAGTTACAGTTTGAAGCTCTCGCTTGAGTAGGCAGCCTGATGAAAGCCAGTCAATATTTAAATCACCCAGACAATATACCTCTCTATTGATATCACATTTATTATCAAGCATTTCACACATGTTATTCAGATACTGACTGTGGGACGTGGTGGTCTATAGCAGCTTCCCACCAGAATGAGCTTTAGGTGAGGCAGATGAACCTGTAGACATAGTACTTAAACAGTATTTAACATGAGATCCTCTCTAATCTTTACAGGAATATGGTTCTGAATATAAACAGCCTCACCTCCACCTTTGGCATGTCTGTCTATTCTGTAGATCTTATAACCATGTATTGCTATCACTGTATCATCCAAGGTTTTATCTAAGTGAGTTTGGGATAATGTACGTTTGCTGAAGCATAATGACTACTCAGCAACACTATGGTAGAGATGAAATGGGCTGGGCTTGGATCATTGATAAGTTACTGTCTCAACACAGCCTTATAATGCTGTGAAAAGACCCAGGAACACAAATTATTTGGGTGGATCCCATCCTCCTTATAATAGGAGCTTTGCTTCCTGAAGGTATCAAAATGGTCAATAAATGTTACACCAACAGAGCTGCAATAGTCCCGTAGCCAGTTATGGAATGCTAAAAGTCTGCTGAACTGTTTAATTCCATGATTCAGAGAGGGCAGATGGCCAGATATTATGGGACATTTGTTGGTGTCAAGTAGTGACCCAATCAGTTCTTTAAAATCTATCTTCAGCTGTTCTGAGCTGCCCTTCATGATGTAATTCAACCCCACTTGAACCATGATAGTGTAAGTCCCCGGTAACTGACACACAGCCGTCGGGAAGCAACCTGGTGATATCCACATTTTTTGCACAAAGTATTTTCCTCAGGTACAGATATATGCCTCACCATCAAACTCCCAATCACAATAGCCGGAATGATCCAGTCGCTGCAGCAGAATACCACCCTTAGGTACAATCTGGTGGAATTCCAGAACGGTCACGCGCTACAGATGATAGATGATAGGTTTCAGACTTTGCCTCCCTCATGTGTCCCTCAGTCTTCTCCTCTTGGCCATTTGGCACTCAGTAATATGGCGCCTCTTCCCAAACAAAGCTTGGCTTCTCCTCTTGGCCTTTCGGACGCAATTTCCCCACAGGATAAAGCCAACTCTCTGCGCCCGCTTGGAGCGGAACACCTTGACAAGCTCATCAAAAATGGCCCCACCTTTGACCCCATTCCAGGTCAGACAATCGATACTGAGACGTGCTAAGGGTTCTGAGATGGTTTACTTGTTGAAGCGAACGTCGAATAGACACGTGACGAGGTTCACTCGTCTACAACAGCAACACGTACTAAACGACTATGCTAAACTTGCCACAGCTTTGAAATTAGAATTCAGTGGTTCTGCGACTAGCAAACACGACAGCTCAATGGTTAACACTGTCAAACAAGCTCAGAATGAACACCCACAAGCTTACAATCATAGGCATCGTTCAACTTACTTTGGCCTACTCACTGAAACAGGAATGGAAGACAAACAAATGCTTCTGTCGAACATGTATCCCATCTTCATTACCTACTTGGGCCTCACAGCCCACGTTGGCTTGCCTATCTTACAACTCAGAGAGCTTGCAACAACTGTAAAGTACCACGCCATCGAAATGACTACTGCTATAATCTACCTGTTCGCTACATTCCTGTACCCAACACGTACATAGTGTCAAAGCACAAGAGTAACGAAGGGTTAAAGGACGATCAAAACGGATACCAATGTTCTCTAGAAGTTCCTCTAAGTGAAGAACTAAAGAGAGAACATGTTGAGAAAAGGGTAAAAGATTAGTCACAAGGACTAGACGGGGAATTGCTGTACACCAGGTCCACAGTAATTAACACCCTTAGCAAGGACGTTAAAATGTCTCCCTCTCTCAGACCCTATCCAGGGCCTGCTCGATCAAGAAACAAGCCCACGGGCTTTTGTCTATAGACACTGATACAAAGGTTGTGAAGAAAAAGGTCAAAAGCTTCGCTAAAGCCAAGCCCACACAAATAATTTGTGTTCCTGAACGTCGATCTGTTTCACCTTGAACAGAACAGGTACAGTACATCACGTCATAACGAACAATGACTCCACTTTGTGGGGAATATGTTCACTAAACGCAACTCTAAGCGGCCATACCTGGAAACAGCCCTGGAGGACTACTTAACCTGTCATGCGCTAATTGATTCGGGCGCGACAATATCGCTCATCTCTCAAACATTGTTCAATGATCTCAAAATGGCTTTGAAGTGGAACGATGTGAGTCTCTGTGAATGAGCAACCTCCTCCTTGAAGTGGTGCAATACTGTAATTGAGATGAACTTCTCGTGCCCTTCGGACACTTCCGCAACCACTGCAGCCCTCACAGCAAGAAAAACATTGATGCGCAGAGTATACTCTACTTCCGCTTTGGGGGGGGGGGGGGACTGTCACCCCTTACAATGAGACTAATGGCGTCAGTCTCGCAACTGACCCGATAATTCCCACTGGTGAAACACCTTGCAATATCACAGACAGATATCCCAGTCTCAGTTCGCAGGTACTGAAGAGATTGCCACATGCAGACGCTGTGGTGACTGACAGGCCTCGATAGCCACTGAGCGTTTTGAAGCACAAACACCATGAGATTTGGTTGAAATGTTACAGCCATTCTCATAACGTGGCCGCTCACAACTCGTACATAGGGTCCGACCTTTTCGTTTGTGCCTCGGATACCAACATCAACCGCTGATAGGGGGGCTCCCGAGACGCAAAAGGGGGAATAGTAGCCCAGACTCATGATGAGCCTCATCGAAGCCGGTGGGGTGTTGAGACTACGTGCAACACTGTTCAAGGCCGCCAGAGCAGAAAACACATCTAGTTGTAAACTCCCCTATGAGAACAGTCAGGAGCAGATAGGCCCCTAGACAGGGATAATCTTAGGACATTTCTAAGATATTACTGGGGTGTACCACACTGGTCATAAAATAAGTCCAGGGGACTTACACCTCCAAAACAAATGGCAAAATAGTAATGCCTTGCCAAGTGTAGGTTCAACTACAATACAACTAGTAAAGTGCTCTAATCATCTGTTCAATTAGGATAACTCAGAATAAATCGGTAGGATAACTGGTCCCCTTTAGTACCAGTACCAATGTCAGCACAGTCAGTCCAGCAGCAATCAGTAAGAGGATTATATACCTCACAAGTCAAATTGCTATTGATAACAGCGACAAAGGAGTTAGTAGTCACTCAGATTGCAACACGTCTAAGGGAATCTCCGGAACATTCTTCTGATGGTCAACACACATGCCACTAATAAATAGAACCACCCATTCAGGAGAACAGTTATTAGAAGTCATGAACCATGATCACAACGCTTACGACTGGTTCAGTGCTTAGAGAGTACTTCCTTTGTGAGGTTAACATAGCTATGAAATAGACTCCTTCATACCTACCACCGCTACAATGGTGTAAGACACATTGACGTGTAGTAAAACTACTACAGGTCCCCTTAACATATGTCTTGAGGTCGACATAAATTCTTACTGAACTCCAGGCATTGACCTGGAAATGATCTGATGACGTCAGACTCATTCTGAACAGGTTGCAGCCTACCAGGATACTTGGTTTTCTTTCCCTTTACATGTGCGCTTATGTAAGCATAAACGCACACGTACAACGGAACTTTTAATGAGGATTCATGCTTGGATCACTTAAGGGTCCAAGCAAAATTACCAGCCTTAGTAAAGTTGAACATTTACTTTGAGGCCTTTGACTCTACAGCTACAGTACTCACCAGTATCTCCACAGAGGTCAATAGGTCATCCCTGTAGACTGCACAAAAGCTGCTGCCTTGCAGCTGTAGACTTATCATGAAGTTAGGATATTGGCCTAAGCAACACACTGCAAATTAGGAACACCCTAGATAGGACATTAAACAATGCCATGATAAGATAATTTTGCCAGGACCTTGATCGTATGTAGAATACAGTCCAATTAGATGATTAACTTCTCTACATTTTTTGCCCGTATCATGCAGCCCTGGCACAGTGTGGAAATCATAACAAAAGTGCAGGAAATGCAGAAATTTATGAAAAACGTGGAAAATAATTTTGGGTTGAAGTTGGATTTAACTCATAATATATGTGTTGCCACCCTAAGGTAATACAATACTCATGAAGCATATTTAGAACTTTTATTATTCAAAAACATAAAATATTGTCAAAGAATTGAAAAATATTGTGATACAGTATGATATTTTGACCATATCATGCAGCATTATACTACACTGCTTCAGACAACAGAGATAACTGTAGCACGTATACCTGTGGATGAATGAGTGACTTGTTTTATCATGGTGGTCAGAGTACTCCAACAAAATGAACCAGCATATCGTATCGCTACAATATCGATAATCATAATATCAGCATATCGTCTTATAGCATTATGACAGTTTTCCAAACATAAGAAGGCATACTGTAGGCCTAAATGTGTATGTACATTTATTTGTACTGTACGGTATGTATGTACATGCACTGTACAGGGCTTGTTGAGTTTATTGGGTGATGTTGTGCCCTACACTTCTCTGTATTCCAGACATGATCACAGAACATTAACTTGGTTCTAAGCACTTAACGCTTACTGTCTAATACTGTGATTAATGCAGTTAGAAGGTTCACTCTATAAACTTTATGGGCCAGTTTCCCAGACGAAGATTAAGTGTACCCCACAACAGCCACGAGAACTAATTTTCCGATCATTACCACTTCCTATGGTACCACCAGTGTTACTGCACCACTAATACCATTAACAACCACAACTACAAAACGTAGCAATAGTGATGGTAACATATATTCTATAGTCGTAGTATACTACTGTTACAATCATCTTTTTTAGGGTGAACCTTGCAGTCTCTACCTGGAATGAATTTCTTCCTGTATTTTTCCTGTATTTTGCTGGAATTCTCTACCGGCAGCATAGCATTACCTCAGCCACCTCCAGCTGTTAGGAACTGACAGACTTGCCCAGTGTCCAGGACTAAGTGACAGAGCAGGCGATGAGCTGTGACCCTCAGATGAATAGCCTCTGTACTGGTCAGTTCTGTCTCACTTCCAGCTTATTACTACACTGACTGTAGAGACATAGAAGTAGAGAAGCACAAAGGGGCAGATCATATTATACTGGATTGTGATTAGTAGGCACGTAAAGGAAGATAACTCTCTGCAATGGAGTGAAACGGGAAAGTACCATGTGCTTTTCCAATAAGAAACAATTGTTTTCCGTTGCAAAACATTTAGCTAGGGTGTGCCCTAAATTAACACATCCCTGGAGTTATACTGGAGCAGGATCATTTGAAAAACAGCCAACACTTCTATGTTGATTTTCTTTTCCCTTTTTCCACTATTTGGTGAGGTAAGTCAGGGAGCGGTCACTTTTTTCATCACAGAAATTTCCTGAAGGACCCAGGTCTGGCTAAAGCAATGAACTGGGCTCTTGATGCAGACCGGCAATGTTTCCACTGTATCCATGGTAACCTTGTACAGTATGAGTAGGCGAGTTAGTATGTTATGTGAGTGGGAGGACAGGTTTCAGGACCATTGACAATAATATGTCATGCATTTGCTTGATTGTTTACTTTTTTTGTTGGTTGTCCTCTCCACTCGACATTTACAGGATGTGGTTCAGTAGGATAACATTCGATTATAATTTCAAGGAACAACTTAAATCACGTGCCATTCACGTGCCTGACTCTATTTCTTATATTGTACAGATTGTAGTTGACAGACAGTACATATAACACTAGCCGTAACATTACAACTAAATGGAATGGTCTTCCTTCTAATCGTAATGAACACATGCCAATAAATGTGATCCTCGGGGAACTTCAAGTGAAGTGTTTTGAAAACATACAGTACCTCTATCCAGGCATGGAAGGTCTTGTTACACTCAGGACCGGCTCTAACCTTTTGGTGGCCCTAACTGAGATTTGGATGGGGGGCCACCTCGAGGCAAAGCATTTTAGTGGCCCCTCTGTTGACTGCAAAATTATGCTTTTTTTTAAATACATTTGAACCTTTTCACTGGTGAGTTCACACAGACACAGATGAGAGGGTTCTAAGAACCCTATTCTATTGCATAAAACAACCGTTCAATGTTATAAACAGTATTTTAACATACTCTTGTAATTTGTCTACCATAGTGCCTCCATGCATTGCGCAAGTCCCCATATTATTTTAAATCCAAATATGACATTTTGGAGATTGTAAAATGTGCTTAATGAATTAAGTAATGAGTCGTTAGTCCATGTCCTTACTAGCGTGACCTTCAAATGTAAAATTTTACACTTGTTCTGTGTAACACTGTTTTAACTCACCCCACATGTAGACCATTATTGTATAGCAAAACAGCATGGTGTGTTTGTGTGTGCTGTCACCTAAGATAGCCGAAGTGTGTCAGTGAATGTGAATATATAGCTCTGACACTGTCTGATAGAAGGATAACACTTGAGACAGACAGTGTCACACACACGCATTCATTGTTTTTCTCAGATGGCAATCAGATATTATGAAATAATATGAATCAATTCTAATGTTCAAACCTATTTAATGAAATCTTATCTTGTGAAATAATACACATTTAGACAATAGGGCTTTGTTTCAATGTGCTATTTCAAAAAAATGGTATATTGTACATTCTCTGACTGTCACACCCTGACCTTAGAGAGACGTTTTATTTCTCTATTTGGTTAGGTCAGGGTGTGATTTGGGGTGGGCATTCTATGTTGTCTATTTTTTTGTTTTTGGCCGAGTATGGTTCCCAATCAAAGGCAGTTGTCTATCGTTGTCTCTTTTTGGGAATCATACTTAGGTAGCCCTTTTTTCCACTTTCTGTTATAGGATCTTGGTTTTGTTAGTTGCTGGTTTAGCGCTACAATACTTTACCTGTCGTTTATCTTTCTTGTGTTTTTGGTGTTCATTTAATAAATTCAAAATGTACGCCTACCACGCTGCACCTTGGTCTCCGACGACAGCCGTAACACTGACGTGATGTATGTTCTGAAATGCAGGCAATATAAATCTTTATTTGAAACACAACATTGTATCTTGATTGTGTGTGTAGGAAAGGGTGGGTGGGGGGTGGTGGAGAAAGCAAAAATAAGATAACTGAATTGAAAATAGGATGACACTGAAAATAACCCAAGGATTACATTAATTAACCAGCTGCTGGGTCAATCCCTCAACCCAATGTGCTGGGTTTATGTCACAACTGAACACACTGGGTTGTTTTAACCTAGCAATATAGTCTAATTTACAAAGCAGTTGGGTCAAGCGCTCAGCCCAAGGCACTGGGTTAAAAGCACAACCCAGACCTGATGGGTTTATTTAACCCAATGCTGAATTTGTCTAATTACCCAAATTGGGTTATTTTTAAGACAGCATTTTTTAGTGTAACAATAATTCATTTTGGAAAAATAATATCAATTACCATATAAGGCATAACTCAACTTCTGCCTTTTAAGATGCCAAAATTGTCACGCCTGCTCTCCCTTCAGCACCAGGCACCCCAGCATGACGCACTCCTGCCACCATCAGTACGCACACCTGCCTTTCCCCGTCACGTGCATTAGCATATTATTGGACTGACCTGGACTCAATCACCTGTTTATTACATCCCCCATATTTGTCAGTTCCTTGCCCCGGTTAGCTCCTAAGGCGCCTATCCCACGGCCTCAGCCGGATCGTCAGGAAGAATTTTGCAGGTATTTCTGATGAATAAACAATGCCATGCTGGTGGGTGGTAACATTCAAATAAAATCCAGCCTTGAAAAGAAAGGTAGACTGAAAAGTATTACCACATCATGTCATAGGGGAAAACACACAGCATTGACACAGATTTCCCACTTTAACCCCAAATATATCATACTTTGACTAAAACGATGACTAAAGGACTTAAATGTTAAAATGGCACCGGAAGAAATGGCAGCAGCGCCCAACCAATGTGTTTTTGTTATGTGTTTTTTTTTCGTGTTCTTTGTACATCATGTTTCTGCAACCATATCTTATGGCTAAAAAGAGCTTCTGCATATCAGGACAGCGATCACTCACCTCAGATTAGACAAAGATTTTTTCTTCAACAAGTAAGATGCACAGGACATTCTCCAAACATTCGACAGGGCCAACATCCCCGTTATTTGCAAAAGGAAGCAACGCAGATACAGAGGACAAAAAGCCGGATGCCTGGTCAGGACCCTGAAAAGGTGAGTGGGAAAGCTGCCGTTACCGTCAATACTACTCGCCAACGTGCAATCATTGGACAATAAACTAGACGAGGTACGATCACGAATATCCTACCAAAGGGACATCAAAAACTGTAATATCCTATGTTTCATAGAATTGTGGCTGAATGACGACATGGATATTCAGCTAGCGGGATATACACTGCACCAGCTAGATAGAACAGCACACTCCGGTAAGACGAGGAGGGGTGGTCTGTGCATATGTGTAAACTGTAAGGAGAGGCGGGTAAAGGAAGTGTTGGCTTTGGGGGTGACCAGTGAGATATACCTGCTGGAGCGCGTGCTACGAGTGGGTGCTGCTATGGTGATCAGTGAGCTGAGATAAGGCGGGGCTTTACCTAGCAGAGACTTGTAGATGACCTGGAGCCTGTGGGTTTGGCAACGAGTATGAAGCGAGGGCCAGCCAACGAGAGCATACAGGTCGCAGTGGTGGGTAGTATATGGGGCTTTGGTGACAAAACGGATGGCACTGTGTTGGACTGCATCCAATTTGCTGAGTAGAGTGTTGGAGGCTATTTTGTAAATGACATCGCCGAAGTCGAGGATCGGTAGGATGGTCAGTTTTATGGGGGTATGTTTGTTATACATTCATGTACATACTACGTCAATTGGGCTGACCAACTAGTGCTCCCGCACATTGGCTAACCGGGATATCTGCATTGTGTCCCACACACCACCCACCAACCCCTCTTTTACGCTACTGCTACTCTCTGTTCATCATATAGGCATAGTAACTTTAACAATATCTACATGTACATAGTACCTCAATCAGCCTGACTAACTGGTGTTTGTCTATAGCCTCGCTACTTTTATAGCCTCACTAATGTATATAGCCTGTCTTTTTAATGTTGTTTTATTTCTTTACCTACCTATTGTTCACCTAATACCTTTTTTGCACTATTGGTTAGAGCCTATAAGTAAGCATTTCACTGTAAGGTCTACCTGTTGTATTCGGCACACGTGACAAATACACTTTGATTTGATTTGAAATCATTGTGCATCATCATGGGCAAGCTATGGGCATCTTCTTTCAGCTGTAAAAAATATATTTCCTTATGGGCGTTTAAATCTTCAAAAATGTCTCTCCACCCAATGGCAAAAATGGGCAGAATTGCAGGTGATTATCCGTGAAACTGCAACTTTTTTCTCTCTTCCCCATGGCAAAATGAAAAGAATAGCATTACATTCATTATAAAATTGTTACATTTTCTTTCTGCCCCATGGCAAAATGTGTAGAATTGAAGGAAATGAACGTTAACCCTTTGACATGTAGGAACAAACAGGTGTGATCATTCTAAAATGGTCCTTGCAGCATACGCTTAAAAGTGATTACAACACTTATTTAGAATGTTCAGTTACGATTGACGCTACATTCAGCGTTTGAGCTGGCCACACTCTTTTTTTCACAAAGATTTTGCACAAATACAGTTTTTACAACGTTATGTCCTCAATTGAGGAGTTTATTTTTGGATGCAATGTTCAGACATTCACAGAAGTGTTAACAGTATAACATAATTCTCACCCAAACCGGAAAATGTAGGCTACATTAGTCATAGCGTTAACTGAGGAAAGATTGACCTGACATAAGCTGTCATATTTAGCTCTCCGTTGACAGAAACTATTATTTACAGTTCATCACATCACGGGAGACCTCACCAGTGATCGAAAAATCTAAATTAATCCGACGATGGGTAGTTTGTGTGCGCCGCCGAGTTTGTTTCTTCGCGTCACCAGAAGATAAGAGGTTACAAGATGTGTGTCGTCTACCATCCTTCACATCCATCATTCACTTCCGGAAGTTTATTCGAAAGACGAGTGAACCATCCCTTCACTTCGTTTTGTAAAAACATATTTGGTCTGACAGACATTTATGTGACAACCAGAATGTTTTGTATTGTGAAACAAGCAAGAAATAAGAAAAAAAAATTAAAAACTTGAGCGTGAATACTATTCACCCATTTTTGCCCATTCTTCAAGGCAAAACTGCCCCAGCTCTTCAGCTCTGTGGGGTGGCAGGAAGCCTAGTGGTTAGGGCGTTGGACTAATAACCAAAATAATGCAAGATCAAATCCCCGAGCTGACAAGGTAAATAGCTGTCTACCTGCCCCTGAACAATGCAATTAACCCACAGTTCCTAGACCATCATTGAAAATAATAATTTGTTCTTAATCTGACATGCCTAGTTAATTAAAAGTTGGAAGGGTTCTGCTGGTGTACAGCAATCTTTAACCTCTTGAAACTAGGGGGCACTATTTTCATTTTTGGCAAAATAACGGTCCCAAATTAAACGGGCTATTTTGTCAGGACAAGATGCTAGAATATGCATATAATTGACAGCTTAAGATAGAAAACACTCTAAAGTTTCCAAAACTGTACAAATATTGTCTGTGAGTATAACAGAACTGATATTGCAGGCGAAAGCCTGAGAAAATTCCAATCAGGAAGGGACTCTTATTTAGAAACCTCTGCGTTCCTATGCGTCCCTATTGAGCAGTGAATGGGATATCAACCAGATTCCTTTTTGGCTTCCCTAATGTGTCTAGTGTCACAAGACATAGTTTCAGGCTTTTATTTTGAAAAATGAGCGTGATGGACAACATTGCGTCAGTGGTCAGCTGGTGGCTCTCAGAGTGATTTGTGCGTAATAGACAAAGGCGGCCATTGTGCCTCTCGCTCCTACGTGGAAGCCAACTGTCCCGGTTGATATAATATCGAATAGATATTTGAAAAACACCTTGAGGATTGATTATAAAAAAGCATTTGCCATGTTTCTGTCGATATTATGGATCGGAGTTGTCGTGACCGCAGTTTCCGGTGGATTTCTCAACCAAACAAAAGGAGGTATTTCGGCTATAAAAATAATCTTTATGAGACAAAATGAACATTTGCTGTCTAACTGGGAGTCTCGTGAGTGAAAACATCCGAAGCTCATCAAAGGTAAACGATTTAATTGACGTGACCAAGTTGCCGACTGCTAGATGGACATAATGCTATGCTAGGCTATCGATAAACTTACACAAATGTTTGTCTTGCTTTGGCTGTAAAGCATAATTTCAAAATCTGAGATGACAGGGTGATTAACAAAAGGCTAAACTGTGTTTCACTATATTTCACTTGTGATTTCATGAATATGAATATTTTCTATTAATATTTTTTGTCCGTTGCGTTATGCTAATTAGTGTCAGTTGATGACAATTCTCCCGGATCCGGGATGGGTAGTTCCAAGATTAAGTCATACCACAGATTCTCGATTGGATTGAGGTCGGTGCTTTGACGAGGCAATTCCAATGCATGTAAATGTTTCCCCATAAACCACTCAAGTGTTGCTTTAGCAGTATGCTTAGGATCATTGTCCTGCTGGAAGGTGAACCTCCGTCCCAGTTTCAAATCTCTGGAAGACTGAAGCAGGTTTCCCTCAAGAATTTCCCTGTATTTAGCGTCAGCTATCATTCCTTCAATTCTGACCAGTTTCCCAGTCCCTGCCGATGAAAAACATCCTCACAGCATGATGCTACCACCATGCTTCACTGTGGGGATGGTTTTCTCTGGGTGATGAGAAGTGTTGGGTTTGCACCAGACAGTATTCATCCTGATAGCCAAAAAGCTCAACTTTAGTCTCATCTGACCAGAGTACCTTCTTCCACATGCCTTTTGGCGAGCACTTTAACCTTTCTTGGGCAGGGGTTCCCTCGACAACATTCCGCTGAAAAGGCAGCGAGCGAAATTGAAAAATATTTTTTAGAAATATGTAACTTTCACAGATTAACCTGTTGCTTCTACCCGGGACGCTTGCGTCCCAACTAGAGCTCTGGAAATGCAAATGCGCTACGCTAAATGCTAATAGTATTAGTTAAAACTCAAAAGTTCATTAAAATACACATGCAGGGTATCGAATTAAAGCTACACTCGTTGTGAATCCAGGCAACAAGTCATATTTTTAAAATGCTTTTCGGCGAAAGCATGAGAAGCTATTATCTGATAGCATGCAACACCCCAAAAGACCCACAGGTGACGTAAACAAAATAATTAGCATTTCGGCGTTACACAAACCGCACAATAAAATAGAAAACATTCATTACCTTTCACCATCTTCTTTGTTGGCACTCCTAGATGTCCCATAAACACTATTTGGGTCTTTATTTCGATTAAATCGGTCCATATAAAGCCTAGATATCGTTATATGTAGACTGTGTGATAAACGAAAAAAACATTGTTTCAAAACGTAACGTCATTTTTTAAAATTCAAAAAGTCGACGATAAACTTTCACAAAACACTTCGAAATACGTTTGTAATGCAACTTTAGGTATTAGTAAACGTTAATAAGCGATAAAATTCATCAGGAGGCGATGTAAAGATTATTAGCTGTCCGTCTGGAAAAATGTCCGGCTAGAAACTCAATGAAAATATCCGGTCCTAGACCGGATTAGATACGGTGTCCTGTATGGGGTTTGACCAAGAAAAAACTCGAAGGGAAATGACAAGACTCTAGACACCCTGTGGAAGCTGTAGGTACTGCAACCTCAGTCAATTAATTGTGGTTCACGTTTATCAATGGGTTCAAGTAGCGCATGGATATATTTTCCCCATTTTCAGTGATCAGTTTTTCCTGTGCTTTTCGATGTAAATGCCGTTCTGGTAAAGCCACAGCAGTGATTTAACCAGTTTTAGAAACGTCAGAGTGTTTTCTATCCACACATACTAATCATATGCATATACTATATTCCTGGCATGAGTAGCAGGACGCTGAAATGTTGCGCGATTTTTAACAGAATGTTCGAAAAAGTAGGGGGTAGACTTAAACAGGTTAATCTACCCATCATATCCGATTTCAAAAATGCTTTACAGCGAAAGCACAACATATAATTATGTTGCAGTGCAGAGTCAAGTCACAAAAACACACACATTTTTCCATTTTCCAGCCAAAGATAGGAGTCACAAAAAGCAGAAATATAGATAAAATGAATCCCTAATCTTTGATGATCTTCATCAGATGACACCCATAAGACCTCATGTTACACAATACATGTATATTTTGTTCGATAATGTGAATATTTATATCCAAAAACCTCAGTTTACATTGGCGCGTTACGTGCAGTAATGTTTTGATTCCAAAACATCCGGTGATTTTTCAGAAATACTAATAATAAACATTGATAAAAGATGCAAGTGTTATTCACAGAATTAAAGATAGACTTATCCTCTATGCAACCGTTGTGTCAGATTTCAAAAAAACTTTACGGAAAAAGCATAATCTGAGAATGGCGCTCAGAACCCAAAACAGCCAGAGGAATATCCGCAATTTTGGCGTCAACAGAAGCTAGAAAAAACACTATAAATATTCACTTACCTTTGATGATCTTCATCAGAAGTCACTCCCGGGAATCCCAGTTCCACAATAAATGGCTGATTTGTTCCATACAGCCCATCATTTAGCCACTTGTTGTTAGCGTGTTTAGCCCAGTAATCCATCTTCATGAGGCGCGAGCACTTCCTCCAGACAAAACTTGAAAAGGTCCATTACAGTCCGTAGAAACAAGTCAAATGATGTATGCAATCAATCTTTAGGATGTTTTTAACATAAATCATCAGCAATGTTCTAACCGAAGAATTTCATTGTCTGAAGAAAAACATTGGAACGAGAGCAAACTCTGTCGGGAGCGTGCGTCATGACACCAAGTCTCTCTGCCATACCACTCACTCAAAGAGCTATTATGAGCCCCTCCTTTATAGTAGAATATCCTCAAACCAGCAGAATAGCAGAATATCCTCAAACAAGTTTCTAAAGACAGTGACATCTAGTGGAAGCCCTAGGAAGTGCATCCTCATTCATATCTCACTGGGATTTCAATAGGCACTGTTTTGAAAATCGATTTCTCATTTCCTGTTTGGATTTCTTCTCAGGTTTTTGCCTGCCATGTGAGTTCTGTTATACTCACAGACATCATTCAAACAGTTTTAGAAACTTCAGAGTGTTGTCTATCCAATACTAATGATAAAATTCATATATTAGCATCTGGGACAGAGTAGGAGGCAGTTCAGTCTGGGCACGCTATTCATCCAAAATCGAAAATTCTGCCCCCTATCCCAAAAAGGTTTTAACTTCTGGACACTTCCCATCCCTTAAGCGGGATAATTGTCATTAGCAACCGCTGAATAGCATAGCTCTCCAGTCAAATAATATTACTAAAAATCTTCATATTCATGAAATCCCAACTGCAATATTGCAAAACACAGTTAACCTTTTGATAATCCACCTGTCGTCTCAGATTTTGAAATTATGCTTTACAGCGTAAGCAATCCAAGCGTTTATGTGTAAGTTTATCGATCGCATGACAAAACATTAAGTACACTTAGCATCAGGTAACTTGGTCACGGAAATCAGAAAAGCAATCAAATTAATTGTTTACCTTTGATGATCTTCGGATGTTTTCACTCACGAGACTCCCAGTTACACAACAAATGTTCCTTTTGTTCCATAAAGAATATTTTTATATCCAAAATACCTCAGTTTGTTTGGCTATTATGTTCAGAAATCCACAGGAAAGAGCGGTCACGACAACAGAGACAAATTCCAAATAATATCCGTACTGTCCACAGAAACATGACAAACGTTTTTTATAATCAATCCTCAGGTTGTTTTTATAAGATATAATCAATAATATATCAACCGCAAATGTCTTTCACAGTAGGAGAGGGAAAAACAATAGCTGTCCAAACTCTGTTGCGCGAGCAAAACTCATGTGACCACCTGACGCCTGACACCTGACACCTGACCACCTGACGCGATGTTATCTTTTTGACTCATTTTTCAAAATAAAAGCCTGAAACTATGTCTGAAGACTGTTGACACCTTGAGGAAGCGATAGGAAAAGGAATCTGGTTGATATCCCTTTAAATGGAGCAAAGGGAGGCTATGGTACATGGAGTTTTCAAAATAGAGGCCACTTCCTGGTTTGATTTTTCTCAGGGTTTCGCCTGCAATATCAGTTATGTTATACTCACGGACAATATTTTGACAGTTTTGGATACTTTACAGTGTTTTCTATCCAATAATAATAATATACATATATTAGCAACTAAGACTGAGGAGCTGTTCGTTTACAATGGGCACCTTTTCATCCAAGCTACTCAATACTGCCCCTGCAGCCATATGAAGTTAAAGGGTTAAGTAAAGTCCATCTGTGTGCAATCTAAGTGTCACATGATCTGTCACATGATCACAGTATATGTGTGATCTGAAGGGCCCCAGAGTCTGCAACACCATTAATCAAGGGGCACCACCAAACAAGCAACAACATGAAGATCAGGGTTGGGTTATACAAAAATATTAGAAACTTTGAACATCCCACGGAGCACCATTAATAACCTCTTTAGTCGACCCTCTACTTTTTTGAACATTCTGTTAAAAATCGCGCAACATTTCAGCGCCCTGCTACTCATGCCAGGAATATAGTATATGCATTTGCTTAGTCTGTGTGGATAGAAAACACTCAGACGTTTAAAAAACTGGTTAAATCACTGCTGTGGCTTTACCAGAACGGCATTTACATCGAAAAGCACAGGAAAAACTGATCACTGAAAATGGGGAAAATATATCCATGCGCTACTTGAACCCATTGATAAACGTGAACCACAATTAATTGCCTGAGGTTGCAGTACCTACAGCTTCCACAGGGTGTCTAGAGTCTTGTCATTTCCCTTCGAGTTTTTTCTTGGTCAAACACATACAGGACACCATATCTAATCCGGTCTAGGACCGGATATTTTCGTTGAGTTTCTAGCCGGACATTTTTCCAGACGGACAGCTAATGATCTTTACATCGCCTCCTGATGAATTTTATCGCTTATTAATGTTTACTAATACCTAAAGTTGCATTACAAACGTATTTCGAAGTGTTTTGTGAAAGTTTATCGTCGACTTTTTGAATTTTAAAAAATGACGTTACGTTTTGAAACGATGTTTTTTTCGTTTATCACACAGTCTACATATAACGATATCTAGGCTTTATATGGACCGATTTAATCGAAATAAAGACCCAAATAGTGTTTATGGGACATCTAGGAGTGCCAACAAAGAAGATGGTGAAAGGTAATGAATGTTTTCTATTTTATTGTGCGGTTTGTGTAACGCCGAAATGCTAATTATTTTGTTTACGTCCCCTGTGGGTCTTTTGGGGTGTTGCATGCTATCAGATAATAGCTTCTCATGCTTTCGCCGAAAAGCATTTTAAAAATCTGACTTGTTGCCTGGATTCACAACGAGTGTAGCTTTAATTCGATACCCTGCATGTGTATTTTAATGAACTTTTGAGTTTTAACTAATACTATTAGCATTTAGCGTAGCGCATTTGCATTTCCAGAGCTCTAGTTGGGACGCAAGCGTCCCGAGTAGAAGCAACAGGTTAAGGTGCTCCATAAAGTGCTCCATAAGAAAGTCCAGATTAGCAGAGATACAATGATTTAGACAACACACATGTTCTGGTCTTGCTCCAAACTTATAATCTTCTGGACTTCAATCTTTGAAACCTTTTCACAGGTCTAACCTATTCAACTTCCATCACCCAATGTTGCTATTTTTGGAGCTGTAGAAGACTCCCTTTTATATTGTGTAAACACTCTCATATTATTGCATTCACAACTCTTCTGGCTCATCACTGGATTCTGGAAATCCGCAGCCCCTCCCTCCCTAGCTGTGTGTCTCAAATACATATATCTTAAATTAGAAAATATCCAATTCACTTGAGAGGATCAACAGTCAGGTTCTGCTCCTTTTGGCAACCTTTTCTTTCACTCGCAACTACTACTTTTTCTTCTTCTTTCTTCTTTCTTTTTATTATTATAAACTTATGCAGTCTGTTTAATAAATATTTTTGCCTGCAGATGTGTATTTCTAATTATAGACCATATATTCACTCATTTATCACATGAAGATTATTTTTAAACCATGATCCAACATGTATGCACCTTAAATACATTTTTTTAAAGTATAGCATTATTCCTTGGAATGGAAAGGTGGGTGGGATTGGGGTGCGTGGGGTGGGGGGTTGGAGCTGTTCTTTGTGAGAGAAAAAAACTAACAATTCTGCAATTGTATATTTGAAATCTATAATAAAAATCTATATACTGTATATAGAAAAATCTGTGATTTGATATTGAGATAAAAACGGCTGCATTGGGACTTTAAATATTTGAAAATTCCTTTCAATTAAACCGAGAGGATCTTTGTCAGGCCATGGTTGCATGTAATTGCTCTCCTCTGAACGTAAATTAACTCAAGCACACTCCAACTCGAAAGTAGCCCTTGCGGCAAGCATTTCTAAAGCCCCCGTTAAAAAGCTCCTCACTTTAAGCAAATGAGTCAGGTTTACAAAAAAAAAACGTTACTCATATGGCCTCGAAAAACATGGCCAATGTGGCCAAGTGACGATTTATGTATTCTGTAGCACCCTACAATCTCATGTTCCATTCTAAATGCATTACACCTAGATGTAACCATTTCTGAGGATGTTTCTTCCGATCCACCTATTAGTATAAATCCATTTAAGTTTGTTGGGCTAGTATAGTGAGATTTCAGTCTCAACAACAGTTACAACATTACATTGGGTGGATTATGAGAGCAGAGAATAGGAGAGGAGAGTAAGACAGTATCATGGCATACAGATCAATGGAAGCATTTAATGACCACCAAGACACCCCGACAATTACAGAGACAGAACATTTGACGATGACAACAACATCAACAACACCACAATGCGTATCCAGACAAACTGTCTGACCATGCAAACATAGACCTCAAATACCTCAAAGAGATGCTGGAATAAATGGATTGGAAACATCTGAATGTGAGACATACATTCTAAGTGTGAGAACTCTGTCCGAAAGAATACACTTTTGAAAGCTTTTGAGAGTTGAGCACATATTTAAATTAGTATTTTTCATTATTATGGTCTAAATTAATAAATTATGATTTGGGGGTAATTAATATGTTTAGGAATCATTGTCGCAGGCACTCCTGGAGTGAGTAAAAGTCCGGGTTGGTTTGATCAAGTGAGAAGATCACTTACACAGAATTTGGAGCGAAATGAAACACTGCACTCTAAAAGGTGACAAACAAACATTCTCTGGCTTCAGAAGTAGGGGAGGACTACTTTCTTGTTTATGTGAGTGCAGAATAACAGCCAAAGGACTATAAAACATTCTGGTCAGTGTCTTGGTCTTCCATCTACTCAAACATCTAGAAAATGTCATAACTCAAAAATCGCAGACAGGGCAAGAACAAGAGTAGGAGTATGTCAGTCCTGGCTTGTTTCAAGCAACAATGAACTGTTTTGATTAACCCGGCAAGAACTAAGCTAGAAGGTCAAATTTCCTGTGGAAGAAAAACTGACTAGTTCAGGTCACTTGACAGCCTTTGCACACTATTACTTCACGTCTTGTGGTCGGCAATATTTGTGTTGGGGTAATTGAGGAGCGTCCAGCAGAGGGTCTATTATTTTTCTACATGAAGCAGCCACCCTGAAACAAACAACTGAATACCCCATATACTTCATGCCAGGCCTTGTCAAAGACAGTCTCTTGTAATGACTGGTTTATACCCACCAAATATTCCAACAAAGAATGATGCTTTCAATATCCGTATTTTTACAAATGGTAGGGGAAACTATTTCACTCACATTCATTGAAATGCGTAAATACTGGGCAGTTACTTTGTGAACTAAACATTAACCTCATAGTCCGCCCCATCCCGCATGCGGTATCGTTACTACAGCCTCAAGCTCATTACCATAACGCAACGTTAGCGATTTCTAAAAATCGCAAATGAAATGAAATAAATATGCCTGCTCTCAAGCTTATCCTTTTCTTAACAATCCTGTCGTCTCAGATTTTCAAAATATGCTTTAGAACCAGAGAAAATCAATAATTTGTGTAAGAGTGGTGATAGCTAGCTTAGCATTTAGCGTTAGCATTTAGCACGCAACATATTCACAAAAACCAGCCAAGGAATCAAATAAAATAATTTACCTTTGAAGAACTTCAGATGTTTCAATGAGGAGACTCTCAGTTACATAGCAGATGTCCAGTTTTTCCTGAAAGATTCTTGTGTAGGACACATCGTTCCCTTTTGTTACTATGCATTTGGCTACCGAAACTAACCGAAAATTCAGTCACCAACACGTCAAACTTTTTTCCGAATTAACTCCATAATATCGACTGAAACATGGAAAACCATATCGATGAATGAATATGAATATGGCTGCACAGTATTGTCTTTTATCGATGGCGGTTATGATATCGTTTAGGACCTTGAGCATGACTGAGGTGCACCCATGACCAGCTCGGAAACCAGATTGCATAGTGGAGAAGGTACGGTGGGATTCAAAATGGTCGGTGGTTGGCTCACTCCGACTGGCCGTTGGACTGCGGGTGGAATCCGGAGGACAGGCTGGCTGACGACCCAATGAGCGTGCAGAACGCCTTCCAGAACCGGGATGAGAACTGCGGACCCTGGTCAGAGACCATGTCCACCGGGAGTCCGTGGATCCAGAAGATGTACTGGACCATAAGCTGGGCCTTCTCTTTGGACAGTGGTAGTTTGGGGAAAGGATTGAAGTGGGTGGCTTTGGTGTTGCCCTCAGATGGGGGGAGACCCGTGATGACATCCAGGGATATATGGGACCAGGGATGGTGCCCTCACCTGTCCCTACAGGCAGTGTTTGGAGAAGACCAACCGGAGCTTTCTGAGGAGTCTTGTTCTGTGCAGGCGGCGACAAATGCGGCCACAGCCAGCACCATAGTGGGCCACCAAAAGCGTTGTTGCACGAAGGCCAGGGTCCAATGGGAGCTCGGGTGACAGGCAAGCCTGGAGGAATGGGCCCACTCCAGGACTGTGGAGCGAACAGCGTTTGGCACAAACACCCGATTATCTCCATTAAAGCGTTCCGGGGGAGGTAAACGGGGCTCCCGGGAAATTGGAATGGCCGGTGGGGTGAGTTACTGAGGGGCGGTGGGGTTACCACCGTGGAAGGCTGCCCCCCAGACAACCAGCGGAATTCAGCAGCATTTCCAATGCCCGGTCATGGTGCTCAGCCAAAGTTTGGACTCCCTCCATAAGACCACGAAGCAGGGGCAGGAAGAGTGGGCAGGCAGGTGGGCTCAGAGTTAGAATAGGCAAGGGTCAAAACCAGGAGGGCAAGAAAAAGAGAGACTGGGAAAAACAGGAGCTGAGACAAAACCACTGGTTGACTGGACAAACAACACAAACTGGCAACAAACAAACAGAGAACACAGGTATAAATACACAGGGGATAATGGCGAAGATGGGCGACACCTGGAGGAGGGTGGAGACAATCACAAAGACAGGTGAAACAGATCAGGGTGTGACAGGTTCATTCGTCAAGATAAAACAAAACAAAAGTTACAACCATTATTTCAAATTCACCAATAGTATAGTGGGTTGGATTCAATTAACCATGACACTGGGTACTCAGATAAGGAGATCAATGCAAACCTTTCTGAATATGACAAGATGCTTCTCATCTTGAGAGTCAGACACCTTGCCAGGTCTGTTGCAGCCTTTTGATGAAGGGAGGGATGAAATGGAGCAAGAGGAGGATAGAGAAGAGGTCACTATCCCATCCTAAACACAGAAAGATACTTAACTAAATGTAATACAGTAGCACAATAGTTATGAAACTGCCAACGCAATCAAACTCCATTTTTTCAATCAAGAGATGATGCTGATAAGGGGATGCTGTTAGAAATGTTGAATTTGAAGAGCTGATCAGGCCCTTCATATCCATGAACCATAGAAATTCAGTCAGCAACTCGCAGCATTTTCTCATCTTCAGTTGCTATTCAAATGTCCAATGGTGGAAAAAGTACCCAATTGTCATACTTGAGTAACAGTAAAGATACCTTCATAGAAAATGACTCAAGTTAAAGTAACCAAGTAAAATACTACTTGAGTAAAAGTCTAAAAGTATTTGGTTTTAAATATACTTAAGTATCAAAAGTAAATGCAATTGCTAAAACATACTTAAGTATCAAAAGTTGAAGTATATATGATTTCAAATTCCTTAAATTAAGCAAACCAGATGGATGGCACCATTTAAAATTTCTTTTTTTTTACAGCTAGGCAGGGGCATGCACCAACACTCAGACACCATTTACAAACGAAGCATTTGTGTTTTCGTGAGTCAGTAGGGATGACCAGGGATGTTCTCTTGATTCATCCATGAATTTAACCATTTTCCTGTCCTGCTCAGCATTCAAAATGTAAGGAGTACTTTTAGGTGTCAGGGAAAATGTATGGAGTAAAAAGTTATCAATTTTAAATTCAGGCTCTAACACAATAAAATGTGGAAAAACTGCAATACCCCTGGTTGGTCTTCAACTTGAGTTACGCAATGAGAGGGGTCAGCACTGAGCTAACCTGCAATGTCACTTCCTGAAGTAGCTCAAACTGCGAATGTTATGTCTCCATGAGACGCCATCTTAACCGACTTCATTGGCTTCAATGTGCTATTGAGTCTTCACATAGGAAAAAATGCTGTCACGTGATCAATTCATATATACAGTCATTGTGGCATAGCCATGGTAGCCAAAATAATGGCCTGCCAAGCATTTTTATACATGACCTTAAGCATGAGGTTAATTGCTTAATTAACTCAGAAACCAAACCTGTGTGGAATCACCTGCTTTCAGTAGACTTTGTTTACATTATTTTGACAGTTACCTGTACGTTGTAATGACAAAAACTATGTATAAAAAATGCCCCTTTAGTGAAAATCACTCTCAAGTGTTTGGAAGTATAACCTGGTATTTCATGGCCCTTTAGCAAGTCTCTCATACTCACTTTTTGTACTTCTACCGGGTTTCTACCCAAGATTGTGCTCCGTTACCCTGTAAACAATGACTACAGATGTTAGTAAAACAAAATTAACAAGGCATAGCCGTTTTGGCTAAAAACAATTTATTTGAGTTTTGCTTTGTGCAACATCTGCATTGGTTAAAGTGGAACACTTCAAAGATCCTGTTCCACACAGTGCACAAATTTCCCCAGTCAGAACCAACAGCTCCCTCGGATTACAGCCATATAAAACTGACCCAGTTGCAACTCTGAGGCCAATGAAGTCCTGCTACTCCCACTCCCTCTCTCTCCATTTCTCATTCCCCTTCCATCATTCCAATCAGTGATGTTCTCCCCTCCCTCTCGCCACTCATCCATCTCTCCCCCTCTTCCACCCATTGCTTTCTCTCTCTCTCTCTCTCTCTCTCTCTAAAACCGCCTAACTCTAGCCTTTCTTTTCTCTTACATTCTTTCTTTTTTTCTCATCATCTCTCCATTTCCAATCTCCCACATCCTCTTGGACTCTTTGTGGTCCCAGTCTCAGTGTAACCTATGACTCACCATCCCACATGGAAACAGTTTCACTTCGGATGTGCAGGGGCTTTTTTATGATTAACAAAAATGTTGAAGGGGTGTGTCGTCTACCATGTTCACATCCCACCATTCACCATTCACTTTCTGAAGTTCTCAAAAAATCAGTGAACCCTTACTCACCTAATTCTGTTATAGCATCTTTGGTCCGACAGACTATTACGTGAAACCCAGAATGCATTGTATGCCAACAAACATGGCTCCACACATAGCTGGAATTAGCTTAGCTCATCATAATCAGTACAACCTTCAAAAAAGTATTTTACACACATAGTACGTACCCATTACAATCTCTGCAAGAATCAGAATGGATGATTTATCACCGGTAATTGAAAAACGTGAATAAAACAGTAAACATATCAATAATTACCACAAGACATTTTCTGATAGTGATTTATTGATACAAATGGTGCGTGCAGGCAGTCAATCACGTAACCTCTAACTCCCACTCTGAGCCATTCAGTGGTGTTGTTAGTATGTAGCTAGTGAGCTAAGCTGTAACATTAGCAATGTCTTTCAAAAGGAGACAACTCACAAATGCGGAAATTCTGGAGATTAAAAAAATTCTGACAATGAATCTGAAAGTCAGGAATCAGATTCTGACTGTGACAGTGAGGAGCTTCCCCCCAGCCCGTGAGAACCCTGAATCTGAGGACCCCTTGTCCACAGACAAAGTCCCAGTTCCCTTTGAAGATGCTGGTGGTGATGGAGGCAGACCGACAGTGGATGAAGTACAGAAGTTCTGTGGTAGCTGGAAGGCTGCCAGCCATTTCACCCCTCCTGGCCCTGCGGTTTGCTTTGATGAATCTCAGTCTGGAGTGCAACGGCCCTTGCCATTTCCATCTGAGGCAGAGTGCTTCAAGATGTTTCTGACAGAGGAGCTGGTGGGAGACACAGTAGAGGAGACCAATCGCTATGCCTTGGAGCTACAGGAGAAGAGAGAGCCAGGAGTGAGGGGGACAACCACAATTAGTGAATTGTATACCTTCCTGGTGACAGTCCTTCTCATGGGGATAGTAAAGAAGAACTCCCTAAGAGAATGCTGGAGCACAGAACCTATGTTTGCAACTCCCTTCCTTGCCACCCTCTTTTCTCAAGTCTGCTTCCTAGTTCTGCTGCGATGACTGCAGTTCATCAACAATGCTACTGCCATCCTAAATGACCCGTTAAACAAAATAAGAAATGTCAACAGCTAAGAGTAAAGTGGCAGGACAAACGAGACATCCATGTCCTCTCCACTGTCCATACAGCAACCATGTCGGCCATATGGAAAGTGGACCACTTGACGGGAGAAAGAAATATCAAACATGAGTAACGTTACCTCGCGTGTTCGCGGTTATAAGGAATATACACAAATATATATATACACACAGTGAGCTACGGTAAAAACAGTATAACACAACATACAGAAACTATTATAACATAATAAGGCACTTACTTTGATAGAAATGCAGTCTGGATTTGAACATGGGTGTCTGTAGTGACACCTCTAGCACTGAGACGCTGTGCCTTAGACAGCTGCGTCACTTGGGAGTCATAAAGTCATGGCAGCTTCAAAATATAACACATGCTAATACTTCTCTGACGCAATTAGCATTGTTTTCCAGAGCTAATAGAAGAATGTAGCTAGCTACCTAAGCATTGAGTATAACACCATAAAGGTTATGAAATGAGTAACGTTACCTCGCGTGTCCGCAGTAAAAGGAATATACACAAAAATATTATGCTATAGTAGAAACAACATAACACGACATGCAGAAACTATTATAACGTAAAACGGAACTTACTTTGAAGAAATGAACACATATCCTAAGTTATTATTGGTAACAAAAACAACTATGACTGCGATGAAGGCAACAGACGGAAATGTGGAACACGTGTGTGCAGGACAGGCGATGAGCAAATGTCTGCAGACTTGAACTGCACAAACAATTGGGAAGTGTTTGGGGAATTTTGTCCGGGTCAGAAAAAACGTTATTGTTCCGCAAAAGTAAAAATGACTACTTTTATGTGAATGAATGAGGCGGAACACACCTCAATTCAAACTTGTCTTAGAAAATAAAAAAAACTTGTTAGAAAATAATTTAAAATTGACAAGTAGAAAACGGCTTATAAATAAAAACAGGCTGCGTGCCTTGGTTTGAGGGCAGTGCGGATTAAATGTACTGTTGCGTAACAATCACATTCTGGAATGGAGAGAACATTCTAACATCACGTGCATAAAAAAAACTCACACTGGGGTGACCATTAGAGATATTTGGAACTTGCGCATGAAAGGGTTAACTAATTATGTTTACTTCTGAAGGTAATTGGTTGCACCAGATTGTATTTAGGGGCTTCATAGCAAAGGGGTGAATACATATGCACGCACCACTTTTCCGTTTGGAATTTCTTTAGAAATTTTTGAAACAAGTAATTTTTTTCATTTCACTTCACCAATTTGGACTATTTTATGTATGTCCATTACATGAAATCCAAATAAAAATCCATTTAAATTACAGGTTGTAATGCAACAAAATAGGAAAAACGCCAAGGGGATGAATAGTTTTGCAAGGCACTGTAGGTATCATTTAGCTAATACCATTTTAAAGTTTATTAGGAAGTGTAATTAATCTTAGCCTACAATGTCCGTAGCACCACGGAAATCCATTTAACATAATAAAACATTATCCTACAAAATCCGTCTGTTTAACCCCCTAACGTTGATGAATGGAAGTATATTTGGAGATAGTTTAGTGCCTAAAATGAAGGGGAAAATAGTTTACTAATGTTTCTTATATCGCAGGACAGACACATCAAAATAAACTTATTTGAGATTTTTTGGGGGACTTTTTTTTTCATGTGGTGAATCTGTTATTCAATGTGTGACTAGGGTGGGCAGTCTAGTTTTTCGTTGCTAGGTTGGCCTAGTATGGTTCCCAATCAGAGGCAGCTGTCTATCGTTGTCTCTGATTGGGAATCATATTTAGGCATCCTTTTGCCACCTGTTTTGTGTGGGATCTTGTTTTTGTATTGTAGCCTTGTTGCACTACAACGCTGCACGTTCGTTTTGGTACTCTTTATTGTTTTGTTGCTGGTTCACATTAATAAACATGATGAACGCCTTCCACGCTGCACCAATCCTTCCAACAACGATCGTTACAGTGTTTGTATTGGCCAATAGCATTAATGCAAAATTCAATGTTTCATCCAATATTTGATACCTTAAGGGGTCTTAAAATTCTCAATCAAATAGCTAAATAATACTTAGTATGACCATCTTTAAAACAATTCCACATGTTATATTACTTCTATCTTTAGTTGGGATAATGCAATATATAAAAATGAATACGCTTCCCAAGTTTTTATAGTTGTTTCAAAGTCTTCCCTTGTCTCTACCAAAAGTATTATTAAAATTTCTGAATCAACTGATTTCTACCTTCATCTGGAATAGAAAACCTCCAAGAATAAAAAAAACAAACACTTAAAATAAGATGCCCTGATGGTGTTTTAGCTTTAAGTAATTTAATATTCACATTTTGCCCCTGAGACAGACTAGTGCCTTATAAAAGCTTGGTCCTGTCACCTTTCCTCTGTCTCTGCCTTTGTTAGATCAATTACACACATTACTGCATCCACATTTCCAGTTGTAATTTCTTCTCTTAACTTCTTCGATATAGGGGGCGCTCTTTTAATTTTTGGATAAAAAAAGTTCCCGTTTTAAACAAGATATTTTGTCACGAAAAGATGCTCGACTATGCATATAATTGACAGCTTTGGAAAGAAAACACTCTGACGTTTCCAAAACTGCAAAGATATTATCTGTGAGTGCCACAGAACTGATGCTACAGGCGAAACCAAGATGACATTTCAAACAGGAAATGCCCCAGATTTTGCCCCAATGTCTCCTTATATGGCTGTGAATTGCGCAAGGAACACTTGCTGTCGTTTCCCCAAGGTGTCTGCAGCATTGTGACGTATTTGTAGGCATATCATTGGAAGATTGACCATAAGAGACTACATTTACCAGGTGCTCGCTTGGTGTCCTCCGTTGCAATTATTGCGTAATCTCCAGCTGCGTGCATTTTTCCATTTGCTTCAGAGGAGAAACCCAACTGCCACGAATGACTTATCATCGAATAGATATGTGGAAAAACACCTTGAGGACTGATTCTAAACAACGTTTGCCATGTTTCTGTCGATATTATGGAGTTAATTTGGAAAAAAGTTTGGCGTTGTAATGACTGAATTTTCGGTTTATTTTCTTAGCCAAACGTGATGAACAAAACGGAGCGATTTCTCCTACACAAATAATATTTTTGGAAAAACTGAACATTTGAGAGTCTCCTCATTGAAAACAACCCGAAGTTCTTCAAAGGTAAATTTGAATGCTTTTCTTGTTTTTGTGAAAATGTTGCCTGCTGAATGCTAGGCTTAATGCTATGCTAGCTATCAATACTCTTACACAAATGCTTGTGTAGCTATGGTTGAAAAGCATATTTTGAAAATCACAAGGCTAAGCTTGTGAGCCAATATATTTATTTCATTTCATTTGCGATTTTCATGAATAGTTAACGTTGCGTTATGCTAATGAGCTTGAGGCTATGATTACGCTCCCGGATACGGGATTGCTCGACGCAAGAAGTTAATATGGCTGCAATCCCCGTACAGGGATCAACATCAGGGGAAATTTCAGAGTGACAACTAAAAATACAACGTGATAACATTAAACATTCTTGGAAATGCAAGTGTCTTACATCCTTCAAAAGATTAGGATCTTGGTAATCAAACTACGTTTTCCGATTTAAAATAGCTATTACAGAGAACAAATACCATGCTTTTGTTTGAGAAGAGCAATCAACAACAAAAACATTTTCGGCCATGACAGTTTTTACACATTCACTTCTGAAGGTAAAATTCTGACTTACATTCTGATATCTTGCTCTTATTTCTCTTTCTCAGGGTCCCAGTGATCAAATGAAGTACTGTTTTCTTTGATAAAATCAATTTTTTATACCCTAAATCGAAACATTTTGTAACACGTTTGTGCCGTGAATTCCATCTCTATCATTTTTTTACGGAGCATTCGACGTAATTACAAACGGTAAACCATCGTTTATCTAGTCATGGTTGGTTTCAGTGCATTCCTCTGGAAGTTTGCAACACAGCCAAACGTCGTTGTTTTTTTTGCGGGGAGTTTTGACCAAAGTGAACTGATTTGAAGACAACGAGACATGACTACCTTGCGCACTAATAATTTTAGCGTTGATTGACCCTATTTCTGCCCAATGACCACTTATCTTCTTGAAATCTAGCTGGGTAGATAGCCAATGATTGGACCACCATTCCTTGTTTGTAAATGCACGCGTAAGGAACTTCATTCTCGCCTTGACTATCAGAGGAGTTGCTGTGACGCTTGGTACGCGCAGCAGTATTTCGGAAAGCTGTATTTTCAACGATTTCATTGAAGACATCATGGCGAATAAATCAGGAAAAGCGAAGTCAAAGTCTAAAGTGAAAGTGAAAAAGTGAGAGTGAGACAGATTTTTTGTTTGAGGAATCTTTGAGTGTTATGATTCAAACAGGAACTGAGGAGCTGTTTCTGCAAGGACAGGACATACTTCTGGACAGGTAAGTGCTAATGTCGTTTTATGAAATATAAATATACACTGCTCAAAAAAAAATAATTGAACACTTAAACAACACAATGTAACTCCAAGTCAATCACACTTCTGTGAAATCAAACTGTCCACTTAGGAAGCAACACTGATTGACAATAAATTTCACATGCTGTTGTGCAAATGGAATAGACAACAGGTGGAAATTATAGGCAATTAGCAAGACACCCCCAATAAAGGAGTGGTTCTGCAGGTGGTGACCACAGACCACTTCTCAGTTCCTATGCTTCCTGACTGATGTTTTGGTCACTTTTGAATGCTGGCGGTGCTTTCACTCTAGTGGTAGCATGAGACGGAGTCTACAACCCACACAAGTGGCTCAGGTAGTGCAGCTCATCCAGGATGGCACATCAATGTGAGCTATGGCAAGAAGGTTTGCTGTGTCTGTCAGCGTAGTGTCCAGAGCATGGAGGCGCTACCAGGAGACGTGGAGGAGGCCGTAGGAGGGCAACAACCCAGCAGCAGGACCGCTACCCCCGCCTTTGAGCAAGGAGGAGCAGGAGGAGCACTGCCAGAGCCCTGCAAAATGACCTCCAGCAGGCCACAAATGTGCATGTGTCTGCTCAAACGGTCATAAACAGACTCCATGAGGGTGGTATGAGGCCCGACGTCCACAGGTGGGGGTTGTGCTTACAGCCCAACACCGTGGAGGACGTTTGGCATTTGCCAGAGAACACCAAGATTGGCAAATTCGCCACTGGTGCCCTGTGCTCTTCACAGATGAAAGCAGATTCACACTGAGCACATGTGACAGACGTGACAGAGTCTGGAGACGCCATGTAGAACGTTCTGCTGCCTGCAACATCCTCCAGCTTGACCGGTTTGGCGGTGGGTCAGTCATGGTGTGGGGTGGCATTTCTTTGGGGTCCGCACAGCCCTCCATGTGCACGCCAGAGGTAGCCTGACTGCCATTAGGTACCGAGATGAGATCCTCAGACCCCTTGTGAGACCATATGCTGGTGCGGTTGGCCCTGGGTTCCTCCTAATGCAAGACAATGCTAGACCTCATGTGGCTGGAGTGTGTCAGCAGTTCCTGCAAGAGGAAGGCATTGATGCTATGGACTGGTCCGCCCGTTCCCCAGACCTGAATCCAATTGAGCACATCTGGGACATCATGTCTCGCTCCATCCAGCAACGCCACGTTGCACCACAGACTGTCCAGGAGTTGGCGGATGCTTTAGTCCAGGTCTGGGAGGAGATTCCTCAGGAGACCATCCGCCACCTCATCAGGAACATGCCCAGGCATTGTAGGGAGGTCATACAGGCACGTGGAGGCCACACACACTACTGAGCCTCATTTTGCCTTGTTTTAAGGACATTACATCAAAGTTGGATCAGCATGTAGTGTGGTTTTCCACTTTAATTTTGAGTGTGACTCCAAATCCAGACCTCCATGGGTTGATGAATTTGATTTCCATTGATAATTTTTGTGTGATTTTGTTGTCAGCACATTCAACTATGTAAAGAAAAAGGATTTAATAAGAATATTTCATTCATTCAGATCTAGGATGTGTTATTTTAGTGTTCCCTTTATTTTTTGGAGCAGTATATATATATACATATATATATATATATGTATTTGTGTCTCAAATACATATATCTTAAATTAGAAAATATAAAATTCACTTGAGAGGATCAACAGTCAGGTTCTGCTCCTTTTGGCAACCTTTTCTTTCACTCGCATCTAGTACTTTTTCTTCTTTCTTCTTTCTTTTTATTATTATATACTTTTACAGTCTGTTTAATAAATATTTTTGCCTGCAGATGTGTATTTCTACTTATAGACCATATATTCACTCATTTATCACATGAAGATTATTTTTAAACCATGATCCAACATGTATGCACTTTATATACATTTTAAAAAGTATAGCATTATTCTCTGGGATGGAAAGGTGGGTGGGATTGGGGTGGGGGGTTGGAGCTGTTCTTTGTGAGAGAAAAAAAACTAACAATTCTGCAATTGTATATTTGAAATCTATAATAAAATATATATATACTGTGTATAGAAAAATCTGTGATTTGATATTGAGATAAAAACGGCTGCATTGGGACTTTAAATATTTTAAAATTCCTTTCAATTAAACCGAGAGGATCTTTGCAGGCCATGGTTGCATGTAATTGCTCTCCTCTGAACTTAAATTAACTCAAGCACACTCCAACTCGAAAGTAGCCCTTGCGGCAAGCATTTCTAAAGCCCCCGTTAAAAAGCTCCTCGCTTTAAACAAATGAGTCAGGTTTACAAAAAAAAACGTTACTCATATGGCCTCGAAAAACATGGCCAATGTGGCCAAGTGACGATTTATGTATTCTGTAGCACCCTACAATCTCATGTTCCATTCTAAATGCATTACACCTAGATGTAACCATTTCTGAGGATGTTTCTTCCGATCCACCTATTAGTATAAATCCATTTAAGTTTGTTGGGCTAGTATAGTGAGATTTCAGTCTCAACAACAGTTACAACATTACATTGGGTGGATTATGAGAGCAGAGAATAGGAGAGGAGAGTAAGACAGTATCATGGCATACAGATCAATGGAAGCGTTTAACGACCACCAAGACACCCCGACAATTACAGAGACAGAACATTTGACGATGACAACAACATCAACAACACCACAATGCGTATCCAGACAAACTGTCTGACCATGCAAACATAGACCTCAAATACCTCAAAGAGATGCTGGAATGAATGGATTGGAAACATCCAAATGTGAAACATACGTTCTAAGTGTGAGAACTCTGTCCGAAAGAATACACTTTTGAAAGGTTTTGAGAGTTGAGCACATATTTAAATTTGTGTTTTTCGTTATTATGGTCTAAATTAATAAATTATGAGTTGGGGTAATGAGTATGTTCAAATCAAATCATCAAATCAAATCAAATTTTATTTGTCACATACACATGGTTAGCAGATGTTAATGCGAGTGTAGCGAAATGCTTGTGCTTCTAGTTCCGACAATGCAGTGATAACCAACAAGTAATCTAACTAACAATTCCAAAACTACTGTCTTATACACAGTGTAAGGGGATAAGGAATATGTACATAAGGATATATGAATGAGTGATGGTACAGAGCAGCATACAGTAGATGGTATCGAGTACAGTATATACATATGAGATGAGTATGTAGACAAAGTAAACAAAGTGGCATAGTTAAAGTGGCTAGTGACATAAGAATGCAGTCGATGATCTAGAGTACAGTATATACATATGCATATGAGATGAATAATGTAGGGTAAGTAACATTATATAAGGTAGCATTGTTTAAAGTGGCTAGTGATATATTTACATCATTTCCCATCAATTCCCATTATTAAAGTGGCTGGAGTTGGGTCAATGACAGTGTGTTGGCAGCAGCCACTCAATGTTAGTGGTGGCTGTTTAACAGTCTGATGGCCTTGAGATAGAAGCTGTTTTTCAGTCTCTCGGTCCCAGCTTTGATGCACCTGTACTGACCTCGCCTTCTGGATGATAGCGGGGTGAACAGGCAGTGGTTCGGGTGGTTGATGTCCTTGATGATCTTTATGGCCTTCCTGTAACATCGGGTGGTGTAGGTGTCCTGGAGGGCAGGTAGTTTTTGCCCCCGGTGATGCGTTGTGCAGACCTCACTACCCTCTGGAGAGCCTTACGGTTGAGGGCGGAGCAGTTGCCGTACCAGGCGGTGATACAGCCCGCCAGGATGCTCTCGATTGTGCATCTGTAGAAGTTTGTGAGTGCTTTTGGTGACAAGCCGAATTTCTTCAGCCTCCTGAGGTTGAAGAGGCGCTGCTGCGCCTTCTTCACGACGCTGTCAGTGTGAGTGGACCAATTCAGTTTGTCTGTGATGTGTATGCCGAGGAACTTAAAACTTGCTACCCTCTCCACTACTGTTCCATCGATGTGGATAGGGGGGTGTTCCCTCTGCTGTTTCCTGAAGTCCACAATCATCTCCTTAGTTTTGTTGACATTGAGTGTGAGGTTATTTTCCTGACACCACACTCCGAGGGCCCTCACCTCCTCCCTGTAGGCCGTCTCGTCGTTGTTGGTAATCAAGCCTACCACTGTTGTGTCGTCCGCAAACTTGATGATTGAGTTGGAGGCGTGCATGGCCATGTTTGTATGTTTAGGAATCATTGTCGCAGGCACTCCGGGAGTGAGTAAAAGTCCGGGTTGGTTTGATCACGTGAGAAAATCACGAAATGAAACACTGCACTCTAAAAGGTGACAAACAAATATTCGCTGGCATCAGAAGTAGGAGAGGACTACTTTCTTACATGGACATCATGTTTATGTGAGTGCAGAATAACAGCCAAAGGACTGTTAAACATTCCGGTCAGTGTCTTGGTCTTCCATCTACTCAAACATCTAGAAAATGTCATAATTCAAAAATCGCAGGTAGGGCAAGAACAAGAGTAGGACTATGTCAGTCCTGGCTTGTTTCAAGCAACAAGGAACTGTTTTGATTAACCCGGCAAGAATACTTATTTTCCACCATAATTTTCAAATAAATTCATTAAAAATCCCGCAATGTGATTTTCTGGATTTTTTTTCTCATTTTGTCTGTCATAGTTGAAGTGTACCTATGATGAAAATTACAGGCCTCTCTCATCTTTTAAAGTGGGAGAACTTGCACAATTGGTGGCTGACTAAATACTTTTTTGCCCCACTGTACTTCATGCCACGCCTTCTCAAATACAGTCTCTTGTAATGACTGGTATATACCCACCCAATATTCCAACAAAGAATGATGCTTTCAATATCATTATTTTTACAAATTGTAGTGGAAAATATTTCACTCACATTCATAGAAATCCGTAAATATTGGGCAGGTATTTCTAGTTGTCCACATATTATCAGTCAGAACCGTCCAGAGTAGTGATGCTAGTCGGGCGGGAGGGTGCGGCCAGCAATTGGTTGAAAGGCATACACTTAGTTTTACTAGCATGGAGGTTTGTTAGCGCATTCTCCAGAGAAGGGCCAGATGTATACATAATGGTGTCGTCTGCGTAGAGGTGGATTAGAGAATCACCAGCAGCAAGAGCGACATCAATGATATATACAGAGAAAAGAGTCGGCTCGAGAATTGAACCCTGTGGCACCCCCATAGAGACTGCCAGAGGTCCGGACAACAGGCCCTCCGATTTGACACTGAATTCTATCTGAGAAGTAGTTGGTGAACCAGGCGAGGCCGTCATTTGAGAAACCAAGGCTGTTGAGTTTGCCGATAAGAATGTGATGATTGACAGAGTCGAAAGCCTTGGCCATATCGATGAATATGGCTGCACAGTATTGTCTTTCATCGATGGTGGTTATGATATCGTTTAGGACCTTGAGCATGACGGAGATGCAACCATGACCAGCTCGTAAACCAGATTGCATAGTGGAGAAGGTACGGTGGGATTTGAAATGGTCGGTGATGTGTTTGTTAACTTGACTTTTGAAGGCCTTAGAAATGCAGGGTAGGATAGATATAGGTCTGTAACCATTTGGTTCTAGAGTGTATCCCCCTTTGAAGAGGGAGATGACCGCGAGAGCTTTCCAATCTTTGGGGATCTCAGACGATACGAAAGAGAGTTGAACAGGCTAGTAATAGGGGTTGCAACAATTTCGGCGGATGATTTTAAAAGAGAGGGTCCAGATTTCCTAGCCCAGCTGATTTGTAGGGATACAGATTTTGCAGCTCTTTCAGAACATCAGCTATCTTCTGGATTTGGGTGAAGGAGACTCAAGGGGGGGGGGGCAAGTTGTTGCAGGGGGTGCTGCGATGTTGGCCGGGGTAGGAGTAGCCAGGTGGAAATCATGGCCAGCCACAGAAAAATGCTTATTGAAATGATTGATTATCGTAGATTTATTGGTGGTGACAGTGTTTCCTATCTTCAGTGCAGTGGGTACCTGGGTGGAGGTGCTCTTATTCTCCATGGACTTAACAGTGTCCCAAAACTTTTGGTAATTAGTGCTACAGGATGCAAATGTTTGTTTGAAAAAGCTAGCCTTAGCTGACTGAGTATATTGGTTCCTTACTTCCCTGAAAAGTTGCATATCGTGGGGGCTATTCGATGCTAATTCAGAACACAACAGGATGTATTTGTGCTGGTCAAGGGCAGTCAAGTCTGGGGTGAACCAAGGGCTATATCTGTTCTTAGTTCTACATTTTTTTAATGGGGAATGCTTATTTAAGATGGTGAGGAAAGCACTTTTAAAGACCACCATGCATTAAGCCTGAAAAAGTACCAAATACACAACAACAACCTATTTGACCACATTTCAGCTTAAGTTTTACCACGGCAATGTCCATGAATCAACTTGAGAGCTAGTGATAAGCAAGTTAGTACTCCCATGACTAGTATTACAAATGAAACAAATCATATTTGAACTCAATATTTCTGCTTTAGTGTATAAATCTATCTCTAAGCTCTGCAACACATGGACTGTCCTTAACCTCTCAAAATGTATCTTGTACACAGTTGTCTGTATGAAAGTGTACATCCTGTGCAGCATCAGATTGTAAGAGGTCCCAAACACAAAGTGTTTCTTGAAGAGCTCATCAAAGGCACCAAGAGTGCTTGTAGAGTTGCATGGCAGAGCTTGCTTGTCCAGGATGATGAAGTAATTATGGATGCTGCTCCTTTTGGTCCCGACAGCAAGGATGTAGACTGCTTTGGACAATGGCAGAAAGGTGTTCCTGGATACTAGTTCTATCAGGTATGAACACTCAGGAGGTGTCTCAACGTGTACGCTGGATGGACATTCATGACACAGCGAGCCATACCCTCTGCCAGAGCCGATAGCGTGGAGCAGGAGTCCGGTGGCGATCCGCTTGTCGCCTATACCTGGAAGTGGTCTGCAAAAGAGCGGCCCAGGCTCTCTTCCAGGTACGGCGACAGCGGTGGATGAACATCTGTGCAGAGGGAGTGCTGACTTCCTCCTCTTGCTCTGGGAAGAGTGGAGTCTGATATCCTATGGAACAGGATAGTGCCCACATTGTAGTTCCTCTCCGTGGCATTGAGGCGCAGGGATGCAGCTTAACCTGTTGCCTCTACTTGGGACGCTTGCGTCCCAACTAGAGCTCTGGAAATGCAAATGCGCTACGCTAAATGCTAATAGTATTAGTTAAAACTCAAAAGTTCATTAAAATACACATGCAGGGTATCAAATTAAAGCTACACTCGTTGTGAATCCAGGCAACAAGTCAGATTTTTAAAATGCTTTTCGGCGACAGCATGAGAAGCTATTATCTGATAGCATGCACCAATACACTACAACAGAAAAGCACAGCAGGGGACGTAAACAAAATAATTAGCATTTCGGCGTTACACAAACCGCACAATAAAATAGAAAACAGTCATTACCTTTCACCATCTTCTTTGTTGGCACTCCTAGATGTCCCATAAACACTATTGGGTCTTTATTTCGATTAAATCGGGCCATATAAAGCCAAGATATCGTTATATGTAGACTGTGTGATAAACGAAAAAAACTGCGATTTCAACGTAACGTCATTTTTAAAATTCAAAAAGTAGACGATAAACTTTCACAAAACACTTCGAAATACGTTTGTAATGCTACTTTAGGTATTAGTAAACGTTAATAAGCGATAAAAATCATCCATAGGCGATGTAGAAATCATTAGCTGTCGTCTTGGAAAAAATTTCAGGAGAGAGCTCTTCCGGAATGATCTGGGCGGAGACCGGAGGTAAGTCGTGCCCCTCTTTCGGTTCAACCAAGAATCAAAGATGATTCAATTCACAAGACTCTAGACAACATGGGGATGCTGTGGGAGTTGAATGCTCGGTCTTATCTAATTCGGCTCACTGTTAACAATTGCTGGAAGTGGCGCAAGGATATTTATTTCCATTTTCTGTGATCAGGTTTTCCTGCGCTTTCCGATGTAACGCACGTTATGTAATAGCCACAGTCGTGATTTAACCAGTTTTAAAAACGTCTGAGGGTTTCCTATCCACACATTCTAACCATATGAACGTACTATATTCCTGGCATGAGTAGCAGGGCGCTGAAATGTTGCGTGATTTTTAACAAAATGTTCAAAAAAGTAGAGGGTCGACTGAAGAGGTTAACTTCACTAGGGTAGGGGGCAGCATTCGGAATTTTGGATGAAAAGCGTGCTCAAGTTAAAATGCCTGGTACTCAGTCCCAGAAGATAGGATATGCATATAATAGATTTGGATGGGAAACACTCTAAAGTTTCCAAAACTGTTAACATAATGTCTGTGAGTATAACAGAACTAATATGGCAGGTGAAAACCCGAGGAAAATCCAACCAGGAAGTACTATTATTTTGAAAGGCCGTTTTTACATTGAAAGCAACCATTTACAACGACTTAGGACCCAGTTCCGAGCTCTATGGCTCCCTCAACATGTGACCAGTCTTTAGGCATTGTTTCAGGCTTTTACTCTGTAAAATGAGGGAGATACAGCACTTTCAATCAGTGGCCAGTGGAAATTTCCATTCATCAGCCATGCGCCCTGATCGTGAATTTCTCCTTTCCTATTGACGAAGCTTTTCTCCTGTTGAAATATTATTGATTATTTATGACAGAAGGCACTGGAGAACCTGTCGGACGTGGAGCACGTGTTCTTGGGGGAAGCGGGAGAAGATGAGGATGTCATCAATGTAGACGAAGACAAACCGGTTCAACATGTCGTGGAGAACATCAGTCACTAGAGACTGGAACACGGCAGAGGCGTTGGTGAGGCCAAAGGGCATGACCAGATATTCATAGTGGCCACTGACCATGTTGAAGGCGGTCTTCCACACATCCCCCTCTCGTATCAGCACCAGGTGGCAGGCGTTTCGTTGATCCAGCTTGGAGAAATCAGTGGCCCCCTGGAGTGACTCGAAGGCAGAGGAAATGAGTAGTAGCGGATAACGTTTCTTCACAGTAATGTCATTGTCCCCAGTTGTTAATGCATGGGCGCAGGGTCTTGCCCTTTATCTCCATGAAGAAGAACCCTGTTCCAAGCGGGAGAGGAGAAGAGATAGATAGATCCTGAAGCTAGGGAGTCCCTAATGTAGCCCTGGTCCCGACAGAGAGTACAGACGTCCCCAGGGTGGCGTGGTGCTAGGGAGAAGTTCAATCCCGCAGTCATAGGGGCGGTACGGCAGAAGTGAAGAGCCCGGGACTTGATGAAAACCTCCCGGAGGTCCTGGTACTCCGCGGAGAGGTCCAGAGCAACTTCCAAGCCCCCAGGAAGATGTCCTGGGGCAGGTTGCGCCGACTTCAGACAATGGGCGTGGCAGAACGGACCCAAACCCATGATAGCACCCGTAGACCAGTTGATGAGGGGATTGTGTCGCTAGAGCCTTGAGAATCCCAAAACCACAGGAATCAGGCGGTACTTGATGAGCAGGAATTGAATGGTCTCGCTGTGATTCCCTGACACACGTAGGTTGATGGGAGTGCTGTTATGGGTGACCCAACCTATAGAATGCCCGTCCAATGCTCTAACATCCAATGGAATGGAGAGGGAATGAGTGGGGATGTTCAGCTCGGAAGCCAGTGTGGCATCCAAAAAGCTCTCATCGGCCCCAGTCAATGAGGACCCAGAGAGATTTGGACTGGTTTCCCCACAGCAATGACATGAAAAGGGGTGCGAGTAATGGAAGCAGAAAACTTCTCCATTTGGCCCACCAGAGTACTCTCTCCTACCGGTGAGCCTGGTCTTTTACCGGGCAAGAGGACACAAAATGTCTTGCAATACAGACAGCTCCTTGTGTTGATCCTGTGTTGCCGTTCCACTGGCAACAGCCCAGCTCTGCCTAGTTGCATAGGCTTGGGAAACAGTGCCTCGGCTGTCTTGGGTAACTCTCGAGGAAGGTCAGGAAACCTTGGTCGCTCTTGACAACGGGACCGTCGGGGATGACTCGGAGGCGAGGTGGAATTGCTGGACGGGCGAACAAAATCGAATTTCCACTCCATCCGTCATTCCCTCAATCGCCCATCGATGCGGATGGTCAAAGTAATGAGGGAGTCAAGATTCGTCGTTAACTCCAGCTTCTCTCCCAGAGAATGTGGCATCAAAAACCTTCCTCACCTCTCCCACGAACCCCTCCAGACTCACGCACATGGCCGGCTGTTGTTCCCATATCGCAGTATCCCAGGTGAGAGCCCTCCCAGACAACAGCATGATGAGGTAGGCTATCTTGTAGCAATCCGAGGGGAAGGAGGAGGGCTAAAGCTCGAAAATGACGGCACACAGCTAAAAGAATGCCCGACAGGTGCTTGGCTCTCCATTAAAGCGTTCCGGGGGAGGTAAACGGGGCTCCTGGGAAGGTGGAATGGCCGGTGGGGCGAGTTACTGAGGGGCGGTGGGGTTACCACCGTGGCAGGCTGCCCCCCAGACAACCAACGGAATTGTTTTTACATTTACATTTAAGTCATTTAGCAGACGCTCTTATCCAGAGCTTCCAGCAGCATTTCCAATGCCCGGTCATGGCGCTCAGCCAAAGTTTGGACTCCCTCAATAAAACCACGAAGCAGGGGCAGGAAGAGTGGGCAGGCAGGTGGGCTCAGAGTTAGAATAGGCAAGGGTCAAAACCAGGAGGGCAAGAAAAAGAGAGACTGGGAAAAACAGGAGCTGAGACAAAACCACTGGTTGACTGGACAAATAACACAAACTGGCAACAAATAAACAGAGAACACAGGTATAAATACACAGGGGATAATGGGGAAGAGGGGGGTGGAGACAATCACAAAGACAGGTGAAACAGATCAGCGTGTGACAGGTTAATTCGAGACAAAAACAACAAAATAAACAACCATTATTTCAAATTCACCAATAGTAAAGTGGGTTGGATTCAATAAACCATGACACTGGGTAGTCAGATAAGGGCAAACCTTTCTGAATATGACAAGATGCTTCTCAACTTGAGAGTCAGACACCTTGCCAGGTCTTTTGCAGCCTTGTGATGAAGGGGGGGATGAAATGGAGCAAGAGGAGGATGGAGAAGAGGTCACTTTCCCATCTTAAACACAGAAAGATACTTAGCCAAATGTAATACAGTAGCACATTTTTTCATTCAAGAATGGATGCTGATAAGGGGATGCTGTTAGAAATGTTGAATTTGAAGAGCTGATCAGGCCCTTCATATCCACGAACCATAGAAATTCAGTCAGCAACTCGCAGCTTTTACTCATCTTCAGTTGCTATTCAAATGTCCAGTGGTGGAAAAAGTACCCAATTGTCATACTTGAATAACAATAAAGATACCTTCAAAGAAAATGACTCAAGTGAAAGTCACCAAGTAAAATACTACTTGAGTAAAAGTCTAAAAGTATTTGGTTTTAAATATACTTAAGTATCAAAAGTAAATGCAATTGCTAAAACATACTTAAGTATCAAAAGTTGAAGTATATATGATTTCAAATTCCTTAAATTAAGCAAACCAGATAGCACAATTTTCTTGTTTTTTATTTTATTTATGGCTAGCCAGTGGCATGCACCAATACTGTTTTGTGAGTCAGTAGGGATGACCAGGGATATTCTCTTGATTCACCCATGAATTGGACCATTCCTGCTAAGCATTCAAAATGTAAGGAGTACTTTTAGGTGTCAGGGAAAATGTATGGAGTAAAAAGTTAGCCATTTTAAATTCAGGCTCTAACACAATAAAATGTGGAAAAAGTGCTGTGAATACTGTACGTCCTTGAACCGATTACATTTTTAATCGCACACAGAAGAAGTTATGAGGATAATTTAGTTGCTAATGGCAGCCTGCAATACCCGTGGTTGGTCTTCAACTTGAGTTACTCAATGAGAGGTGTCAGCACTGAGCTAACCTGCAATGTCACTTCCTGAAGTAGCTCAAACTGCGAATGTTATGTCTGCATGAGACGCCATGTTAACCGACTTCATTGGCTTCAATGTGCTATTGAGTCTTCACATAGGAATGAATGGTGTCACGTGATCAATGGATTTGTCCATTCATATATACAGTCATTGTGGCATAGCCATGCTAGCCAAAATAATGGCCTGCCAAGCATTTTTATACATGACCTTAAGCATGATGGGAGGTTAATTTCTTAATCAACTCAGACACCAAACCTGTGTGGAATCACCTGCTTTCAGTAGACTTTGTTTACATTATTTTGACAGTTACTTGTATGTTGTAATGACAAAAACTATATATAAAAAATGCCCAGTAGTGAAAATCACTCTAAAGAGTTTGGAAGTATAACCTGGTATTTCATGGCCCTTTAGCAAGTCCCCCATACTCACTTTTAGTGCTTCTACCGGGTTTCTACCCAAGATTGTGCTCCGTTACCCTGTAAACAATGACTACAGATGTTAGTAAAACTAAATTAACAAGGCATAGCCGTTTTGGCTAAAAACTATTTATTTTAGTTTTGCTTTGTGCAACATCTGCATTGATTAAAGTGGAACACTTCAAAGATCCTGTTCCACACAGTGCACAAATTTCCCCAGCCAGAACCAACATATAAAACGGACCCAGTTGCAACTTTGAGGCCAATGAAGTCCTGCTACTCCCATTCGCTCTCTCTCCATTTCTCATTCCCCTTCCATCATTCCAATCAGTGATGTTCTCCCCTCCCTCTCGCCACTCATCCATCTCTCCCCCTCTTCCACCCACTACTTTCTCTCTCTCTCGCTCTCTCTCTCCTAACTCTAGCCTTTCTTTTCTCTAACATTCTTCGTTTTTTCTCATCATCTCTCCATTTCCAATCTCCCACATCCTCTTGGACTCTTTTTTTATGATTAACAAAAAATTCCACAAAACCTTCCACTCAGGCAGACCTGGGGGAAACACAAAACTGTGCTTTCAGAGGCTTGCTCCTCTTACAATGGGGTCTGAAATTGTTGACAGCGTTGATAAAGGTGCGCAATAATGAATGCAGAAAATAAATCATTCAAAAACTGAGCTATATTGTATGCAAAAAAAGGGGGAAATTATTTTATACTAATACAATTGCTCAGAGAAAGAGATTTGGTTTAACAAGTTACAAAAATTATTACATTGCTCGCTTAACCTAGAAGCCAGCTGCACCCATGTGTCAGAGGAAACACTGTACCAGCTGGAGACCGAAGTTTGAGCTTTCAGGTGCTGGCCTGCCACAAGGAATAGCTAGAGTGCAATGGGACAAGGAAATCCCAGCCGGCCTAACCCTCCCCTGACCCGGATGACTCTGCGCCAATTGTGTGTCGCCTCATGGGTCGACCAGTCACGGCCAGCTGTGACACAGCCTGGGATCGAACCCAGGTCTGTAGTGATGCCTTAAGCACTGCAATGCTTAGACAGCTGCGCCACTCGGGAGGCCCGGGGGTATGATCTTTTACCCTCATTCAGGATTATCCGTAATCATGGTAGCATCCACATTAGTGTAGAAACATATTCTATTCTGTTTTACTTACCCCAAATGAACATCTGTTCATTGTTTACAGCACAATCTTGGGTAGAATCCCGGTAAAAGCAGAAAAGTGAGTATGAGGGACTTGCTAAATGCTTGAAAATAGCAGGTTTTACTCCCAAACATGAAAGCGTTTGAGAACAGAGGGTTTTCCTTAATAGAAGCCTCTCTAATGCAAATTCTGATGAGTGTGTTGTACCCCAGGGTAGCCAGCTGGCTTGGACCATTGTTGTTTTTTGTGTTTACTAATGACCTTCCACTGACCTTGAATAAAACCTGTGTGTCCATGTACGCTGAAAAACTCAACAGTATACACATCGGCTACAAAAGTAAAATAAATTACTGACACCCTTAATGTGGGGGTGGCAGGGTAGCCTAGTGGTTAGAGTGTTGGGCTAGTAACCGGAAGGTTGCAAGTTCAAACCCCCGAGCTGACAAGGTACAAATCTGTCGTTCTGCCCCTGAACAGGCAGTTAACCCACTGTTCCTAGGCTGTCATTGAAAGTAAGAATTTGTTCTTATAACTGACTTGCCTGGTTAAATAAAATAAAAAATGTAGAGCAGCACTTAAATGTACACAGAGGGCAAATGTCAATCTCTCTTTGCTCAAAGTTAAGGAGGGACTGCATCGCTATTGGTCTTTGTGCAAGGTGCGGATGTGTTGAAGCTACCGAACTGTCTGTTCAAGCAGTTGGCGCACAGTTTGGACACTCATCGGTAACATACAAGACATGCAACAATCTCCAGAACAAAGGCTAGTATTAACCACAGTTTTAAATAGAGCCATGACTAAATGGCTAGTTTTAAACACAGTATTAAATAGAGCCATGACTAAACTAACTCAAGCTAGCAATAAAATCAGATTACATCAACAAATAAAAGAACACCTTATGTTGACTGTGAAGAGACACAGACATTTTTATAGTTTTGTATTGTACACTGGAAAAAAACACAACATTGGTCCCATGTTTCATGAGCTGAAATAAAATAACCCAGAAATGTTTCAGATGCACAAAAATCTTATTTCTCTCAAATATGGTGCACACATTTATTTACATCCCTGTTAGTGAGCTTTTCTCAGTTGCCAAGATAATCCATCCACCCAACAAGTGTGGCATATCAAGAAGCTGATTAAACAGCATGATCATTACACAGATGCACTTTGTGCTGGGGGCAATAAAATACCATTCTAAAATATGCAGTTTGTCACACAACACAACACAAACACAACACAAATGTCACATGTTTCGAGGGAGCTGTTGCCAGAGAATTTAATGTTAATTTCTCTAACATAAGCCGCCTCCAATGTAATTTTGAAGAATCTGGCGGTACGTCCAACCAGCCTCACAACCACAGACCACGTGAATGGGGTCATGTGGGCAAACGGTTTGCTGATGTCAACATTGTGAACAGAGTGCCCCATGGTGGTGGGGGTGTTATGGTATGGGCAGGCATAAGCTACAGACAACAATTTGAATGCACAAAGATACCGTGACGAGATCCTGAGGCCCATTATTGTGCCAGTCATCCGCCGCCATCACCTAATGTTTCAGCATAATGCAAGGCCCCATGTCATAAGGATCTGTACACAATTCATGGAGCTGAAAATGTCCCAGTTCTTCCATGGCCTACATACTCACCAGACATGTCACCCATTGAACATGTTTGGAGTAGCCGATCCCTCAACAGCAGCTAATTAATGATCCGAATAAATACTAAATCTTAACTTATTTATCCAATTATTCCAAAAATAAACTCTCAACCAAATGAAATTCTCAACCGACTTGAAATGAAATGTTTATCTTAAAGACATTATCAACATAATAAATATCTTATGCATGGACTGTTATCCACATTCTATGGTAGTTGATCTAAGAAAATGTAGCCTATTTCCGAAAAAGTTAATTTTCATTCGCTATAGAAATACATGTAAAAACTTAAATATTGAGAATATGGCTTTTGCAAGCCCCAACATCCCCTCTAAAAAGTTTAGAATTCCAAAATGCATGCATTCATTAGCACACATGTAAAGAACAGCGGCGCAGTTTGGTCAAACTAACAGAAAGCATCTCCATAAAAACGGACAAATCCACTGACACCAATATGTTCTTCATATTTTGTAGTAGAGTTGTCAGGATTTGGCCAGGATTGTTCCGGTTTTGGCCACTAGATGCCCCCATTGTGTGTGCTCCAGCTCCGAGTCCCCACCTTTATCCTCGCGGGCTCCACCGGAACCCATGCAGATTGGACGCATCTCCCAAGCTGAAAGAGACCGCCGGATGAGGGAGCGATGTTGTCTATATTGCGGCAAACTGGGCCATTTCCGCTCCACGTCTCCCAGGCTCCAGGGAAATGCACTGTCCCGTGCAGGACTGGGGGGACTGTAACGGGAAACATAACCTCCTCCCATCCGTCCAACTCCCGTCTGCTCATTCCAGTCACCCTTTCCTGGGACAACCACGAGCTTCCCCTTCAAGCCTTGGTAGACTCTGGAGCCGCAGGAAACTTCATGGATGTTATTTGGGCGAAGGAGAATGGCGTTCCCTCTGAACCTCTAAGGGACCCCATGAGGGTTACTACGTTGGATGGAAGCCCTCTGGGATCTGAACTTGTCACTCGCGTCACTACACCCTTGCGACTTTCAGTTTCCCAACACCAGGAAGTGATAAACTTTCATCTGATGTTCCCCTGTTCCCGAGTTCCCTCTCGTCCTTGGCTACCCCTGGCTTCACAGCCATATCCCTCACATCGACTGGTCTGTGGGCACTGTCAAGCAGTGGGGTCCTACGTGCCAAGCCACTTGTATCTTCCCGAGTTCCCCCGAGTTCTCCTCCCGAGTCTCTAGAATCCATCGACCTGTCCCGAGTTCCCGAGTGTTACCATGACCTCAAACCGGTATTTAGCAAACAGAGGGCCACCATGCTACCACCCCATAGACCTTACGATTGCCCCATCGATCTGTTTCCCGGGCACCTGCCCCCCCAGGGGTCGGATCTTTTCCCTATCTCCTCCCGAACGAGCTGCTATGGATACCTACATCAAGGACGCTCTAGCAGCAGGCCTCATTCGTTCGTCCACCTCGCCCGCGGGAGCAGGGTTTTTCTTTGTGGCCAAAAAAGACGGTGGATTACGCCCTTGCATCGACTACCCTTCGGCCTGACCAACGCCCCGGCCGTGTTCCAAGCGCTCATAAACGATGTGCTTAGGGAGATGCTTAACATAATTCCTGGGATTTGTAGTGGAACCCGGTCGAGTCCAAATGGACTCCAGGAAGGTAGGAGCGGATTGGCCCACCCCCAAGTCCGTTAACCTCTTAAAGCTAGAGGGCAGAATTTTCACTTTTGGATAAATAGCGTGCCCAATTTCACTCTGAACAAAACACTCTGAAGTTTCTAAAACTGTTTAAATCATGTCTGTGAGTATAACAGAACTTATGTAGCAGGCAAAACACATAGGACTAACTGTTCCGAATTTTTTTTTCTCCCCATCTCTCTTCCCTGAATTGTCTTTGCCATTGGAAAATTAATAGAAATATACTTTCAGTTCCTACATCTTCCACACGATGTCGCCAGTGTTTGGAATATGGCTGAGGTTATTTCTTTGTCGTAGGAGGAAGTAGGCCAACTCGGAACGGGGGACCCTTTTGTGAGTTGCACAAGATGTGATGTGATGAGCAGAGTTTTTTTCTTTTAGTTCATGTATTGAATACAGATTGCCCCGTCTACAATTTGATCGATTATTAACGTTTAAAAATCGCTAACGTTGTATTACAAAAGTAGTTTGAAATATTTTGGCAAAGTTTATAGGCAACTTTTGAAATATTTTGTAGTGAGGTTGCGTTTTTCTAAGCTGTTTTTTTTATGGATCAAACGGGCTTTATAAATGGACATTTTCGATATATATGGACGGAATTAATCATACAAAAGGACCAATTGTGATGTTTATGGGACATATTGGAGTGCCAACAAAAGAAGCTTGGAAAAGGTAATGCATATTTTATATTTTATTTCAGCGTTTTGTGTAGCGCCTGCTACGCTAGCTCCTTTGTTTACTGCTGGTGCATATGGTGCAGGCTATCAGATAATAGCTTCTTATGCTTTTGCCGAAAAGCATTTTAAAAATCTGACATGTTGGCTGGATTCACGAGTGTAGCTTTAATTGAGTATCTTACATGTGTGATTTAACCTTTCAGGGCCACATGATCCCCTTTGGGATCAAGCCCCACCCCCCCTGAGCTGTAATGTGGCGCAGGGAACGCAAGAAATAATCCTAAAAATATTTAACCTCCACAGAATCGCTTGAAAAATGGCTCAAATGAAAGATAAAGAAGTTATTTATCTACCCAGCAAGTCAGATTTCTAAAATGTTTTACGGCGAAAACATAGCACATATTTATGTCCAACCACCACTGCATACATACCTCATTAGCTTAGCCAAGTAGGAAAAAATATGCAATCAACAAACGCAGGATTAAAAGAAAAATCATTTCACTAACCTTTTGAAATCTTCATCAGATGACAGTAATATAACATGTTACACAGTACATTCATTTTTTTTTCAATAATATGCAATATATATCCATAAATCTCTGTTTACAATTATGCATCGTTCAAAAATGCTACTGCAATGTCAGGAGAAATAAATAGCTCCGGCAGATAACGTCAGCTAACAAGGAATACACATCATAAACTTTGACTAAATATGCATGTTTTACATATGTATGGCAAGATAAACTTCTTCTAAATGCAATTGCTATGTTACAATTATTTTTAACGTTACATTTGGCGTTTACTAGGCTATAATAGAGAGTCGGCGCTCTCATTTAGCATACTGACTCCTCTATCATGGAGTCGACAGAAACCCAAAATGAAGACGTAAATATTCCCTTACCATGGCTGTTCTTGCTTCAGAAGACGTGGAAGGGTTAATACTCACCAAGTTAGCGTTCAGTTTTCAAGTCTGTGTCTTTCCGTTCTCAAACTAGACACTTTTCGGTCGAAATGTATGCAAATTTCAAGTGGATGCGCACCAAAACGTCGAAAGTATACATTATATTTCGAGTAAACTTGTCAAACTATGTTTATAATTAAGCCTTAGCATGTTATAAAGGTCTACAGCAATCGTGAGGGCGAACAGATAAGCACACGTTGTTCAGTCCGTCCTGAGGGAAAGAGAGAGAAATTTCCCAGCTCCCATTGGTGAAACTTTTTTTTTGCGTCACCGGGACGTTTGGGCACGCTGAACGTCTCGTGAGCGCGCGATTCTCACAGTTACACGCCTCATCGAAAGCAGGCTTCACGCTGAAGACGTAGAAACTGTTTCCATGGTTATAGCTGTTTGGGAAGTGTGTATACGATGACGTCAAAGTGATGGCAACTTTTCCCATTACAAGAGAGACTTTGGGAGAATGCATGCCCTGAGACTTCTGCTTTAGCTAGAGACAAAATTTAAACGGTTTTATAAGCTTTAGAGTGTTTCCTATTCGATAACAATTTTTATATGCATATATTAGCAACTTTTGACAAAAATTTATCATGGTTTATATGGGTGCCGAATTCCTCCAGAAGGGGCAGTATTCAGGCCTGTCCCTAAGAGTTTGAATTTTATAGCATTTTATTTGAATCTGGCGCTCTCCATTTCCCCAGGCAATTGGCCAGTTGAGACGCTAGCGTCTCCCTATCCTCAAGAGGTTTTTAAGGAAGTTCAGCGTTTCCTGGGCATCACAAACTTTTACCGCAAGTTCATCAAGAACTTCAGCTTAGTGGCAGCCCCTCTCTCAGCTTTAACCAAGGGTGGCAACGCAAGGTTTCTGTGGGGAAAAGAAGCTGAGACGGCCTTCCAAGGACTCAAGCAGCGCATCCTCTCTGCTCCCATCCTGACACTACCGACTGCGGATTAACCTTTTGTGGTGGAGGTAGACGCATCAGAGTTTGGTGTTGGAGCTGTCCTGTCTCAGAGGGGTGAAGACAGGAAGCTCCACCCTTGTGCCTTCTTCTCACACCGGCTTACCCTGGCCAAGAGGACCTACGATGCGGGGGATCGTGAACTCCTAGCGGTTAAGATGGCATTGAAGGAATGGAGGCACTGGCTCGAGGGCCGTTTCAAGTGCTTACGGACCACAAAAAACTGGAGTATATCCAGCAGGCGAAACTCTAGACAAGCTCGATGGTCTCTTTTCTTCAATCGATTCCAGTTTATCCTCACCTATCAGCCCGGGCCGAAGAATCTCAAACCGGACGCCTTGTCCCGAGTCTACGCTCCTGCCATTCGAGAAGATACTGACAAGCCTGTCCTTCCTGCCGCTAAGATCGTGGCCCCGATCTCGTGGCAAGTTGAGGATGCCGTGAGACAAGCTCAAGCTATCGAACCGGGTCAGAAAGGAGGTCCTGCCAATCGGTTGTTTGTCCCCAAGGCAGCGAGGACCCAGGTCCTTCTGTGGGGGAACTCACAGGGCGTAGGTCGCACCTTGGAGTTCATCCAGCGAAAGTTCTGGTGGCCCACCATAAAATAAAATGTTGCCACTTTCGTCAAGGCCTGTCAGGGCAAATCTTCTCACCTCCGCCCTCGTTCACCCTCCTCAGGACTTTGAAGGGCCCCACAGACCGCGGACCCGGCTTCCGGCAGGGCAGGCGGAGGGGCAGGTCTCAGGTCGAGAGCCAGACCCGGTCCCCCGGTGCGAACACCAGGGTCTCACTGCGGTGACGGTCCGCGTTGGTTTTCTGGCGAAGCGCGGCTCGCTGGAGGTGTACACGGGCGGCCTCCCATGTCTCCTCCGCGCTCCTGAACCAGTCATCCACCGCAGGAGCCTCGGTCTGACCCTGATGCCACAGCGCCAGAGCTGGCTGGTACCCCAATACGCACTGAAAGGGGCAGAGGATAGTGCAGGACTGGCGAAGCGAGTTCTGCGCCATCTCGGCCCAGGGCATGAACGTCACCCACTCCCGCGGTCGGTCCTAGCAATAGGACCGCAGAAACCTGCCCACATCCTGTTTGACTCTCTCCCCCTGCCCGTTACTCTCGAGGTGAAAACCCGAGGCAAGGCTGATCGAGACCCCCAGACGTTCCGTGAACGCCTTCCAGACTCTCGACATGAACTGGGGAACCCGATCAGACACCATGTCCTCAGGCACCCTGTAGTGCCAGAAGACGTGAGTAAACAGGGCTTCCGCAGTCTGTAGGGCCGTAGGAAGACCGGGCAGAGGGAGTAGACGACAAGACTGGGCACATACCGAGCAGGAGGAAACATAGATCCTCACGTCCTTAGCCAAGGTGGGCCACCAGTACTTCCCAGTCAGACAGCGCACCGTCCGGCCGATCCCCGGATGACCAGAGGAGGGTGACGTGTGGGCCCAATAGATCAACTTTGGTCACGGACAGCAGACAGAACGTACATACGTCCGATCGGACACTGGGGGGGAGCGGGTTCTGTACGCAACGTCCGCTGTCAATGTCCGCGTCCAACGCTACCAGGCAAGAGGCCGGGAGTATGGGAGTCTGATCCATGGGCCACTCCTCTGTGTCATACAGCCGGGACAGTGCGTCTGCCTTCGTATTCTGGGAACCTGGTCTGTAGGACAGGGTAAACACAAAATGGGTAAAGAACATGGCCCACCTTGCCTGACGAGGATTCAGTCTCGCTACCCGGATGTACTCCAGGTTGTGGTGGTAAGTCCAGATGAGGAAAGGGTGTTTAGCCCCCTCAAGCCAATGTCTCCACGCCTTCAACGCTTTAACCACAGCCAACAGCTCCCGGTCCCACACATCATAGTTACGCTCCCCTGGGCTGAGCTTCTTGGTGGCTTACCCGAGCGCTGTGATAGCACGGCTCCTATCCCAGCCTCGGATGCGTCCACCTCCACTATGAACGCTAGAGAGGGATCCGGATGGACCAGCACGGGAGCCAAAGTAAACAGAGCTCTTAGCTGCGCAAAAGCCCTGTCCGCCTCAGCCGACCACTGCAACCGTACGGGACCACCCTTCAGCAGTGAGGTAATGGGAGCATCTACCTGGCCAAAACCCCGGATAAATCTCCGGTAGTAATTGGCAAACCCTAAAAATCGCTGCACCTCCTTTACCATGGTGGGAGTCAGCCAATTACGCAGAGCTGCAATGCGGTCAATGCGGTCATTTCTCAGCGTTGACATACAGGTCATGCTCCAACACTCGTCCAAGAACCCTGCGTACCAAGGACACATGCTCGGCGCGTGTAGCGGAGTATATCAGAATGTCATCGATATACACCACTACACCCTGCCCGTGTAGGTCCCTGAAAATCTTGTCTACAAAAGATTGGAAAACTGATGGAGCATTCATCAACCCGTACGGCATGACTAAGTACTCATAATGCCCTGAGGTGGTACTAAACGCTGTCTTCCACTCGTCTCCCTGGGATTCAGAAACATATGTCTCCATAGCCACCGTCTCCGCTTGCGACAAGGGATACATGTGACTCCTGGGAAGCGCAGCGTCTGCCAGGAGATTTATCGCACAATTCCCCCACAGAAGGTGAGAGCCAAATCGGCATATTCTGGGGGGATGCGCACGGTGGAGACCTGGTCTGGACTTTCCACTGTGGTAGCACCAACGGAAACCCCTACACACCTCCCCGAGCACTCTCGCGACCACCCCGTGAGACCCGCTATTGCCAGGAAAGAGTGGGTTTATGAAGAGCTAACCAGGGAAGGCCTAGTTCCACGGGAAACGCAGGACAGTGAATGAGAAAAAGACTGATTTTCTCCTCGTGACCCCCCTGCGTCTCCATGGTCAGGGAGATGGTGGCTTCCCTGATTAGCCCGGACCCTAATGGTCGACTATCCAGAGTGTGAACCAGGAAAGTTCTAACTAAAGGAATAATGGGGATCCCTAAACTAAGGACTAACGCTCTGTCAATAAAATTCCCAGCTGCGACTGAATTGACGAGTGCCATATGCTGGGAATGCGGGGAAAAAAATCAGGGAAACAAACAAGATACAAACAGGTGATCAACAGAGACCTCACATCGGGTTGAGCTTCAAGTTCCTCGGTATCCACATTACTAAGGGCCTATCATGGTATGGTAACTGCTTGGCATCCGATCGTAAGGCTCTACACAAAGGGAAGTGCGTACGGCCCAGTATGTCCCTGGGACCAAGCTCCCTGCCATCTAGGGCCTCTATACTAGGCGGTATCAGAGGAAGGCCATAAAAATTGTCAAAGATTTCTGCCACCCAAGTCATAGACTGTTCTCTCTTTTACTATTTAGAAAGCGGTACTGGAGCGCCACGTCTGGGACAAAAAGGCTCCTAAACAGGTTCTACCCCCAAGCCATAAGACTGCTGAACAGTTAATCAAATGGCCTCCCTGACTATTTGCATTTACCTTTTCATTTCCACTAACGCTCATGCACCAGCTCTCACACACACACATAGACACACACTGCGGCTACTCTGTTTATTATCTATCCTGATTGTCTAGTCACTTTTACCCCTACCAATATTACCTCAATTGCCTAATTCCCCTGAACGTTGACTCGGTACCAGTACTGCTTGTACATAGTCTCATTGTTATTTCAACAGATGAGAACTGCTAGCTAACTGGCAAGCATAAAAACAAACAACAACTTCGAGAGTACAGACCCATACACGGAGCACTACCAATCCAACACGACTGGTCTGCCGACGTAACCGTCCGAGGGGGCTACAACAGACTTCTTCTGTCGCGACGTCCCCCCTAAGGCCCTTCTGCTAGCCCCGGCCCGCTAGCTGTCTGATTCGCCGTGTCTCCAGCTCTGGCCTAGCCTCCCACTGGTCCTTATGATCACTCGGCTACGCATGCCTCTAACCTAATGTCAATATGCCTTGTCCATTGCTGTTTTGGTAAGGGTATTGTCTTATTTCACTGCAGAGCTTCCAGCCCTGCTCAAGATGTTTAGCTAGCCATTTTGCTTCACCTCCCACACATGCAGTGACCTAACCTGTTCTAAATGATGTCCCTAGAGACAAAACCTCTATCATCGTCACTCAATGCCTAGGTTTACCTCCACTGTATTCACATCCTACCATAACCTTGTCTGTACATTATGCCTTGAATCTATTATTCCGCGCCCAGAAACCTGTTCCTTTTACTCTCTCTTCCGAACGCAATAAACAACCAGTTCCTATAGCCTTTAGCCGTACCCTTATCCTACTCCTCCTCTTTTCCTCTGGTGATGTAGAGGTTAATCCAGGCCCTGCAGCGCCTAGCTCCACCCCCATTCCGCAGGGGCTCTCATTTCTTGATTTCTGTAACCGTAAAAGCTTTGGTTTCCTAGCCGTGTCTGAATCCTGGCTTAGGAAGGCCACCAAAATCCTGAAATTTTCATCCCTAACTATAACATCTTCCGACAAGATAGAACTGTCAAAGGGGGCGGAGTTCCAATCTATTGCAGAGACAGCCTGCAGAGTTCTGTCATAGTATCCAGGTCTGTGTCCAAACAATTCGAGCTTCTACTTCTAAAAATCCACCTTTCCAGAAACAAGTCTCTCACCGTTGCCGCCTGTTATAGACCACCTTCTGCCCCCAGCTGTGCCCTGGACACCATATGTGAATTGATTTCCCCCCATCTATCTTCAGAGTTCTACTGTTAGGTGACCTGAATTGGGACATGCTTAACACCCCGGCTGTCCTACAATCTCAGCTAGATTCCCTCAATCTCACACAAATGATCAAGTAACCTACCAGGTACAACCCTAAATCCGTAACCATGGGCACCCTCTTAACCTGTTGCGTCGAGCAATCCCGTATCCGGGAGCGTAATTATAGCCTCAAGCTCATTACCATAACGCAACGTTAACTATTCATGAAAATCGCAAATGAAATTAAATAAATATATTGGCTCACAAGCTTAGCCTTTTAACAACACTGTCATCTCAGATTTTCTAAATGTGCTTTTCAACCATAGCTACACAAGCATTTGTGTAAGAGTATTGATAGCTAGCATAGCATTAAGCCTAGCATTCAGCAGGCACATTTTCACAAAAACAAGAAAAGCATTCAAATAAAATAATTTACCTTTGAAGAACTTCAGATGTTTTCAATGAGGAGACTCTCAGTTAGATAGCAAATGTTCAGTTTTTCCAAAAATATTATTTGTGTAGGAGAAATCGCTCTGTTTTGTTCATCACCTTTGGCTAAGAAAGAAACCTGAAAATTCAGTCATTACAACGCCAAACTTTTTTCCAAATTAACTCCATAATATCGACAGAAACATGGCAAACGTTGTTTAGAATCAGTCCTCAAGGTGTTTTTCACATATCTATTCGATGATAAGTCATTCGTGGCAGTTTGGTTTCTCCTCTGAAGCAAATGGTAAAATGCACGCAGCTGGAGATTGCGCAATAATTGCAACGGAGGACACCAAGCGGGGCACCTGGTAAATGTAGTCTCTTATGGTCAATCTTCCAATGATATGCCTACAAATACGTCACAATGCTGCAGACACCTTGGGGAAACAACAGAAAGTGTAGGCTCATTCCTTGCACATTCACAGCCATATAAGGAGACATTGGAACGAAGCACATTCAAAATCTAGGGCATTTCCTGTTTGAAACTTCATCTTGGTTTCGCCTGTAGCATCAGTTCTGTGGCACTCACATATAATATCTTTGCAGATTTGGAAACGTCAGAGTGTTTTCTTTCCAAAGCTGTCAATTATATGCATAGTCAAGCATCTTTTCGTGACAAAATATCTTGCTTAAAACGGGAACGTTTTTTTTATCCAAAAATTAAAAGAGCGCCCCCTATATCGAAGAAGTTAAATATCATTGTGACCAACCTGCCCTCTAAAAAACCTCAGCTGTCTTCAACCAGGATCTCAGTGATCACTGCCTCATTGCCTGCGTGCGTAATGGGTCCGCGGTCAAACGACCACCTCTCATCACTGTCAAACTCTCACTAAAACACTTCAGCGAGCAGGCCTTTCTAATCGACCTGTCCGGGTATCCTGGAAGGATATTGACCTCATCCCGTCAGTAGAGGATGCCTGGTTATTCTTTAAAAGTGCTTTCCTCACCATTTTAAATAAGCATGCCCCATTCAAAAAATGTAGAACCAGGAACAGATAAAGCCCTTGGTTCACTCCAGACCGGAGTGCCCTTGACCAGCACAAAAACATCCTGTGGCATTCTGCATTAGCATCGAAAAGCCCCCGCGATATGCAACTTTTCAGGGAAGTTAGGAACCAATATACTCAGTCAGCTAAGGCTAGCTTTTTCAAACAGAAATTTGCATCCTATAGCACAATTCCAAAAAGTTTTGGGACACTAAAGTCCATGGAGAATAAGAGCACCTCCTCCCAGCTGCCCACTGCACTGAAGATAGGAAACACTGTCACCTCTGATAAATCTACGATAATCGTTAATTTCAATAAGCATTTTTCTATGGCTGGCCATGATTTCCACCTGGCTATCCCTACCCCGGCCAACATCTTAGCACCCCCCCCCCCCCCCCCCGCTTCTCCTTCACCCAAATCCAGAAGACAGCTGATGTTCTGAAAGAGCTGCAAAATCTGGATCCCTACAAATCAGCTGGGCTACGCAATCTGGACCCTCTCTTTCCAAAAAGTATCAGCCGAAATTATTGCAACCCCTATTACTAGCCTGTTCAATAACACATACTGGAAACCTGAAAAGAATGCAGATGTTGTGAGGCTGCTGAGGGAGAGGCTTTGAAGTGAGGACATGGAGGTTAAGAAATCACAGACCTGCAGACCATGTGATTTATCAGGGGGTGCTGCAGCATTCTCAGCACCCCTACTTCCCACGGCTATTGTGCAGACTCAGGAGTCTGATTTATTTTTCTGTACACAAATGTAGCAGTGACCAGGTACTCACCTCTGTAAACACGCTGGACATCTCTCTCATGTCATAATGAGGTTGACATGAGATGTCAGAAAAAGATGACAATGAGATATGACAAATTCATTACTGTTTATTTACAGTGTTGCAAACAACAGCTGTGCCCATTGTAAGCAGCCCAAAAAACAAGTTGGACCTTCAATCAAAAAGAGAGACTCGGCTTGATATTGTCCCCACGCAGCTGTTAGTCTAACATTGACTCTAAAGTTATAAAAAAGGTCCAGGTTGCACCTGTTGATATTGAGTTTCATAAATAATTAATCTTATAAACCCCACACTATTTTAACTGTTGTGAGTCAAGGTGATAATGCAGCTCTATTGCAAATACTTTTCAGTGAGTGTAATGACCATAAGTATAACATTGTCATGGGACTGGGCTTCCCCATGACCACAACTGCTAAACCTCTATATTAGCCTACTAACAAACTAAACAAAAAGGAAGAACATGGATAACAGCAACGCAGGAAATAAGGATCTTTGAATTCAAAGCCAAAAAATGCATGTTCACAAAGGGGAATTATTTGCATTAATTCCATGTGTGAAGAATTAGTAGTTTACCGTTGTTGATTATTTTCATTTGATGGTGTCCAAAGGCTTTATGTGGAAAGAGTAACAGTAATTACTTTGCCCATCTCCCCTTTTTATCAGTAAAAGCATATAAGGCAAGTAATTACTTGCCATTAGCAAAATGTTAAATAGTTCACACATTCATGGTAGTCAACTTTATCTCGAACCGCTCAGAAACGACCCTCACTTTGTCTACCTTCTCAATGTCATCAAGTTCAAATACAGTGATGCTTCCTTGCTCAATATAACTTTATGGCTGGCCCCCATGTGGATGACGAGCGCTGTTGATATGCATATCAGACAGGGAGTAACGGATTCACTGAATAGTGAGTGATCGGGTCCAGTTACCACCAGCCTGACTGACACACCATAAACAGGACCATAGGGGTACTACAACACAGGCTCAATGATTCTTAATTCCAAGTTGTAAGGCAACAAAATAAAATGCCAAAGGGGGTGAATACTTTCGCAAGCCACTGTATTATGCCCCTAGCCTCTGGAATAGGCTGCCAGAGAATCTGAGGGGGTGAAACTGTGTACATACTGTATTTAAAAGAGATCTTAAAACACAGCTTTTTAGCTTGGCTTTTCCTTAGGATTATGTTTTGTCGTTCAGTTGTTATTCTTTTGTTTTTATCCTCGTTTGTTGTGTAGTAAATATTGGGGTGGCAGGGTAGCCTAGTGGTTAGAGTCTTGGACTAGTAACCGAAAGGTACCAAGTTCAAATCCCCGAGCTGACAAGGTACAAATCTGTCGTTCTGCCCCTGAACAGGCAGTTAACCCCAACTGACTTACCTAGTTAAATACATGTATTTTAATTGTTTTTATTTTCTTTTGTGAAGCACATTGCGTTGCAATGTGGGGAGGGAGGAACGTCTTGGCCACCCTTCTTGTGGCATGTTGCACTCACAGACAACTGACACTAGAGTCAACTTTTCTGGTTTGCAGGGACTGCCCCCCAAAAACCACCAAGTTCAGAATTAGAAACAAACCATAGCATTTATTCACGACTCAAAACACAAACAGTAATTCAAAGGCAAAGTCTATAGATGGAAGGGTGTTGTTGGAGAGAAGGGTCTACATTTTCTAAATAACCTGGAGTCATCTCTTACCTGAAGAATTTCTATTGAGGGATAACTTATAAGTGCTCAGGGAGTCTACATAAATAGGTCTATTTATATATTTGGTATTGGGTAAAATGCAGTTCCGTGTCTTACTATGATCAGGTTCACTCCACTCTTTTGAGAAACCTTATAAATGCATGTAGCGATAAGGTGAATACTCAAATAGTATACTGAGCAAAAATATCAAATGCAACATGGAACAATTTCAAAGATTATACTGAGGTTCATATAAATTCATTAGGTCCTAATCTATGGATTTCACGACTGAGCAGGGGCGCAACCATGTGTGGGCCTCGGAGGGAATATAGGCCCACCCACTGGGGAGTCAGGCCCACCCACTGGGGAGCCAGGCCCAGCCATTCAAAATGAGTTTTACCCCACAAAAGACATGACCACAATCATGAACAAGGGGGGTCAGTTTGAGGTCCTGCGTGTGTGTGTGTCCATCTAAGCTTGGGAAAAGGGGCGTTCTGGTGTTCTCCTCATGGCAGACAAACAGAGCTGAAGGAAATGTATCAGTTCTCAAGAAAAGCCACGTAGTCAGTGAGCCTGGCCAGCTGCTGCTCATTTGGAACCAGCGATACAGGGGGAGGATCTGTTGAAAGAGAGAGAGAGTGAGTAAGAGGGATTCCTCATAGAGCCAAGTCTTCTACCATGGAGCATCCTCCATACGTGTGTGTGTCAGAGTTTCCGTTATGAAAATGTGGTGCAGGACATTTGACCAGCAGCATTTCCATTTACCAGACATTTTAGAAATTTACGGGAACCATAGGCCTATGCATTGGGTGCGTAACCTGATTAAGGCATCCACCAACGGTGATCGGAATGACAAAAATCACATAATCACAGATTATAGTGAATTAATCTTAACAGAACGTGCAAATCGAGGATGCAATGACGTGTCTCTTACTTACTGCGCACTTTGTAGATAGAATAACTGTTGACATCTACTTTTCTTCAGCCAACAAGATGAGTAACGAAAAGTACAATCACTAGCCTAGGCGGTGCATGAGTTTGAAGTTTGGGGAAGCTAATTTTTACCATAAAAATGCAACTGTATTTGCAGACTTATGTAAAATACCCTACAATTCGGAATCTGACGAGTAGTGTATAGTCATCATTTAGGCTAATAATATAACTCAAATCACTGATCGCAAAAAGGATTGTCCAATGCATGACTGAGCGCATATAGCAGAGAGGCCTAGGCTATATCAGATGTGTTTTTTCTTTCTTTGCGTAGGAAGAATTAAGCTTTTTATTTAGACGTATCATTCAATTCTACTACACTTTACAGTACTGCAGACTTTAGCAGAATCTTTTTTTAATTACAGGGTAGCCCACTCTGCTGACACTGACAAACAGATCAATAAAAACGACGTTGTCCATATAACAGTTGAGACAAATAGAATATGATATTCATCTAAGCTGGAGGAGGAAATTATTGCCCAAAAACAAACTTAAGTGGCACTGACCCGACCATGATAGATTGAATATGTGCAGTGAGCACTCACCAAGGATATGGTCAATGCTCTCCGCTGGTGCCAAACAACATGAACATGACAGAAATGGGCAACAGGTTTCAATGGCATATGGAAGTCTTTATAAAAATAGGCTAATTGCCTCCACTGACATGGTCAGATTTTGCCTAAGCTACTTTGAAGCAAGGTAAAACATGCCTCATAACATGTAGTGAAACTTTCAGGTTTCAAACAATTAAGAAGCTATACATTTTCAAAATGCATACTGCCTCTAGCTCATTGCAAAGTGGTGTGTGACGCACTGATGAAAGCCTGTCTTCATTTGCCTATGCATTTAAAAAGCAAATGGGAAGCGTGCTTCAATTTCCAGTTGAGAAATAAAAACAATAGCTGTATGTATGACGTGGGACAAAAATATATTTTTAACACAAGATTGCATTTAGCATTGTTGCGCAATGATTGGGCTTATGAAAGCGCTGTCTGACAGATTTTCTGCTCAAAGGCTCTGTATGCTGATTCAATGTAAGAAAAATTGAGGTGCGAGAGGATTAATTGAGGGGCTGACGGATCAAGTCAGATGAACATATGTGCCACAGATTCTCAGCATGATGGTCTGCTGATTACAGAAAGGGGCTGTTACAAGGTCCCGCAAAATGTTTCCATACAAAGTCGGAGGAAAAAGGCTCAGGCATGACAAATAGCCTACTGACGGGAGAAAAGAGAAGGGCAACAGCTCCACCTACCTGGTTTCTGGGGCATTACCATCCTGGTGGCAGGGTCTGCCTGCCAACCCTGGCTCACCACCCCTGTGGGAGCGAGAAAGTGATAAGAGAGAGGAGGGTTGGGTGGAGAAAAGGAGTGCAAAATAAGCGAAGAGATGAAAGGGGAAAAGTTAGACACACTATTTTTAGGTCTAAACTTGAAAAGTCACATGAAGAGATTAAGGATATACAAAACTATGGTATACGACTGTATTATTGATCCAGTAGCCAAATGGTAGTGAGTATAGATTAGGTTCTGCACTGCTTCTGCTTACCCTTCACGGCGTCCTCCACGGAGTAGCCCACAAAGGCGGCAAAGTCTTCTGCCATGATGGAGGTGTACGCCTGGGCCACCAGGCCATACGCCCTCCGACGAGTGGTCTCTGTGGAAATAAAGATGGGTACACACGTGAGATGTCTGCATTTAAGAGAGGGCCATTTTGTCTTTCAAACATACGAAAAAAATCAAATAACACCTCATGTAAACTGCACAACATGGAGCCCAGCCCCTTGGGCAAAAAGTTATATTATTGTACTACTTATGTAGCAGTGCTAATAACAATGTCTATACTTACATTTAAGTAATTTAGCAGACGCTCTTATCCAGAGCGACTTACAAATGACTTGGACTGAGCAATAGCAAGTCAAATAGGCTTACAGTGTAAGGCAGAGCACAAAGCACAGGAAAAGGAGAGCACAAAACAAGGTCAGTGTATGATTTGGTCCCGAGTCAAGAGTGGGTCAACTGCTCCTTATGACGACATTGCAAAACAATTTAGCCTCACAGCTGACGACAAACCAGACTTTGGCTTACACCTTTGATGGATTTGTATGTTTATTGATGCCCCGACAGCTTCAATGAACAAGCCCTAAGTTATCGCCTTCGCACTTTATAGCCTAGCAACAGTCTGTGTGTACTAACAACCCCCCATTTGCTACAACAGTGTTACCGGTGGTAACATAACAACTGGGACGAGTGGAGACAGCTGCGAGGATAGACGCAGTGACTGTCCGGGGTTTTCCCCCCTTTCTTCTCCCCAAAGAGCCCCCTGTTATCAATGTTACTTAATTTTCAGGCATTTGCCCGGAAAATCAACCAATATCCTTCCAACCACATTATGTAGCCTACTGTATATGGCACAATTAAGAGCCAGAGCATTATCAACTGGTGTGCCCAAGTAATATAAATTAAAACTTCTGGTCCTGCCTTAAGTAGACCTACAAAATGCCCAACCCACTTGAGGATGTCTTTCTCAGCCATCTACAGTGCATTCGGAAAGTATTCAGACCCCTTAACTTTTCCCACATTTTGTTACGTTACAGAATTGCCCCTCATCAATCCACACACACACACAAATACCCCATAATGACAAAGCAAAAACAAGTTTAGACATGTTTGGAAATGTAGAAAAAAATTCTAAACTGAAATATCACATAAGTATTCAGACCCTTTACTCAGTACTTTGTTGAAGCACCTTTGGCAGCGATTACAGTATCAAGTATTCTTAGGTATGGTTCTACAAGCTTGGCACACCTGTATTTGTGGAGTTTCTCCCATTCTTCTTTGCATATTCTCTCAAGTTCTGTCAGGTTGGATGGGGAGCGTAGCTGCACCGCTATCGGGTTCAAGTCCAGGCTCTGGCTGGGACACTCAAGGACATTGAGACTTGTCCTGAAGCCACTACTGCGTTATCTTGGCTGTGTGCTTAGGGTCATTGTCCTATTGGAAGGTGAACCTTCGCCCCAGTCTGAGGTTCTGAGTGCTCTGGAGCAGGTTTTCTTCAAGGATCTCTCTGTACTGTGCTCTGTTCATCTTTCCGTCAATCCTGACTAGTCTCCCAGTCCCTGCCTCTGAAAAACATCCCCACCACATGATGCTGCCACCACCATGCTTCACCGTAGTGAAGGTGCCAGGTTCCCTCCAGACGTGACGCTTGGCATTCAAGCCAAAGAGTTCAATTTTGGTTTCATCAGACCAAAGAATCTTGTTACTTTAGGTACCATTTGATACTTTCCGAATGCACTGTATTTCCTGTGCTTGAGGAGTATAAAATCAATCTCGCTGGATTGATTGCGTTCATTTTATTCTTGCTTGTGCCGGTCGTTTCTTCCCATTAATGTTACGACCACGGAAACGTTTGTAATGTTAAACACACCCTGGTAATAGCTGAAATGGACTCAAAGGAATAGATTGTCTTTCTGTTGAATCTATAAGAACGCTAAAGCTTTGTCAGGGAGCTTTGTCAACGCATAGTCTTGACACATACCACAAGAAATATAACTTTTTATGGGTGTTAATTGTTTTAATAGAGTTGAAATGTTAAATTAGATTTTGTATAGATAGGTGTAGCCTCTGCAGAGTCCCCAACAACCAGATTTTTTTCAGTTTTTAGGAGAAATTAAAAGAGCCTGTGACAAAGACTTCCGCTTTTGGACGTATACGAGGCAAAACTCCATCTTAAATCCTCCACATTTACTGAATTGGTTGAACAGTGCAGAAGAGAACCTTTGCCGACCGTTTTTTCCCCCATTCTCGTCAAGACCAGTATATAGGGGATCTAGTTACAGGCATTTCTATTAAGCCTGCTACCTTACGTTAAGATACAGTGCCTTCAGAAAATATTCACACCCATAGACCCATTGTCCACATTTTGTTGTGTTAGAGCCTGATTTTAAAATGGATTAAATGTAGATTTGTGGGCATCGGCCGACACACAATACCCCATAATGTCAAAGTGGAATTAAGTTTAGAAATTTGTACTAATTAATTAAACATTTAAAGTTGAATTATCTTGAGTCAATAAGTATTCAACGTTCAGAAGTACAAATGTGCTTACATAATAAGTCACATAATAAGTTGCATGAACTAATAATAGTGTTTAACATTTTCTTATGACTACCTCATCGCTGTACCTCACACATACAGATAATTGTATGGTCCCCTCAGTCAAACACAGATTCAACCACAAAGACCAGGGAGGTTTTCCAATGCCTTGAAAAGGGCACCCATTGACATGAATATCCCTTTGAGTATGGTGAAGTTATTTGACTTTGGATGGTGTATCAATATACCCAGTCCCTACAAAGTTACAGGCGTCCTTCCTAAATTAGTGGCCGGAGTAGAAGGAAACCGCTCAGAGATTTCACAATGAGGCCAATGGTGACTTTAAAACAGTTTAATGGCTGAGATAGGAGAAAATTGAGGATGGATCAACCTTGTAGTTTACTCCACAATACTAACCTAATTGACAGTGAAAATAAGTTAGCCTGTACAGAATAAAAATATTCCAAAACATGCATCCTGTCTGCAACAAGGCACTAAAAGTAATACTGCAAAAAATGTGGCAAAGCAATTAACTTTTTGTCTTGAATACAAAAAGTAGAATGTTTTGGGGTAAATTCAATACAACACATTACCGAGTACCACTCTCCATATTTTCAAGCACAGTGGTGGCTGCATCATGTCATGGGTATGCTTGTAATCATTAAGGACTGGAGTTTTTCAAGATAAAAAAATATAAACCAAATGGAGCTAAGTACAGGCAAAATCCTAGCTGAGTTAGTTGACTTAAATCTATTTAAAAATATATGACAAGACCTGAAAATGATTGTCTAGCAATGATAAAACAATTTGACAGAGCTTGAAAAATTTGAAAATAATAAAACATACCCTGAAAGACAGACAGCTGTAATCGCTGCTGAAGTGGTGTGACTCAGGGGTGTGAATACTTTTGTAAATGAGATTGTGTATTTCTGCATTAAAAAAATCTAAATGAGAAAAAAATATATGTTGCTAATGTTTTGACTTATGGGTATTGCGTGTAGATGGGTGAAAAAAAATATATAAATTCAAATTAGGCACATAATTTTCTGTATTTTAATAAAAATAAAATAAAAAAGATTTTCTGATACCATTAGAAAAATGAATACAAATGCATTCTAAGAAAAAAGTTAATTTTGACAATAAATGTAACAATGGAATTCCCACCAAAATCCCTGAACTAAATATTTGTTCAGTGTCTTCATCCATTGTCTGTTGCATTTACTAGAATTGTTCTTAAAACCTTTTATACAATTTTGATGACCGTCGCTCGCACCACTGATAAAATATTACAACTAATTCTAAAGGAATTTGGAGACGACAAGAACAGATGGCAGGAGCCATTGAACCAGCTGAGTGGCAGGGTACTATCCAAAGATGACTAGTCATGTGGGCCGGCCCCTCCAAATGCCTCCGCTACAGCTCTTCAGAAAGGAGTTGGTCGTTGCTGAGCAAGCCGGTCTATGACATGAGGGGGATGGTACTTAATGGAGGAGAAACAGGACCCCCACCTGACCTTCACTGACACTCTATTCCAGGGCCTCTGTCATTTCTCAACATCTTAACTTTTAAAAATAGCCCCCCACTCCCCCCCAATCTTCACCAGCAAAGGCTTGCCACTGAGGACTTCGCAAGGGCTTTTATTTTTAAATGCTGGCACATGCCAAGTGAGAGCAACAACATATTAGGACAACACCCAAATTATAGTTATCTTTCAAAACCATTTTGTTTTGAACTTCAAACTGATTTGCTGGGTATGCATGTGTGTGTTTCTCTGTACCTTGAATAATCGGAATCTGATAAAAGCAAAGAAATATCTGCTTGAGTCATTTGAAGCATTGTTTATTTCAGGTTGCGACGAAAACAGATCTGTCTAAATATTCTGTTGCCAGTTGAGGGCACGCAATCAATTCAAGCATTTATCCGTTTGATACAACCACAGGCATTCTAGATGCAGATGAGAAATCACAAATCAAAACTTTATTCCCATCTCAATCTCTACACCTGATAAAGTCTTCAAGTGTATTCAACCTAAAGTACATAACAAATAGATCTGAATAAATCTGATATGGAAATACAAAAGTATAAAAAATCTATATAGTTTACCAAGTGGCAAAGTTTAAGAGTATAAAAACCTAAATATTGCACTCAAAACTGGGGTAAGCCATTGTGTATTAAAGTCAATCCACTCTTACGAAAACATTCTGACACAACCAACTTCTTCCATCCTTCCTTACTCCTAAATTATCTTAATATCTCTGAAACATTGAAACTAGAGTCCCTGCAATGGACATTCAGGTTGAAGAGCCTTCAAAAGTAGTAAATTGTTCATTTGTTCTGTTCGTATATTTTCAAGTTTCATCACTCCTCCTCCTCTTCGTCCCCTTCCGCATCCTCAAACTCGTCATCGTCGACCATTCCAAAGTCCATCTTGGCCAGGACGACCTCCACATGCTCTGTGGACAGTGTGAAGTGGTCCATCTTCTCGAAGCCTGGCTCGGGCCTCTCCTCGCCCAGGGAGCTCTTGGCGGTGTCCTTGGTCTGTGTAATCAGGCCCTTGGAGGCCAGCAGGAACTCGGCAGCACCGCTCTGCTCCAGGGCCTGAACCGCCGTGTCAGTCAGCTCTGAGCCTGCCTGCAGTCGTTCGCCATAGCGCTGGGCCAGCGCCCGCAATGCTGTCACCTTCTCGTCCTGCTCCTTGCCGATCTGTTCCAGCAGCAAGCCCTTACGCTCCTCCAGCACAGCGTAGAGCAGGTCGAAGCGCTCACCCAAGCTTTGCTTGGCGCGCTGTGCATTGTCCTGCACCGCCTGGCAGGCGTCCTCCATCTGGTTGAGTAGGGCCTGAAGGCGCCCATTGCCCGCCACCAGGGCGTCGATGGCGTTGCTAAGCTCGCCCTTCTGCACCTGGTAAACACTGGCAAGCGGCGACACCTCACAGTCCTTGTGCTGGCCAAACACTTTGCACATGGAGCAGGTGGGCATCTGGCAGGTAACGCAGTAGATGTTGATCTTCTCCTCCTCGTGCTCCTGGCACATGGGTTCCTTAGAGTCCTTGGGCTTCAGTGGAGTCTCTGTGCTGTCTCCGCTGCCACTACCCCCGCCACCCTCCTGCTGTTGCTTGTAGATGTCGATGATGTTCTCCACCAGCAGGTTGCGTTGAAGGCCGTGCACGCCGTGGCGGTCCAGGACCACCTCGAAGCGGCAGGTGGGGCAGCGGAAGACGCCGCCCGAGAAGCGGTAGGGATTGCGTGAGTCGTAGAGGTCGCTGGCACAGCCACGGCACAAGTTGTGCTGGCAGGGCAGGATGACCACGGGCTTAGTGAACATCTCCAGGCAGATGGGGCAGCTCAGCTGCTTCTCCAGGCTCTCCATGGGGCTTGGTGGACGCACCACCGAGCCAGTCCTCTGGACATCCATGCTGAAATAGGCTTCTCCTTAATGTTGGGCTAGAAAAGCTGAGTCTCTTTTTCGACACAGCCTTCTTAAACTTGACAGTGTCTTGGACGACTGCTTCTTCTCCTATATGCTTTAACAAGCCAGTAACTATGGAGGCTGGGGGCTGAACCTTTCTCTTTGGTAGCTGCTTCAGAGTCCGCTGAAGTGCTGACATCTGTTCTGACTGGGGAATAGCAGCCCTGTCCTTTATACCAGCCTGCGACACCCGATATCTCCCACCATCCAGGGTACACATTCCTCCCTGCTTGTTTGCCAGACTCTTTTCTGAGAAAATACCCCCCACCCACTGGCTGCTGCATGTGTCATATGTTACACAAGGAGCGAGATCACCTCCCACAGTGACAGAAATCTGACAGGGCCAGGAGAACATTCAGCAGAGATAAAGCCCCCCATGTGACTGTCCCAGAGCAGTCGCACCTGAGGGAGGTTTCCTTAAGGGTAAACAACATGCCTTGTCACGTCAACACACCCCTGACTTTGTTTATGACAAGCTGGTTTTCCAGGAGTATTACGACAAAGCCAACATAGGCTTCATAAATCTGACCACCTTTCTCGCTGGCGTAGCCTACTTATAGACTCTGGTCATATCAGAGCACTTCAGTAGATTAAATATTTCTCACTACATACTTTTTTTCCCCTTCTACATATGCCCAATGAATGGTGTTTTGAATCCAACATCTTACTCGATAAACTGCCCCAACAAAACAAGCAGAATAAAATACCTCCCAGTGACATTTCTTTGGATTGATTGCCGTTATATTATACAAGCGGTCAGCTATAGGTTAAACCCCACATCGTGGAAATTGTCTTGAGTAACTCTCCTGTGAATGTGTAGCACATTCCGTGACGTTGAAAAATTATCAAAAATAAAGAACAGTGAGCACCAGGGATGAGCTATTCTTAACCTTGCCGCATGAGTGACTTCATGTATGGGTCTACCAGGGTCCAAAAGTTAGAGGTGGTTACACGTGGGGAGTGTGAGCAGTGAAGGTCATACGTGTTTCCATATGACACTCTTATCTGCAGAGGCAGGAGCTTACTGATGGATATTTTAGTGTAATTTAAGACACCATCTTATCTGTCCATTTCATAACCTTGTGACAATACCTTTGTATAATACTCATCTATATTGACTACTGTCATTTTGAGAATCAAGAAAACAGATCTGTTTTGAACAATTGTGGTAGGCTAAATGGTGTGATGCTGCTTATGGTTTATGGTTTAAGTAAACTTAGATAGAAAGATTTGGATAGAAAACACTAGTTTCCAAAACTGTTAAAATAATTTCTTTGAGTATAACAAAACTCATATGGCAGGCGAAAACCTAGGAAGTGGGATTTCTTTATGTTTGTAGTTTTCTATTGAATGCCATTACAGTATCCATTGACTTAGGACTCAAATTGCACGTCCTATGGCTTCCACGAAATTGTTTCAGGCTTGTATTCTGAAAATGAGAGAGCGCATTTCTTGTTTTTCTTTTATATTGACGACACCATTGTCCGGTTGAAATATTATCGATTATTTAGGCTAAAAACAACTTGAAGATTGACATGTTTCCACGAACTTTACGGGTACAATTTGGATTTTTCGTCTGCCTGTTGTGACTGCCTTTGAGCCATTGGATTACTGAACAAAACGCGCCAACAAAACGGAGGGTTTTGGATATAAAAAGGGACTTTATCGAACAAAACAAACATTTATTTTGTAACTGGGTCTTATGAGTGCAACCATACGAAGATCAAAGGTAACGCATTTTTTATATCGCTAATTTCGGACTATTTTTTGTCGTACCTGCCTGGTTGAAATCTGATTTTCATGCTTTTGTATGCGGGGCGCTGTCCGCAGATAATCACATGGTTTGCTTTTGCCATAAAGCCTTCTTGAAATCTGACACGGCGGCTGGATTAACAAGAAGTTAAGCTTTATTTTGATGTATAACATATATTTTCAAGAATGTAAAATATTTTAATTGAGTATTTTTGGATTACGCGCTTTGCAATTTCACTGGATGTTGGCCAAGTGGGAAGCTACTGTCCCAGGTACCCATAAGAAGTTAAAGGACTAGATTAAACAAGGTGAACTGTATCATATCATGCTGTGCATCAATGGGACAATTTGTTTGTGTTCTTATAGAGCCTAATAAATTTCAATGAGGTATTACAAAACCTTTTAAAGATGGAATCCGCAGTACTGGAAAACAGCTCCACTGTCCGCATGACAAAGAGGAGCATCACATATGGTAAATATACATATGCTGCTGTTCTATCGTGTGTGCAATAATGGGAGAAAAAAACTTGTTTGCAGTAACTTTTTGTTCTTATAGAGCAAATGGACATGGCAGTTGCACAATTCAGGATTCCAACTTTAAGCTCCCTTATGTTTGCCCCGTATTACCACTTCACAGCTGGGAAACAATGTAGGCCTATGTAGGATGTAAGTGGCACCCTCTTTTATTTATTTGACTAGGCAAGTGAGTTAAGAACAAATTCTTATTTACAATAACGGCCTTCAATCCAGTAACATTTCGTTTACTGGCCCAACGCTCTAACCACTAGGCTACCTGCCACCCCTTTTGATTATCAAGAACCTTCAATAGGCAGCAGACTACAATGTCCAGTTGAAGTCGGAAGTTGACATACTCTTAGGTTGGAGTCATTAAAACTTGTTTTTCAACCACTCCACTAATTTCTTGTTAACTATAGTTTTGGCAAGTCGGTTAGGACATCTACTTTGTGCACGACACAAGTAATTTTACTTGTGAAGTCGGAAGCTTACATACACTAAGTTGACTGTGCCTTTAAACAGCTTGGAAAATTCCAGAAAATGATGTCATGGCTTTAGAAGCTTCTGATAGGCTAATTTACATAATTTGAGTCAATTGGAGGTGTACCTGTGGATGTATTTCAAGGCCTACCTTCAAACTCAGTGCCTCCCTGCTTGACATCATGGGAAAATCAAAAGAAATCAGCCAAGACCTCAGGAAAAAAAATAGAGACCTCCACAAGTCTGGTTCATCCTTGGGAGCAATTTCCAAACACCTGAAGGTACCACGTTCATCTGTACAAACAATAGTACGCAAGTATAAACACCATGGGACCACGCAGCCGTCATACCGCTCAGGAAGGAGATGTGTTCTGTCTCCTAGAGATGAAGGTACTTTGGTACGAAAAGTGCAAATCAATCCCAGAACAGCAGCAAAGGACCTTGTGAAGATGCTGGAGGAAACGGGTACAAAAGTATCTATATCCCCAGTAAAATAAGTCCTATATCGACATAACCTGAAAGGTCGCACAGCAAGGAAGAAGCCACTGCTCAGAAAACGCCATCAAAAAGCCAGACTATGGTTTGCAACTGCACATGGGGACAGAGATTGTACATTTTGGAGAAATGTCCTCTGGTCTGAGTACAAAATAGAACAGTTTGGCAATAATGACCATCGTTATGTTTGGAGGAAAAAGGGGGAGGCTTGCAAGCCAAAGAACATCATCCCAACCGTGAAGCACGGGGATGGCAGCATCATGTTGTGGGGATGCTTTGCTGCAGGAGGGACTGGTACACTTCACAAAATAGATGACATCATGAGGGACGAATATTATGTGGATATATTGAAGCAACATCAAAACATCAGTCAGTGTTAAAGCTTGGTCGCAAATGGGTCTTACAAATGGACAATGACCCCAAGCATACTTGCAAAATGGCTTAAGGACAACAAAGTCAAGGTATTGGAGTGGCCATCACACCAGCTCTGTCAGGAGGAATGGGCCAAAATTCACCCAACTTATTGTGGGTAGCTTGTGGACGGCTACCCAAAACGTTTGACCCAAGTTAAACAATTTAAAGGCAATGCTACCAAATACTAATTGAGTGTATGTAAACTTCTGACCCACTGGGAATGTGATGAAAGAAATAAAACATTCTACTATTATTCTGACATTTCACATTCTTAAAATAAGGTGGTTATCCTAACTGACCTAAAACAGGGAATTTTTACTAGGATTAAATGTCCGGAATTGTGAAAAACTTCCTACTTCAACTGTAAACATGGCAAAATGTGCCATGTGGGGCCACTAGTTTCATAATTTAAGTAAGAAAGCAAATTCTTACATCAACTACCCAACATATTTAATCCTGCTACAAATTGTCCAAAGCTAATTCTAACATACACTGAATATACACTGCTCAAAAAAATAAAGCGAACACTAAAATAACACTTCCTAGATCTGAATGAATGAAATATTCTTATTAAATACTTTTTTCTTTACATAGTTGAATGTGCTGACAACAAAATCACACAAAAATGATCAATGGAAATCAATTGTATCAACCCATGAGGTCTGAATTTTGGAGTCACACTCAAAATTAAAGTGGAAAACCACACTACAGGCTGATCCAACTTTAAGGATGTAATGTCCTTAAAACAAGTCAAAATGAGGCTCAGTATTGTGTGTGGCCTCCACGTGCCTGTATGACCTCCCTACAATGGCCCTGATGGGCATGCTCCTGATGAGGTGGCGGATGGTCTCCTGAGGGATCTCCTCCCAGACCTGGACTAAAGCATCCGCCAACTCCTGGACAGTCTGTGGTGCAACGTGGCGTTGGTGGATGGAGCGAGACATGATGTCCCAGATGTGCTCAATTGGATTCAGGTCTGGGGAACGGGCGGGCCAGTCCATAGCATCAATGCCTTCCTCTTGCAGGAACTGCTGACACACTCCAGCCATATGAGGTCTAGCATTGTCTTGCATTAGGAAGAACCCAGGGCCAATCGCACCAGCATATGGTCTCACAAGGGGTCTGAGGATCTCATCTCGGTAACTAATGGCAGTCAGGCTACATCTGGCGAGCACATGGAGGTGTGCGGCCCCCCAAAGAAATGCCACCCCACACCATGACTGACCCACCGCCAAACCGGTCATGCTGGAGGATGTTGCAGGAAGCAGAACGTTCTACATGGCGTCTCCAGACTCTGTCACGTCTGTCACATGTGCGCAGTGTGAACCTGCTTTCATCTGTGAAGAACACAGGGCGCCAGTGGCGAATTTGCCAATCTTGGTGTTCTCTGGCAAATGCCAAACGTCCTGCACGGTGTTGGGCTGTAAGCACAACCTCCACCTGTGGACGTCGGGCCTCATACCACCCTCATGGAGTCTGTTTATGACCGTTTGAGCAGACACATGCACATTTGTGGCCTGCTGGAGGTAATTTTGCAGGGCTCTGGCAGTGCTCCTCCTGCTCCTCCTTGCAAAAAGCCGGAGGTAGCGGTCCTGCTGCTGGGTTGTTGCCCTCCTACGGCCTCCTCCACATCTCCTTATGTACTGGCCTGTCTCCTGGTAGCGCCTCCATGCTCTGGACACTACGCTGACAGACACAGCAAACCTTCTTGCCACAGCACGCATTGATGTTTCATCCTGGATGAGCTGCACTACCTGAGCCACTTGTGTGGGTTGTAGTCTCCGTCTCATGCTACCACTAGAGTGAAAGCACCGCCAGCATTCAAAAGTGACCAAAACATCAGCCAGGAAGCATAGGAACTGAGAAGTAGTCTGTGGTTATCACCTGCAGAACCACTCCTTTGTTGGGGGTGTCTTGCTAATTGCCTATAATTTCCACCTGTTGTCTATTCCATTTGCACAACAGCATGTGAAATTTATTGTCAATCAGTGTTGCTTCCTAAGTGGACAGTTTGATTTCACAGAAGTGTGATTGACTTGGAGTTACATTGTGTTGTTTTAAGTGTTCCCTTTATTTTTTTGAGCAGTGTAGTAAATTGGTGAGAGTCAAAGCCTAAGCAAGAGTTCAGTCTGTCTCAACAGGTCAATACAGTGAGCCTCAAACAAATCTACAGTCAATCAATCACTCACTCAATGTGAAGCATTACTCTCTGGAGTGTATTCAATAACACCCAGTAACAGTCTCCAGAATATGTTTTTCTCATCAGAAGACATACAAAAACAAAACAGCATGCATATTCTAAGAGCCGTTGCAGGACTAATGTTATATTTGAAAACCTGGAAACTCAGTCACAAAACCATGTGATCAGTCACATTGTGTTAGCAATGCATTTTGAGCCACAGATGTATATAGGATGTTTTCATTCAGGTCAGGTGTGTGCAATTGGTAACAGAAAAGTGCACGGCCATGACAGTACCTCTCAGGGCCTCCATGACTGGCAGGATGTTCTCAGACCACTGGTGAGCTGCGATGGCCGAGTAGATCCCTGGGAAGTCTCGCTGCCATATACGCTGACCCACGGCCCATACGGCCGTCAGTTCTAGGTTTGCCTGCACACAGCACATGTTTCAACCCACTTCACTGACATTACCATACATTGGGGCCTAGACTATAATGAATGACATGCAGGCTAGGAGGCCTGTTGATAGTGAACACATTGGATACACTCATTCTCATGTGTTGAATTAATTTAGCGTGCAGGGCAGGTCCCACTGGTCTACCATCATTTTCAACGTGGGAAATGATATGATGAGTACCTATTCAATAGTTACGGAGTTCCCAGTGTAGCTTTAACATTTTTGTCTAACAACTATGGATGTTAACGGATAATCGTTTAAATCGGTTAGCCGCTGAAAATACATTTGATTGGTCATGCTCATCAGTCTATAAGTTAAATTGCATAATTTAGGAGTTAAATTGGCACTTGTGTATATTCATTAGTTGTCATGTAGATTATTACATTTACATTTAAGTCATTTAGCAGACGCTCTTATCCAGAGCCCACCTGCACAGCATAGAGCCTAGTTTTAGGAGTGGAATGGCCTATCACGGGTAGGCAACCCTGTTCCTGGAGTGCAGCAGGATTTTTAGTTCCAACACTAGGCACCACACCTGACCAACTGAATTAATTGATCAGTTCAGTGATTGCCTAAATTCAACACACCTGGTCTTCCTGCAGCACTCTAGGACCAGGGCTGCCTGGCCTATCATCTGTCAGACAGTGCAGCTCTTTAAAAATATGGAGGGAAGAAGCATGTGCTTTTATAAGCCCAGTCATTGCACAACAAATAACAATTCTAAATGCAATTGCATGTTAACTGTTTTGATGGCCACTATTAAGAGCTACTATTTTAAATTCTCAAATTCAACTCGTAATTAAAGAGTCCCTCCCATTCGAGTGCATAGGCTAGTCAACAATAGGCAGGCTATCATCACGTCACCCACCACTTTTCAATGTGAGCTTGAGGCAGTATAATTGTTTGAAATCTGAAAGTTTTACTTTGATTAAAATAATGAGGCATGTCTTACCTTGCTTCAAAACTTGGGAGGTAATTATTTCATACAGACTTAATGTCACTACCACCATTCTCCTGTTCTATTGGGTTTCATATCAACTTTCCTTCATTGTCCAGAAGCCAAAGGCACAATCCTAGTCATATTAGCAACCCATCCTAGTTGTTGCCATTAGATTACCCTCTTTCTATCTTTGAGAATCACCTGTCACATATGGAACCACTCGCATTTGGTGCACTGTTTAGAACAGTGTTTTCACGTTAATTGCATTACATTTACATTTACATTTAAGTCATTTAGCAGACGCTCTTATCCAGAGCGACTTACAAATTGGTGCTTTCACCTTATGACATCCAGTGGAACAGCCACTTTACAATAGCATTTTGGAAAATGTTTGAAAATGAGGTTTTATTAACTGTTTCATTACAGAAGTTGCATGTTCAATAATAGGCTTTAGCCTTTTAACTAAGACAATAGGAAGGCTTGCTATTGTTCCATGTTTCCATTAAGCTCTTAAAATGTCATGTGCATGCATTATATTTGGTTGGTCAGTCATTTGACTGTTTGGAGAGAGAAAATCTATTTGTTGACCGGTTAATGAGGGTCAGTCAGTCTGCAGCAAAATTGACCCGAAATGTGCGTACCTACTAACAAAAAGACGCTTATGACACCAAGACATTTACAGCTATCTAAGTATGAGAAATTCAAACCCTTCTCACCGATTTAATGGCTTGAGGAATTCGCTTCCACAAGTACCTTGCGTTATTCCTGTAAAAAGAGAAAAAGTCATCTGACAATTAATTCCAATCATGTCTCAGTGGGCAGAAAATCTTAACTTTAGAAGGGCTTTTGGAAAGGCATAGCCTGACTTGCATGTCATTGTGCAGTAGATAGAGCACCAACAGCTGGGCATACACTTGAGGGGTAGCAATGCCACATGGAGCCTGGCAATAAAAAGAGCATGAATTAGTTAATGCCTATTTGGTAGCACCCTCATGACTTAGGATAGCCCAATAATGGAGTAAAGGAGCCTACGTTACTCCTTACAGTCCAAGGACCTTACGTGTTCTGTTTAAAGGCGAATTGGCTCGAAGTCAAAACAGCTAAATACTCCATCTAATCCTGAATCGATTCTCAATTGTGGTACAGTTCTAGAATCAAATCCCTCTACTTTTCATATCAAATGTCACAAATGCAAAATACACACTTACTGTACATTGTTAAAACAGTTGCAGCCGACAATATATTTCAGTGACAACATGTTTGGGGCATCAGTCTTCCATTTACACACAGGTGTTAGGAGACGCAGATAGCTAATTAGCACAAGTAGTCAACTGTCTTCAGTCTGTTTTCAGTAAACACGCACTGTAACATGGAGATATGGCCAAGTTGGAAACATGGAGATACGGCATTACCATGCAGTGGTAAAAAAAATCATAAAAGTTCACATGGAAGGAACCATACGGAGGCCAAATTATCACTATTGTGTAGTTAGAGACGAGAAGACTCCCGCTGAACGACTGGAAATGTGTCTCAGGTAAGAATGACACTGGGACAATTCATCATTACTACATTTGGGTATTGCGCCCTAACAGAATGGCTTGCAAAATGAATATGCACAGAACTGTTCTGTGCATCATTTTGCATGCCATCATGCAGGACCAGCTACTGATTTGAAATCAGTAATCTATATGGGAACAACCAGTTAAATGTATTGATGTTGCTAAAGATAGGAGACAGAAGAATAGGAACAAACTAGATTAATTGTTATAATGCGCCATTGTGTGAGTCAGGCTGTTGGTAGGTCTGCCCACCTATGAAACCAGTAGGTCGATAGGAAAATAACTTTTCTGTTCTGGTGAAGCTGTTTTCTGTTCTGTATAAGCTTTGGTCAAACAGGGAGAAAATGATCTTCTCCATGCAAACTCCCAAGTGACGCCCCCGAGTTGTGAAGCGGTCTAAGGCAGTGCTTGGGGCGTCACTAGAGACCCTGGTTCGATCACGGGCTGTATCACAACCGGCCGTGATCGGGAGTACCATATTGCGGCGCACAATTGGCCCAGCGTCATCCGGGTTAGGCCGCCATTGTAAAATAAGAATTTGTTCTAAACTGACTTGCCTAGTTAAAGTTATATATTGCAGGCTTGCAGATGTATCAAATAAGGAAAATGAGGGCTAGACATATGGCAAAACATGTGTATCTGGTGGACATCTGGCATTAATGTTCCAGTGTCAAGCTAAGAATGTAGCCTTTAAAGCCACTAGTCTGCATTGTATATACCAAAGAGTAGCATAGAAGCTTAGTTTTAAAACCTTGTCTGTGCATACCATCAGAGTAGGCCGCCAACACAAAACGTACGGTTAAACAGACAAAATGTAAGCACTAGTCAACTGACGTACGGGTAACAAGATACTTTACGCACAACTCATTCAATGAATTGCGTTAGTCAATTTCATGTTATGAACTAGCTAGTTAGATGTGTTGTTTGCCAACTAACGCTAGTGTGTCTGTGTGTGGATGGAAAGCTAACTAACAACTGAACTTAGCAGCCAGCTCCACCAAACGTAAACAACGGAGCAGATGCAAAAACACTAACGTTAGCAACATCATAACTAGCTAAGTTAGCGAACTACGGTCGTGCAGCTAGCTACTTTCACTCACATCGTTAGTTTTGTTCAACTTAACCGTAATGTTATGATCTAGCTAGCTAGACATGTTGTGTTCGCTGACGTTACCTAGTTAGCGTATGTGGATGAGTAACTTAGCTAGCTACAACACAACCCAAAGCGACTATCTTCGAACAGCGACATTTAAATTATACAAATTTGAAGAAATACATAACTACCTCAAGCTCCTGTGTTTCGCACTGTTCTAAAAGCTTATCATAATTTTCACCCATTATCACTGCGGCAGGCATTTTGTTGCTGCCCAGATCAGTCATTCGGCCAGATACTGGGTTTCCAATTGCACTAGTAGTTACCACAGCCACAAAGTCCAATTGGATTTGGTCTTTAAAACATTTATAGAAACACACATTTTCTTCTTGGTATTCATTTAAGGTTAAGGCCACGGATTGCAGTGTGATTATGGTTAAAATCACATTTTAAGATGAAAAAAAATGTAGACATAGGCGGGGTTTATGACAGTGTGGCTGTGGTAACTAGTGAAGACCGAGGTAGTGGGTCATTTCTTCTTTAAATATGTATTGATATATCGCAACCAAGTGAAAGCTGCATACACCGCAACCTACTGTATTGGAGTGCTAGGCGCCTATTAATCTATTTCTCTTATCGAGCCGTGTTTACTGTTCTAGGAAATTTAAAAATATAAAAATTGCCCTACCACCTAACCCAACACAAATTTAAACATCACCACTATTCTAGTACTGATGCTACACCAGGCCTGCAGCCTGGGAGGATTCAACATTCTCCCAAATCCATTCAGCTGATGTTCTGAAAGAGCTGAAAAATCTGGACCCCTACAAATCAGCCGGGCTAGACAATCTGGACCCTTTCATTCTAAAATTATCTGCCAAAATTGTTGCCACCCCTATTACTAGCCTGTTCAACCTCTCTTTCGTGTCGTCTGAGATTCCCAAAGATTGGAAAGCAGCTGCGGTCATCCCCCTCTTCAAAGGGGGGGACACTCTCGACCCAAACTGCTACAGACCTATATCTATCCTACCATGCCTTTCTAAGGTCTTTCGAAAGCCAAGTCAACAAACAGATTACCGACCATTTCGAATCTCACCATACCTTCTCTGCTATGCAATCTGGTTTCAGAGCTGGTCATGGGTGCACCTCAGCCACGCTCAAGGTCCTAAACGATATCTTAACCGCCATCGATAAGAAACATTACTGTGCAGCCGTATTCATTGATCTGGCCAAGGCTTTCGACTCTGTCAATCACCACATCCTCATCGGCAGACTCGACAGCCTTGGTTTCTCAAATGATTGCCTCGCCTGGTTCACCAACTACTTCTCTGATAGAATTCAGTGTGTCAAATCGGAGGGTCTGCTGTCCGGACCTCTGGCAGTCTCTATGGGGGTGCCACAGGGTTCAATTCTTGGACCGACTCTCTTCTCTGTATACATCAATGAGGTCGCTCTTGCTGCTGGTGAGTCTCTGATCCACCTCTACGCAGACGACACCATTCTGTATACTTCCGGCCCTTCTTTGGACACTGTGTTAACAACCCTCCAGGCAAGCTTCAACGCCATACAACTCTCCTTCCGTGGCCTCTAATTGCTCTTAAATACAAGTAAAACTAAATGCATGCTCTTCAACCGATCGCTACCTGCACCTACCCGCCTGTCCAACATCACTACTCTGGACGGCTCTGACTTAGAATACGTGGACAACTACAAATACTTAGGTGTCTGGTTAGACTGTAAACTCTCCTTCCAGACCCATATCAAACATCTCCAATCCAAAGTTAAATCTAGAATTGGCTTCCTATTTCGCAACAAAGCATCCTTCACTCATGCTGCCAAACATTCCCTGTCAGCCCTCGACATTCCCAAACCATCGACATTCCCTCGACATTCCCAAACCATCCTACCAATCCTCGACTTTGGCGATGTCATTTACAAAATAGCCTCCAATACCCTACTCAACAAATTGGATGCAGTCTATCACAGTGCAATCCGTTTTGTCACCAAAGCCCCATATACTACCCACCATTGCGACCTGTACGCTCTCGTTGGCTGGCCCTCGCTTCATACTCGTCGCCAAACCCACTGGCTCCATGTCATCTACAAGACCCTGCTAGGTAAAGTCCCCCCTTATCTCAGCTCGCTGGTCACCATAGCATCTCCCACCTGTAGCACACGCTCCAGCAGGTATATCTCTCTAGTCACCCCCAAAACCAATTCTTTCTTTGGCCGCCTCTCCTTCCAGTTCTCTGCTGCCAATGACTGGAACGAACTACAAAAATCTCTGAAACTGGAAACACTTATCTCCCTCACTAGCTTTAAGCACCAACTGTCAGAGCAGCTTACAGATTACTGCACCTGTACATAGCCCACCTATAATTTAGCCCAAACAACTACCTCTTTCCCAACTGTATTTTATTTATTTATTTATTTTGCTCCTTTGCACCCCATTATTTGTATTTCTACTTTGCACATTCTTCCATTGCAAAACTACCATTCCAGTGTTTTACTTGCTATATTGTATTTACTTTGCCACCATGGCCTTTTTTGCCTTTACCTCCCTTCTCAGCTCATTTGCTCACATTGTATATAGACTTGTTTATACTGTATTATTGACTGTATGTTTGTTTTACTCCATGTGTAACTCTGTGTCGTTGTATCTGTCGAACTGCTTTGCTTTATCTTGGCCAGGTCGCAATTGTAAATGAGAACTTGTTCTCAACTTGCCTACCTCGTTAAATAAAGGTGAAATAATTTTTTATTTATTTTTAAAACACACCTTGTTACTCTTCTTCAGTAAAATCTTGTACACCCAAGTACTTCTCTGCAACTACCACCACAACATTTATTTTCTGTATTTTATGTTCGATTTCTGCAGTACAGTTGATAACCATGGCTATGAATGCTTAGAAACCAACAGGATAACGGAAGCACATGTTATTCCTACTCACAGGTAGCCTCTTAGGATCCCTTGACCTACTCACAGGGAGCCTCTTTGGATCCTCGCCCTACATATGACACGTTCTGTACTACTCTGATCCTAGCAACCTCAACCTGCCTTTCTCTCACCGGACACTTCTTATCTCTGGCATCATGGGTAACCCTACAGTTAAAACACAACTTTTCCCACCGATACTACACATTCCTTTGTCTCATGCCCTCCTGCACACTTCTCACATCTAGGAATCTCCCTCATACAAACTGCTGCAACATGACCAAAAGCTTGGCACCTAAAACACCGTAATGGGTTTGGGAAAAAAATCACTGGATAACTGACGCATCTTACTTGACTTTGTCAGGTATTGATGCTGCATCAAAATTCAGCAGGACAAAGGGCCTCCCAAGTGGCACGTCAAAGGCACTGCATCACAGTGCGTGAGGCATCACTACAGACCCGGGTTCGATCCCAGGCTGTGTAACAGCTGACTGTGACCGGGAGATTGGCCCAGCGGGTTAAGCGAGCAGTGTGTCAAGAAGTAGTGTGGCTTGGCAGGGTCGTGTTTCAGAGGACACATTGCTCTCAAACTTCGCCTCTCCTGAGTTCGTAGGGGAGTTGCAGCGATGGGACAAGACTTTAACTACCAATTGGATATCACGAAATTCGGGAGAAAAGGGGTACCAGTACAAAAAAAACACAATAAAATTAATCAGAACAGACTGTATCTTCTGTTTCTCCACCAGGTCTGCATCTCCCCAAATGGGGGGCATCACAGATACCGGGAATCTTCCATTTCAGTTGATCCTCCTCAACATAACGCCACCCCAGTTATCACTCCTTTCACCTGCTGCAGAGAGAGCAGTCACAGTTCTTTCCCTAGGTGGGTGGTGCGGAGTGCCCACTCCCTCTGGATGGAAGAAACGCAAAAGATCATCACAAGTCCACTTCAACAGTCGCCAACCTCATCTCCACCCAACCCGATACCCACATATAGATCAGCCAGAATGTAAGGATTCATTCTCTACAAAAACCTCACTCCCACTGGGCCAGAATCATATTTGTCATCATCGGGATGAGGCTCTAACTCGGCTGTCTTCACCGCATATGCCACCAGAGGTAATTAATCCTCTCTTGACAGGTTCAATTTCTGAGCTATTGGAATAGTTTTTCTTTTTTTTTGTACTTGATGCCAATCTTCCTCACCACACGCTTCCCTTTATGCCCAGCTCCTTTCCTTATTCTTCTCTGTCCATTTCTACACCTCCACACTCTTGCCGCTCCTTCATCCGCTGTAGTAGAAAACTGTTAAAATGGTTCTTGTATCTTGAATTTGGCGCAATGTCACATTGACTAAAAAAGCTCTACCAGCCACCGTTGCTCCTGTGCTACTACCGAACTGGGTCATGTCTAAATGGGATCCAGCTTTTGTCAAATTGACAGTGCCTTCAGAAAGTCTTCACACCCATGGACTTTTCCCACGTTTTGTTGTGTTACAGCCTGAATTTCAAATGGTTTAAATTGAGATTTTTGGTCACTGGCCCACACGCACCCATAATGTCAAAGTGGAATTATGTTTTTAGAAATGTTTGCAAATAAATGAAAAGTTGAAGTCCATAAGTATTTAATCTCTTAAATAAATACTGCAATGTATTACTGAAGCAATTCAAAGTGATAATCCAACACTACACCACCACTGAAATGCTGCCAGTGAAGCATTAAGCATCCTAATTAGAAATTACACAAATAAATGTCATTCTTTTTCACACTCCATGCACCGTCTGTTGTACCCCTGTAGAATCTCACCCCACTGTTTTTACAGAGCACTTGACCCCTTCCAAAACAAGACAAATCCCCCTTGACCTTTACACTGACATGCCAGGTTGCAACGTGTTCGATCTTATCCTGTAACCCCTGCCCTGACATCTAGTGCAGCTCCGGGGTGCCACTTTCTTAATTACATTAGTTAGACATTACAGCGAGGTGGGCTACTTTACAGGCTGCACTGAATGCATGATTTCCTATAGGCTCTGAGGGTTGATGTTTTCCAATATGGTGTTAGTGAGGTTCAGGTATTGATTTATTCCTACACCCTTCCCAAATATACCACCAAATCTATAGGTAGCATTTATGCCAGCTAATGGACGGACATTAATCTCTGTAGGCAAAATAATTTCTTTGAATTGGAAGATGGGGGCTGGTTGAGATAGATTTGTGTATTTTAGTGATAATAAACCGTACCAATGAATAATCTCGATTAATATGCAATGCCCATTCTTTCAGATCTGCATACGCTATCCCTGTAGCTGCAATTAAAAATCAGAGAAAATATACATTAAACCTTTGTTTGTTTGGTGTTCGGAGAATACCCAATGCTCTCTCATCAGAGTACTAGCCAAAAATACTCCCTGTGATTGGAATCCAAAATGCTTTAATTTCTATTCATGTGAAGTTGGAATTACCTTTGCAGCAATACCACCGTAATCAAGTCTCTGAAAAAAAAACACATAGAAGGGAGTACAAAACCCTACAAAGTCTAGGTGAAAGATGACCAAAAATATTGACTGCATTACTGTAAATTTACAGACACTGTCAATGTTTGAAGCCCTTCCTCCTCTAAATGTGATTAATGGGAAACCTCAGTGATGCTTTCAAAGGCAGAACACATACATTTTCAGAAGTGGTATATTTGCATCCAGTAACTGGCAGATGCAGAGGACTAAGATGATTAGGAGGAGGACTGGAAGAGGAGGAAGAGTTGGAGGAGAGAAAATGGTTAAAGAGAGGAAGAGGAGGAGCAGAGGAAGAGAGGGAAAAGAAGAGAGGAAGAGGACAAGGAAGATGGGGTGGAATATTGTAGATTAATGTTAACAGTTAAAGTCAGGAAAAGTACACATACTAATGGAATTTTCATACTATTCTGTCAACCCAAATCATACTATACTGGCTCTGATATTTTCTTAAAATAAAGATAGATACCCACATAATGTTGAATGCCCCCACTGTTTTATTGAGTGCATTGTTTATCTTCGGAAGCCTCTCAGCCTGACAAAGACGTTTGCAGAACACATTCATCCCAAACCAGGTCTTACTCCACACATAAGGCCCACTACCCAGAACAATGTCAGTCGCTGGACGGTGGGCAATGTCGCTGAGAGTCAACAGTATGCAACAATACACACTTGCTCTCCTGACCTTTTAATGCTATTTGAGAGCCACATTGATCTGATATCATGAGGTCATTCAGCACCCAGTCCTTTGAAAGTAATGAATTGCCTGTATGAATTACCATTTTAATAATGCAGACTCTGGTACACACATATGATCTACCTCAAATCACAATGTCTAAGAATAATGCAACAGGATACCACAATTGGATACCACAAAATTTGGGAGAAAAAAGGGGGTAAAAAAATGTGCAACAATGTGTTGCATGCAGCTACAGTGTACGCTAAGAAAGTGTGGCACTAGGGAGACATTAATTTAAATGCAACCTATATTTTTGACTATACATATTATCATTACAGATGTGGGAGAGGAAGAGCGGGATATGTAAATGTTCCCTGATTGTATTGAGACAAGGAATCTCTCGGTCTTGAGACCACTGCAGCACAGAAATGCGCTCTTCGTCTCATCACAGTCTCAATCCACAGGGTCTGGTCTTGTTCTTGTCATGGCCTTGATACACTGGGTCTTGGTCTCAAGATCTTGGTTTTAAGGGTTCTGGTCTGGGTTGCAAGATCTGGTCTTGACCATAATGTCTGTCTTGCCACATATCACTAGCTACCAACCTAAATGTCACATTATAAGAAAAGGTAGTGGAGCAATAACTCTCAAAGTTCGATACATCACATGAATCACAGGAGGATACTTTTCCTTTTGAAGGCTACTAACTGTTCTCATGAAAACTATCAGATTGGCTTATCACTTCTCTTGGATCTACTTCCCTTGGAGTAATAATGGTTAATAGAATTTTAACATTGGTTTGAGCCATTTTTCAAAATGTGTAGATTTTTGTAGATTACTTATTATTTTCGAGGGCTGACAAAATGTGAGTAAGGACCATTTGATGAGTCATTGCCAGATGAGATTAGTCAAAAGGGCTGTTACCTCTAAAATCACATTTCTTTCAATATCACTTTATGTTTCCAGGACAAGTATTTTATGTTGAAAGGAACGTATCTATTTTGAAAAGTTTACGTGGCTGAAGGCTTGGAGTTCAAGTCCCATTAGTGGATTAAACTAAATCGGGCGTAAGCAAATTGAGTGAATCCGTAGTGCAGTTGTCACGAGTCCGACCGAGGGTTGCTTCCCTTCCCGGGCGGGTGGCGCTCGGTGGTCGTCGTCACCGGCCTATTAGCTACCACTGATTGTCTTTCCTCCCCCTCCTTGTATGTTTATTGGTAGCACCTGTTTATGTATGATTAGTTTGTCTTTATTAGACAGCCCGCCTGGTTGTTGTGCGGGATTATTTCAGTGTAACCTTCGGCTCTGTTGTAGAGGTACGTGTTAGTGCCTGGTTGTGATTTTTCCGTTGTACATTTTCATTCCCTGTGTTTGGGGCCGTTACTATTGTGAGCACCCTGTGGTGCGTTGGTGCTATTAAAGACGCACAGCATTGCACTCTCTGTCTCCTGCGTTTGACTCTACACCCACAACACCCGGAGCATTACAGCAGTTATTCCGGCAATGGATTGAATTCAGGCTTAAAACTTCTACAGGATCGGTATCCCCCCGCAGGACGGTTGAACTAACTTGCGCTAACATGATTAGCATGAAATTGTAAGTAACAAGAACATTTGCCAGGACATAGACATATCTGATATGGGCAAAAAGCTTAAATTCTTGTTAATCTAACTGCACTGTTCAATTAACAGTAACTATTACAGTGAAAGAATACCATGCTATTGTTTGATGAGAGTGCACAGTTGTGAACTTGAAAATGTATTAATTAACCAATTAGGCACAATTGGGCAGACTTGATACAACATTTTGAACAGAAATACAATGGTTCATTGGATCAGTCTAAAACTTTGCACATACACAAACTAAATTGCACCTAACTTGGTATAATACATTGTGCCTTTCTCTTGCATTTCAAAAAAACGCATGTAAAAAAACACAGTGCTTTGGAAGGTTGGTAGTGGCTCACATCAACACCATTATCCCAGAAACCCTAGACCCATTCGAATTTGCATACCGCCCAAACAGACCCATAGATGATGCAATCTCTATTGCACTCCACAACGCCCATTCCAACCTGCACAAAATAAACACTTATGTGAGAATGCTATTCATTGACTACAGCTCAGCGTTCAACACCATAGTACCCTCAAAGCTTATCACTAAGCTAAGGATCCTGGAACTAAACACCTCCCTCTGCAACTGGATCCTGGACTTCCTGATGGGCCGCAACCAGGTGGTGAGGGTAGGTAGCAACACATCTGCCACGCTGATCCTCATTACTGGAGCTCCCCAGGGATGCGTGCTCAGTCTCCTCCTGTTCTCCCTGTTCACCCACGACTGCATGGCCAGGCACGACTCCAACACCATTAAGTTTGCCGACGACACAACAGTGGTATGCCTGATCGCCGACAACGACGAGACAGCCTATAGGGAGGAGGTCAGAGACCTGGCCGCGTGGTGCCAGAATAACAACCTATCCCTCAACATAACCAAGATTAAGGAGATTATTGTGGACTACAGGAAAAGGAGGTCCGAGCACGCCCCCATTCTCATCAACGGGGCTGTAGTGGAGCAGGTTGAGAGCTTCACGTTACCTTGGTGTCCACATCAACAACAAACTAGAATGGTCCAAAAACACCAAGACGGTCGTGAAGAGGGCACAACAAATCCTATTCCCCCTCAGGAAACTACAAAGATTTGGCATGGGTCCTGAGATCCTCAAAAGGTTCTACAGCTGCAAGATCGAGAGCATCCTGACTGGTTGCATCATTGCCTGATACGGAAATTGCTCAGCCTCTGACCACAAGGCACTACAGAGGGTAGTGCATACTGCCCAGTACATCACTGGGCCAAGCTGCTTGCCATCCAGGACCTCTACACCAGGCGGTGTCAGAGGATGACCCTAAAAATGGTCAAAGACCCCAGCCACCCCAGTCATAGACTGTTCTCTCTACTACCGCATGGCAAGTGGGACCGGAGTGCCAAGTCTAGAACAAAAAGGCTTCTCAACAGTTTTTACCCCCAAGCCATAACCCTCCTGAACAGGTAATCAAATGGCTACCCGGACTATTTAAATTGTGTGCCCCCCCCAACCCCTCTTTTACGCTACTGCTACTCTCTGTTCATCATATATGCATAGTCACTTTAACCATATCTACATGTACAGACTACTTCAATCAGCCTGACTAACCAGTGTCTGTATGTAGCCTCGCTACTTTTATAGCCTCGCTACTGTATATAGCCTGTATTTTTACTGTTGTTTTATTTCTTTACCTACCTATTGTTCACCTAATACCTTTTTTGCACTATTGGTTAGAACCTGTAAGTAAGCATTTCACTGTAAGGTGAAATACCTATTGTATTCGGCACGTGACAAATAAACTTTGATTTTATGTATTTTTCTGTGTTATGTGTTATATTCTCCTACATTCATTTCACATTTCCACAAACTTTAAAGTGTTTACTTTGAAATGGTATCAAGAATATGCATATCCTTGCTTCAGGTTCTGAGCAGGCAGTTAGATTTGGGTATGTCATTTTAGGAGATAATTGAAAAAAAGTGTCCAATCCTTAAGAGTGTGTTTACACAGGCAGCCCAATTCTGAAATGTATTTTGACCAATCAGATCAGCTCTGAAAAAGATCTGATGTGAACAGATCTAATGTGATTGGTCAAAATACCAATTAGTGGAAAAAATATCAGAATTAACACACCACTTGTAGTTTGGAGGAGTTGTTGCCAGAGGAAATGTCAAGATAACATTCACGTTCAGGTGTAATTACAAGGACATAGCAATATATCACAGAAGCCAACTGGATAGAAGGGAACCCTAAAATCCACTCTCAAATAAATGGGATTCTGCTATCAGAATAGGAAACACATTCTCTGAAGGAACAGAACACTCGTTGGATTAGAAATCCATTGTTAACGTGACGCCAACTTTCCCTGTGCCATCATGAAATCTCATCACTACAAAGCAATAAGTTAGAATTCTACTTCTGCAGGTCAAGCTCGGGAAAAAATAAATGATATCATTTTTTTGTGTACCCTTCTGTTCGAGAGGCATTGGTTTTATGCACTTTCAGACAGCAATATCATAGTTCTTTCATACATCAAACACTGTCCTTGCAGCCACAGTGCCAAAATACAAGCAGAAAAAACAATGCATTAATAAAAACAAACCGATGCAGTATCTCAGGTGGTCCTCTGCTCAGTGTGTTTTGTATCAATGTTCATGAACTAAAAAAAAGTTGAAATCCTCCAAATATGATCATTTCCATATACAATATTTGGCTTGGTTGTAGACATAGTAGAAGTAGTGGTAGTGGTAATGGTGGTGAGGGCGGCTCCCGAGTGGCGCAGCGGTCTAAGGCACTGCATCTCATCCCTGGTTCGAATCCAGGCAGAATCACTTCCGGCCGTGATTGGGAGTCCCGTAGGACGGCACACAATTGGCCCAGCGTCGTCCGGGTTTGGCTGGGGTAGGCTGTCATTGTAAATAAGAATTGGTTCTTAAATGACTTGCCTAGTTAAATAAAGATTAAATAAAAAAGTAGTAGTAGTACAACAATATTATAGGACCTTTATGATTCATATAATGACATACATCTATATTTTTGTACATTTATAGTAGTCAACTCACTCAGGGACATTGGTAAGCTGAAGAAAGTTATGTATAACAACCTTTATTTTCCAATGCTGCTATGGTGTCCATTTTGAATCCCACAGATTATAAATTTAAGTAACAATTCTGCATTGACACAGAAACAATAAATGACTGGAGACCTTTCAATTCTATAACAATGTGCAAATATAAATGACCTAATGACAATAACACTTTAGAAAAACGGACACTTGGCCCATTCATTGAACATTATGACAACATTGAAGCAACATTTTTACCTATTTTAGCATGTGGGATATCCCATACAAGCACAGATTGTATAAACCATACAAGATGTTGACTCACTGTTGACCACTAAAACACCAAATAAAATTAGGAGAAAGTCTACACAGATAAAAACGTCCTACCCAGCAGGCAAAAATTGACACAACGTCTTAAGAACAAATTTCTGGTTGTAAAACTGACTCTCTGATTGAGAAGACGTCATATTATCAGATGTCATATTTTGGTTGTTATCTGGTCAAATAACCAGATAAAGATGTATTTATATTGATTGCTAAAAATACATTAATGAAACTTCCTTAAATAACCACTATACAACCTGACAATGACACCATAATTACTTCATTGCAACCAACGTTCCCCCTGAGTAGCAACTAACTAAATTAAAAGACAGCATTAACGGGAATTGTACATGGCAGAAGGAAAGGGGGGAACATGATCTAGTACAGCCCAATACACAGTGTTAAGGTGTAGAATCGCAAGAGATGTCAAGTGAAAATAGTGTTCTAAAAGAATTAGCCTTCACCTGAATATAAATGAAATGATAGTCTAGATGATAAAATGCCAGATTTGTCAATGTACAGTGAGGGAAATAAGTATTTGATCCCTTGCTGATTTTGTACATTTGCCCACTGACAAAGAAATGATCAGTCTATAATTTTAATGGTAGGTTTATTTGAACAGTGAGAGACAGAATAACAACAAAAAAATCCAGAAAAACACATGAAAAATGTTATAAATTGATTTGCATTTTAATGAGGGAAATAAGTATTTGACCCCTCTGCAAAACATGACTTACTACTTGGTGGCAAAACCCTTGATGGCAATTACAGAGGTCAGACGTTTCTTGTAGTTGGCCACCAGGTTTGCACACGTCTCAGGAGGGATTTTGTCCCACTCCTCTTTGCAGATCTTCTCTACGTCATTAAGGTTTTGAGGCTGATGTTTGGCAACTCGAACCTTCAGCTCCCTCCACAGATTGTCTATGGGATTAAGGTCTGGAGACTGGCTAGGCCTCTCCAGGACCTTAATGTGCTTCTTCTTGAGCCACTCCTTTGTTGCCTTGGCCGTGTGTTTCGGGTCATTGTCATGCTGGAATACCCATCCACGACACATTTTCAATGCCCTGGCTGAGGGAAGGAGGTTCTCACCCAAGATTTGAAATGCAACTTTTAGTGTATTTGAGGTTTAAAAAGGCTTCTAAAGTTTGGAATTTCCACTTTAAAATGTCAGACTTTGTTTGCCATGACAAAAAACTTATCAACCCCTACAAAAATGCTCATTATAATCCACATAATAATTCACATTTCCTGTTGCGGAAAGATTATTTTCCTGCTATGAGAAACTGGTCAAATTAAGATAGTTATCTGTGTCCATACAGAAAGACAGAGAGCAATTATAAATACTAAAGGTCCAGATGAAGTCCAGATCTATCGTCTCCTAAGGCCACCTAAAATAAATCCCAGCTCAAAAATCAAGAACACCATTCTCCCTATCATCCACTCACTCACTCACTCACTCACTCACTCACTCACTCACTCACTCACTCACTCACTCACTCACTCACACACTCACACACTCACACACTCTCTCAAATGTGTGCCACAGCGGGCCTGCTAGAGAACCGTGCTGATCGTGTCAAAGTCTTTGCTGATCTGCGAGCTGCTGGGCAGGGACTTGAGGTACTCCATGTGCCTCCTGGCATCCTCCTGGTTCTTCCGCACGTAGTAGATCACGTAGGCTATCACCATGGTGAACCAGCCGAACACAGTGACGAACATGGCCACATCGGTGGTCTTGTGGTGGAAGTTGCAGAAGTTGATGCCCGAGTCCAGGACCTGGATAACGGGTTTGCCGGTGTACTCCTCCTCCACAGCCGTGTGACAGCTCACCTCGTTGACCGTCTCTGGGTCCAGTCTCAGCTCCCTCAGGACCTCCTGCAAGCTGCACTCGCAGTGCCAGGGATTGTTGGAGAGGCTGATTTTGGCCTGAAGTTTGGCGAATGCCTCTTTGGGCACGCTGCTTATGCGGTTGTTGGACAGGTCCAGGACCCGAAGGACGTCGGAGACCCCCTGGAAGGCCCCAGCGTCCACCATCTCAATGGCGTTGTTGGACAGATCCAGTTCCTGTAGTCTGTTGAGGTCCTTAAAGGCCTGTTTGGGGATCTTGGTAATCCTGTTTGAGGCCAGCAGCAGGACTACAGTGTCACGCGGCAGGTCAGCCGGGATGTTCTCCAGGTTGCGCGACATGCACTGCAGCACGGCAAGGCTGTTCTTCTCCATACAGTGGCAGCTCTTGGGACAAGCGGTCACCAGTGCACTTCTGAACAATATTCCAAAGTGCAAGGCACACAAGAGAGCCGAGACAGCTGAGAGCAAGGGATTTCTGGGCCGATCATGACCCATACGGTTGGACATCTTCAGCTGTGTGCTCCTGCTGGTCCTGTCATGAAAGAGCAGTCATGGTTAAACCTTGTGTCATGTTGTTCTATCGTTGTGGCTTGAAAACCACGAGACAAGACAGTTTTAACTTCCTTACAAGCTGTCAAGGTTTTATCTGTAGTTAATCCATCAGATCCATCGGTGAAGTATCATTTTCATGTCCTGCTGTTTCCAAAGGGCTTCAGTAGAGCCCAGTTTCACATGAGCTGCATTGAGAGTATTCCAGGTAGAATCCAAGAGGCTGCTTTCTGATTGGAAAGAGAAGAGAGTTACTCAAGAGGGAACGGTATCTTAGAGGGAGATGAAGGCAACTATAAGGTGGAGGTAGGCTGAATGTGTTACCGGTACCCTCCTGCCATGTCGAGAACTGAAAGAAGAAAAATAGAATAGTGACAGTCCTAGTGAAAAAGGGAATTACTAGACATAGTTTCTTCTTAGAAGCAGTGACAGAGAAAAACATGAAGGCCATACTGTAAGAGTTTTAGGGTAGGCTTAAGTATTTTAGGGATAAGGTTTTATATCAAGATTACTTTCCTAGAATATTTGAACAATTATCCTGAGTGCATCAGCCAAATTGGTTTTGCTTGCACATTGGGAATGGTCTATTTCAAGTGTCATACTGTTTACACATTTGTAAAATGATAATCAAGGACACTCCATTTCACTTAAAGGAAATCTCATAAAGCAGAGAGACAAATAGATTGATCTTCACTTACATTATCAGGTCATATTAGGATAGCCTAATTCATTTCTATGGACTTACAACATTTGAATGAAATTCATTTCTCCTGCTTCTGCAGGATAGTGCCAGTTTAATAATGATTACACTCTCATGAGCTGTGCTTCTCTTCTCATAACGTAACATATCAATGCTTCAGCTGCTCAATCATATTTCCACATAAAGGAAAACTGATGTCATACGTTTACACAACTAGAATGGATCCACTGTGCCAGTCTATTATATCATTTTCACTATAGGTGCGCCCTCTTGTGGATTATGTTGACCATGCAGTTTATTGTTGTACTTGATGCCAACCTGTGATGGGACTGGGGGCACCAATGTGACATTTAGACATTTTATCAACCATTTTTGTGTACGGTACATCTCAATGTCTTCATCCCATGAGCACGCACACACACAAAATATAGACAAGATTTCTTAAACAAGCCCCTCACGTTCAAATTTGAGCTGGAGATCATATGGAGGTGTCGACAGGAGTTTACACGCTAAAATGCTTAAGGGCACACTGGGACAGCCTGTAGTGACATTATGAAAGCACTGCCTTTGTTCCTTTACAAAACAGGCCATATTAATAGACCATGGCAGCCCTGCAGTTGAATTGAGTTTAATAGAATATATAAAATCATATGAGATTAATTTGGAGACGGAGCCAAAATATAACAAAATGTAAACAATTAGAGGTAATAATTGGTTCTGTATTTTGATAGGTAACCATTTTTATTACAAGTCAAATAAGTTCATTACTGTAAATGCAGCAAAATGTTAATTTTAATGATATATACCCTTGATTCTTGAAGGATATGACTTGTAAATGCCTTATGAGCTTCGTTCAACTGCCATACCCCATCAGAACCCAAAATATAAGTGTGTTTACTCCACTGTTTGTAAACAATTACTGTATAGCCTCAAAACATAGTTTAAACTATAATTTTGATATCATGGAGGGTCAGTCCTTCTTGCATCCACAGCTCTTGGAATTTGAGAGATGTTACATTTCTTCAATCCCATCTCTAAGCTTTTTACCTAAACAGTGGTGGGTAAATTTGAAATAGTTTGAACTGCAGATTCCCCTGTAGTTAATGTAGCGCTGAATGTATCACAGATCAAATTAGGAGAGTTACAATCTGCAATATGATCACTTATAATAATACGGTTTCAGGCCACAATCCTTGTTTGCTATAAAGTTGAGGGGTGGGGCTAGATAAATGTAACCACTGTCAAATTCATAGGTGAAGCTATGGGTGCAAGGACTGAAAGGCAAGGAGATCATCATGAGTTGCAAACATATTTTGAAGCTATAAAAACCATCAAAACCATAAATAATGTAATAAAACAAGACAGTTCTAAGCTTATAATGCATTTTACATTACATTCTTTACATTCAGAAGTTATATAAAACCATGCTATTTAATTGCAGTAGTAGCCTAACAAATTGTACCTCTACATAATTTTACTGATTTATCTTAATTTAAATTGTCCTATACTGAATTATTTGCTCTTACAAAAACCCACCCAGAATCAAAAAGAGTAATCCTATAGGCATTGGACATTAAATGTAGACAACTATGGACTTTCAAAGTTTTTCGCCCCCTAAAAATACAGAAACTTTTACAGTAGGCAGGATACAGATAAAACTTACTAGAATCGTGGCCAATAATTTTGTCCGGAGTGTTATCATTGCCATTATATAAAAAAAATATTCCGCGTTATATCACAGTTATAAAAAGGAGCACACATCAGGTGTTTATCCAGCAGTCAATTTGCTCCAGAAGGCTTGCGTAAAAACTGGTGGACTCGTTTCCATTTTGAGAATATGTGCTTCTATATTTCAAATTTCCACCAAGATCCATACTTCTTCTTTAAGGCTAATTACTGCAGACATTTCTTATGAATATAAAACAAAACATAATTCAGACAGCTGTGGTCTGTACAACATGTCTTGCATTCAGCACAAAGCATTCTATTCATAGTCTAAAATGTCAGCGGTCAGCATAAAACCGAAGTTCCCGCATGGTCTGTACATGGTATTCCAAGTAACATCATCTCCAAAACAGGTACCCCACACCATAGATTACAGTTGTAATATCTAATAGCCTACCGTTTTTTAAAAGAGATGACAGCAGCCACACTTGTTGATGTTCCTGTTCAGTCGCAGGCCACATTCATCAGCACGTCCCGCGCCCATCAGTGGAGAGCATAGAAGAAAGTCGGTCGGGCTGTGTGTCTATTGGACTACTGTTAGTTTGGCAAGCCTCCACGTATTCCCTCGCTTGAAAAAAAACTAGTCGATCCTGTATAGTCAAACAATGAATTTAGGGCCTGGTGGTTGAATAAAATAGGCAACAAACCTGGAAAGCATTACAGGTTAACAATTTGTAACATAAATGTAAGGGGGATATATTAGGTGTTGTAAGACCTAGACTATAACCTGGTGAGTCGGTGAAGTCAATACGCAATCAATATGTCAATATGTATTGCTTACTGTCATCAGTAACATGCTGACTGGACAGCCAATGTTGGTTGCACTAATATTGCTAAATAAATACATACATGTAATTCAATCGTTTCAAACTGCTCGGGCGCTTCAACGGGTGTCGGCGTAGCCAGGCGCATAGAACTTGGTAAATAAAAAAAGCATAGAACTTGGTTCTATATTTGAGACACTTGACGCACTGTAAATTCCTCCTATCCCATCTACTGATTGGTTTTCACAAGCATACTAACCCAAGTGGGTGATTAAAAGATGAACAAGGAGAGATTCATCAAATTAAACGAACTAGGTTTCCACTTGTATCTGTGGATTAATTGTCAAAATTAAATTCTACAAAAAAGGACAATATGCATTTCAGGTAAAATAACCAACACACTATGACAGTTTATTGTGAAATAGACACAAATTACTTATTCGAAATGTGTGACAGACACATGAAAAGTCCCCTTTTTGATTTTCTTTCTTCATAATGCATCAGTATACAGTACACAAATTCCAATCTGTGGTGGCTAATGTTAGCTAGGCTAGCTAGGTGGCTAACGTTAGGGTTAGGTGTTAAGGTTAGGGTTTGGTTTAGGGGTTACGGTTAGGGCTAGTTAACATGCTAGCTAAGTAGTTAAAGGGTTAGGTTTAGGAGTTAGGTTAAAGGGTTAGGGGAAAGGTTAGCTAATTTAATAAGTAGTTACAACGTAGCTCAAAAGTAGTAAGTAGTTGCAAAGTAGCTCATTAGCAAAAATGCTAAAGTTATCAAATCAAATCTATTTGTCACATACACATGGTTAGCAGATGTTAATGCCAGTGTAGCGAAGTGCTTGTGCTTCTAGTTCCGACAATGCAGTAATAACCAACGAGTAATCTAACAATTCCAAAACTACTACCTTATACACACAAATTCAAAGGGATAAAGAATATGTACATAAAGATATATGAATGAGTGATGGTACAGAACGGCATAGGCAAGATGCAGTAGATGGTATCGAGTACAGTATATATATACAGTGGGGCAAAAAAGTATTTAGTCAGCCACCAATTGTGCAAGTTCTTCCACTTAAAAAGATGAAAGAGGTCTGTAATTTTCATCATAGGTACACTTCAGCTATGACAGACAAAATGAGAGAAAAAAATCCAGAAAATCACATTGATTTTTAATGAATTTATTTGCAAATTATGGTGGAAAATAAGTATTTGGTCACCTACAAACAAGCAAGATTTCTGGCTCTCACAGACCTGTAACTTCTTATTTAAGAGGCTCCTCTGTCCTCCACTCGTTACCTGTATTAATGGCACCTGTTTGAACTTGTTATCAGTATAAAAGACACCTGTCCACAACCTCAAACAGTCACACTCCAAACTGGATTTTCTGGATTTTTTTTCTCATTTTGTCTGTCATAGTTGAAGTGTACCTATGATGATAATTACAGGCCTCTCTCATCTTTTTAAGTGGGAGAACTTGCACAATTGGTGGCTGACTAAATAATTTTTTGCCCCACTGTATGAGATGAGTAATGTAGGGTATGTAAACAAAGTGGCATAGTTTAAAGTGGCTAGTTATACATGTATTACATAAAGATGCAGTAGATGATATAGAGTACAGTATATACATATACATATGAGATGAATAATGTAGGGTATGTAAACATTATATTAAGTAGCATTGTTTAAAGTGGCTGGTGATATATTTTACATCAATTTCCATCAATTCCCATTATTAAAGTGGCTGGAGTTGAGTCAGTGTGTTGGCAGCAGCCACTCAATGTTAGTGGTGGCTGTTTAACAGTCTGATGGCCTTGAGATAGAAGCTTTTTTTCAGTCTCTCGGTCCCTGCTTTAATGCACCTGTACTGACCTCGCCTTCTGGATGATAGTGGGGTGAACAGGCAGTGGCTCGTGGTTGTTGTCCTTGATGATCTTTATGGCCTTCCTGTGACATCGGGTGGTGTAGGTGTCCTGGAGGGCAGGTAGTTTGCCCCCGATGATGCGTTGTGCAGACCTCACTACCCTTTGGAGAGCCTTACGGTTGTGGGCGGAGCAGTTGCCGTACCAGGCGGTGATACAGCCCGACAGGATGCTCTCGATTGTGCATCTGTAGAAGTTTGTGAGTGCTTTTGGTGACAAGCCAAATTTCTTCAGCCTCCTGAGGTTGAAGAGGCGCTGCTGCGCCTTCTTCACGATGCTGTCTGTGTGCGTGGACCAATTCAGTTTGTCTGTGATGTGTACGCCGAGGAACTTAAAACTTACTACCCTCTCCACTACTGTCCCATCGATGTGGATAGGGTGGTGCTCCCTCTGTTTCCTGAAGTCCACAATCATCTCCTTAGTTTTGTTGAGTGTGGGGTTATTTTCCTGACACCACACTCCGAGGGCCCTCACCTCCTCCCTGTAGGCCGTCACTGTCGTGTCGTCCGCAAACTTGATGATTGAGTTGGAGGTGTGCATGGCCACGCAGTCGTGGGTGAACAGGGAGTACAGGAGAGGGCTCAGAACGCACCCTTGTGGGGCCCTAGTGTTGAGGATCAGTGGGGTGGAGATGTTGTTACCTACCCTCACCACCTGGTCCATGATGAGATTCAAACACGCATCCTTTGAGTAGGTAGATGTTCGCGTTATGGTGATTCAATAGATTGGAATAATCTATTACAGTATAACAACTCGTACTCTCAGTGATCTATTGTTCCAATATATTTACTCACCATGTCACCTAAAAAATCATTTACAACCTGTGTATGACATGTTAATTTCATAATCACCTGCAAGTTATTTATGTAAACATAAGTGTTATTTTCAACCCAGTATCACAGATTGTGAAATAGACATGAATTGTTCATTGGAAATGTGTATTTTTTTGTGTGCAATATACAATTTTGTATACAGTGCATTTTAACTGATACCTTATACATTTATGCTACAAACATTAATTTACAAGGGCACAGTTATCAAAGTACCTCAATGCATTCACATATCAGGCAGCAGCCGTGTTTAAAATTTAATTGGAGTATATAACTGTAATTAACGCTATACTGTAGGTCAGAGAACATTTTTATATTCTTTCTATGGGTGAATTGTTTTTAACATCAACCCCAAACAATATGACCAAAATATCCCTCAAAATGTACTAGCAGATGTTTACACATCCTCTGAGGATTGTGGTGGAGAGTATTATGCCTTTTAATGTAACACAACACTTTTTATGTGAGGAACTAAATAAAATGTGTCTTCTCATCTGAGAAAGCTTGATAGATTTATAGTTGGTTCGTTGAATGGAGGAGACCAAGGCGCAGCGTGATATGAATACATGATTTTAATGAAGACCAAGAACACTAAACAAACCGACCGTGAAGCTATAATACTAGTGCAGACAGGTAACTAGACAGACAATAACCTACGAAATACCCAAAGATGGCTGCCTAAATATGGTTCCCAATCAGAGACAACGATAAACAGCTGCCTCTAATTGAGAAGGCAACCATAGACAGACAACAATCTAGGCAACCATAGACATACATAAACACCTAGATGGTAAACAAACCCATAAACCTACAAAACCCCTAGACAGTACAAAAACACATACATCACCCATGTCACACCCTGACCTAACCAAAACAATAAAGGAAACAAAGATTACAAAGGTCAGGGCGTGACAGTCGGACGCTCTGGACTGCGTACCGTCGCCGGACGCTCTGGACTGCGTACCGTCGCCGGACGCTCTGGACTGCGTACCGTCGCCGGACGCTCTGGACTGCGTATCGTCGCCGGACGCTCTGGACTGCGTACCGTCGCCGGACGCTCTGGACTGCGTACCGTCGCCGGACGCTCTGGACTGGTGAGGCGCACTGTAGGCCTGGTGCATGGTGCCGGCACTGGTGGTACCGGGCTGGGGACACGCACCTCAGGGTGAGTGTGGGGAGCAGGAACAGGGAGTACTGGACCCTGGAGGCGCACTGTAGGCCTGGTGCGTGGTGCCGGCACTGGTGGTACCGGGCTGGAGACACGCACCTCAGGGCAAGTGCGGGGAGGAGGAACAGGACCTACTGGGCTGTGGAGGCGTACTGGAGGTCTGGAGTGTAGAGCTGACACAACCAGTCCTGGCTGGATGGTTATACTTGCCCTGCAAATGCAGGGCGCTGGCACAGTACGCAGAGCCGGCGCAGGATATCCTGGTCCATGGAGGTATACTGGAGACCAGGAGCACTGAGCCGGCACCCTCCTTCCTGGCTGGATGCTCATTCTAGCCCGGCCAATGCGAGGAGCTGGAATATAGCGTACCGGACTAGAAATGCGCACTGGAGACACCGTGCGCATCTCTACATAACACAGTGCCTGACCAGTTACACGCTCCCCACGGTAAGCACGAGGACTTGGCTCAGGTCTCCTACCTGACTTAGCAAATCTCCTCGTGTGCCAAATCCAAAAAATTATTGGGCTGCCTCTCGGGCTTCCGTGCTAGCCGTGTACCCATATATCGTCGCCGTTCCTCCTGTGCGCTCTCCTCCTGCTTCCATGGCAGGGTCTTGTCCCCTGCCATTACCTCCTCCCAGGTCCAGAATGTTTTTCCGTCCAGTATTTCCTCCCTAGTCCATGATTCCACAAAGCGCTGTTCCTCCTTATCACGCTGCTTGGTCCTTTTATGGTGGGTTATTCTGTCACGTTCGTTGAATGGAGGAGACCAAGGCGCAGCGTGATATGAATACATGATTTAATGAAGACGAAGAACACTTAACAAACTATACAAAAACAACAACCCGAACGTGACGCTATATAATACTAGTACAGGTAACTAGACATAGAAATACCCAAAGAAGATGGCTGCCTAAATATGGTTCCCAATCAGAGACAACGATAAACAGCTGCCTCTAATTGAGAACCAATCTAGGCAACCATAGACATACATAAACACCTATATGGTAAACAAGCCCATAAACCTACAAAACCCCTAGACAGTACAAAAACACATACATCACCCATGTCACACCCTGACCTAACCAAAACAATAAAGAAAACAAAGAATACTAAGGTCAGGGCGTGACATGGTTGTAATAGCATTACATTAAGCGGTGTCTGAGCTGGCTCTCGCATAGAAGTCTATGACCTGGTATTGGAACTTGTTTTCTAACTAACATCCTCCAGCCCAACTGGCTTGGATTCTAATAGTTTTATCTTATATTTGTATGAAGCAGATGAAACCAGTACCACACATATTGTATTGCTGAGAGAAACTAGGACGTATGATAGTATAATAGGCATTTCAAGTTGTTTTCTGTCATTTTTAACGGAGGCACTCGGTTACCTCTGAAACATGAAGAATGTTCCAATTTAGTAAAGCCCAGAATTAGTATCATTCTGTTTACCAAATGATCAATATGTAGCCTGTTCCCAGATCTGATTGTGCTTTAATTTCAACTCCTTGCCATGTTCTGCATGACAAGGAGTGGCATGATGGCACAAACTGAGTGGTACCCAGGCTAATGAATACCTGCTGACAGTGTAACACTGAATTATATAGTCATAAAGAGAAGCATCATGGCTCTATGGGAGGAGCAGTTTGCAGTTGCAATCCAGGTACATTTGCTTGCATACAGAGTTGAAGAGGTCTGATTGGACAACATTGTTTCCTACATTCGAAAATAGAGCTGTACTGCTTCCTGTCACGTTCTGACCTTTATTTCCTTTGTTTAGTCATTATTTAGTATGGTCAGGGCGTGAGTTGGGGTGGGCAGTCTATGTTTGTTTTTCTATGATTTGGGGATTTCTATGTTTCGGCCTAGTATGCTTCTCAATCAGAGGCAGGTGTCATTAGTTGTCTCTGATTGAGAATCATACTTAGGTAGCCTGGGTTGCACTGTTTGTTTGTGGGTGATTGTGTATGTTGATTGCTTGTTTCAGCACAGTTCGCATTAGCGTCACGGTTGTTATTACGTTTATTGTTTTTGTATAGTGTTTCAGTGTTCAGTGTTTTCTTTATTAAAATTAATGAACACCTACCACGCCGCATTTTGGTCCTCCGATCCTTCTCGCCTCTCCTCTTCAGATGAGGAGGACGACCGTGACACTTCCTCACAGCGTAGTATACAGTCATTACCAAACCATACTTCATTGATTCCATCAGAGCTCAGGGAACTATCATAGAGATATATATATATATATATACACACACACAGTGGGGCAAAAAAGTATTTTGTCAGCCACCAGTTGTGCAAGTTCTCCCACTTAAAAAGATGAGAGATGCCTGTAATTTTCATCATAGGTACACTTCAACTATGACAGACAAAATGAGAAAAAAAAATCCAGAAAATCACATTGTAGTGATGATTGATGTGATTTTCTGGATTTTTTTTCTCATTTTGTCTGTCATAGTTGAAGTGTAAAATGAAAATTTCAGGCCTCTCTTCAGAGAAGATGACATTTGCTTCTCAGAAAATCCTAGGTCAAGAGTTTTGAGGATATAGCTACTGGTGTGAGGCATACAAATCCTAACACTGCTTTTAATGAGCTCCAGCAGGCTTTCCACATCACCTTATGATCACATCCTTCAATCTTTGTCAATTCAATTCACGTCACCAGACAGAGGAGCTGGGGAATATAGAAAACATCAGATCAGCCTGGATGTGTGGTATCAGTTTTATCTTCATTTTGATGTACCGTAACTTGTTTTTCTGCTGTGGGTTTCTTTTTCAATGGCATGTTTTTAAAAAGCAGCTAAGGTAATTGAGATATATATATATTTAAAAAAATATATATATTTTCCACAAAAAAACATTGACTGAGAGCAAATACCTACAGCATGTGGATGGCAAAGGTGTAGTAAGTACGCATCCCAGTCTCCCTCAATAAGATGCTGCTACCTTAAGCCCACGATACCAATGATGAGCTTTGGAGTAAGTGCACTTAATGGTCTTAATTGATTTACATTAAGTAGTTTGGCCCATAATTGCCATGTAGACCACCAACAGCAACATTAACTGCAAAACACATTCATCTAAAGCTGTGCTAAGCACCACAGGCGGTGGTCCTCTGATACAATTAGCTGATTAATGTCCGAAAATGTGTGTTTGGATGGGTAGTATCAGGCATGGAAGAGAACACAGCGGTCATTAACAATAGAACAGGCAGACTGCAACGGTTTATTTACCAAGGTTGCTCATTCACTTCTCTGTACACCTGTGTCTTAATTAATTCCCAGTGCTCCAAAGTCCTTAATAGACAAATTACATGTGTCAATTGCCAAGGGTGAATTCCGCTTCTATAGCGGACTTACTTATTCAAGCACAACGGTATGGTGTCATAGCAGATCCATCTTTTTTGATGGGCGAGATCCTGCCTTTTGTCCCAAATTAATCACAATTACCAGTACTCTTACTGCCCTCTCTGACCAAGGAATGGAGTTGGAGGCCGCAAATTATATCAGTAGCTGGGTGATCGGGGTGTATCTCTTATTAGCAGCCACAATGCACTCTTGTGTTCTAAGTGCAACTCCAGGACAACTGAGAGCCAACATCGGACAACACCCCCCCACCCCCAGTACTGCTGCTCATTCCATTCACCAGCTCCAGAGGTCTGTGTCACAAGCTTTCTAGGTGTCACTGAACTGGATTCATTACCACCAACCCCGGACTGTCTTGTCTCATTACGCACACCTGGTTCCCATTCCCCCTGATTAGTATGTGTATATATGTGCCCTCTGTTCCCCATTGTCCTTGTCGGTTATTGTACCATGTCCGTTGGTCTTGTTGTATCGGCCATGCTACGTGTCGTCCTGTGTATTATTTAGAGGTTTACACCTCAGTCTTTTGTTTGGATGGAGAAAATAAAAAACCCTATTACGTATTCCTGCGCTTGTCTCCTATCATTATACAGCGTGAAACCGACACATTAGGCCCTCCATTTCATTTCTACTCAGAGGCAATCAAATTCAAGCATTGAAAGCTAGATGCAAAACCCAATACTGAAGGTCTCCAGACATCCAAAAGTTTAGTCAATGAGATGAGGGCTCGATTCAATCAGGTCCGATTTAGCTAACTTCCGCATAGCGGTTGTTTTGGCAGTGTCGGAGTTGGAACTGCATTAGAGCTGTCAAATTCAGAAGCTGCTCCCAGCATTACACCTGTAGAAGACATTGCCATTGGCTGCACGGAGTCGCATTATGAGAAATCCAATGAAGCGTTCGAACACTGGAATGTGAGACTGATACCTATCAGGATTATTTGTGAGGATAACATCAAGAAGAGTATCCTTTTCTGGGTGTTTGGAGTCATACCTTGTGGGATTGGTAATAATCTGAGAAAGATTATGAGTCCCATTGCTTAGGACTTGGTCGGGTGGTTTAAGAATCTCCCAGTTCAGGTCCCCTAGCAGGAAAAATTCAGACTTGGCGTAAGGGGCCTTTTAGATTAACTAACTTCAAATTAATGACTCGGGACGTCGGGTTTGATACGAAAGCTTCTTTTAGTAAGAATAATTGTTTACGTTACATTTAACAACAATGGTTTTGGTACAGAGCAATGCAGGTAAGATGCTGTTGGAAAGTCAGCTACAATCACCCTAACACCTGCACATAATTGGCGTGTTATCACTCATTCCTCTCACAAGGCATTCTGGGACTTGCAGTCAAAAAACGTAATTCAACACAACCCAATACAATTACATATGCAAATAGATCTAAAGAAATATCTTTACAGATACAGCTCAAAGAATAAACTTAAACATTAACTCAAACACATTAAAGTTACAACATCCTCCCCCCCGATGAACATTTGTGTTCATCTAGATCTCTAGGCAGTATATCAACTGAATAGGTCTCCTCAACAAAGTCCCTGAAGCAGTACGAACTGAACATGATCTAACTAAGCCATCTCGGCCTGGAAACAGTTCCTCAATCTTTCCTAGTTTCCAGGTTTGTCTGGGTGTGTTATCTTCTCCAATGAGTACAACGTCACCCGCCTTCAGTGGGGTGGGCTGTGGTGTGTCACAGCGGTGTGCTGACTTTAGATCCAGCAAGTAGTCTCTTCGCCAACTGTTCCAGAAACTGGTCACAAGTCTCTGCCTGTACTTCCATCTGCGTGTCATTTCCCGCTTGTGTAACGTTGGGTGCTGAGTGTCACTTGCTCCAGAATGCATCACCTTCTCATGGTGGTACTGTATCAGCATTTCTGAGTATCTGGACTTATTGGGTAGAACCCATGGATGCTGCTCTCTGAATGTGAAGATGGACTGTTGCAGCCTTCCTCCTACACTGAGTAGTTCGTGTTCGTCCAGGAAAGGTTTCAGTTCTCCGATCTTACAGTCATTGTTTAGGCTTTTTCCTGCCTTTATTAGTTTGATCTCCTGTCCGAAACTCTGTTGTTGTGTTACCTTAATCCAGTACCTTTCTGCATCGAACAGTTCGTCAGCAGTCAGTTCACCTTGCATCTTTATGGTTGTACGAGCATTGGCAATGAATCTCTTTATCCAGGCGGTGACTCTGAACACTCTTTTCAGTTTGCTGTACCTTTCAAGCTCCAACACAGGTTCAGTGCTGTCTATGCTGTTTGCTGCGAGTTGTACAGTAACCTGGCAACTGGACTTGAGTTCTATATTCACCTCTTCCGGAACCTTGTTATCATCAGTCTCTTCGGACTGATTGGGTGATGTCAGAATTCTGGGTCCATTCCACCATAGCTCACTCGGTGTCAAGTTTTGAACAGTTTGTCCTCTGGTAGGGAGGTCAGCTGGATTAGCTTTCCCTTCAATATGTGACCATGACTCTGGATTGGTCAAGGACTGGATCTCCGTCACTCTGTTCACAACAAACTGCTTCCATTTCTGAGCTGAGCTGCAAATCCAATGCAGCACGATCATCGAGTCTGTCCACATTTTGATCTGTTTTTCTTCCATTTTCAGTGTGGTCATCAAGTTGTTTGCTAGTCTCGCTCCAATCACAGCTCCCATGAGCTCCAGGCGTGGCAGCGTCATTTTCTTAAGTGGGGCTACCCTGGACTTGGATGCGACTAGACTTGTTGTTTCCCTGTCTTGTGACTCACCTTGCAAGTAAGCTACTGCACTGTAAGCCCTTTCACTTGCATCACAGAACACGTGTAGTTTCAGGGTGTGGTTATTCTGTGGCCGCATGTCTGTTCTGTACCACCTTGGTATGGTGAGCTGGTGTAACTGGGGTAGTTCTGAACACCACTGGTGCCATTCTCGTGTCAGATCAGATGGTAATTCTTCGTCCCAGCTGAGTCCCCTCTCCCACATTTCCTGGAACATGCACTTGATCCTGATGGTGAAGGGAGTTAAGAAACCAAGAGGGTCGAAGATACGTGCAGACGACTGCAGAACACTTCTCTTTGTGTTTTCCTTTTGCCTTAGAATGCTCAGTAGTGGCCTGAGGTCAAACACAAAGTCATCCGTTTCCGGCCTCCATACTAAACCTAAAACCTTCAGCACTAATCCTTGTGTTTGTAACGTCAACGGGTGGTCTGTTGTCGTACTCTCCTCCCATTTTGTTTTCAATTCAGGAGAATTGGTCATCCATTTGCAGAGGTCCATGCCTGCAATCGACAGCATTCACTTTGCAGTTGTTGTCACAAGGTAAGCCTCTTCAACATTGCGTGAACTTGCAATGAAGTCATCTACGTAGAGTGACTCTCTCAGTATCTCTACAACTTCTGGTTGTTCTGTTTCATATTGTTTCAGGTGCTTCCTGATTGTAGCTGCCAGCAAAAATGGACTTGAGGAAGCTCCAAATACCACTCTTTTCATCCTCAGCACACGCAGCTCCTCTTCATTTTCTCCCCTTGGTGGGCCAGTGAGCCATAGAAATCTCACGGCGTCTCTGTCTCTCTCTGCTAGGGATATCTGCAGGAAAGCTTTCTTGATGTCTGCCATGAATGCGATCTCATGTAGTCTGAACTTTACCAGAACGCTGAGCAGATCTGGATTCAGGTTCGGTCCTGTGAGTAGACAGTCATTGAGAGATGGACAGCCATCTTCATGGGACGAGGCATCAAACACCACTCTCAGTTTTGTTGTCACCTTATCTTCTCTGAGTACTGCATGGTGAGGTAAGTAGTATTTTACGTTGTCTGCACTTGATGCGTTGTCCTTGGGCACGTCCTCTGCCATATCTTGTTGTAAGTAGTCTTCTACTACTTCATTGTATCTGCTGTACAACGTCACATCCTTCTTCAGTCTTTTCTTCAGACCTTCAAACCGTTTCTTGGCGATTCTATAGTTGTCTTGGAGTTCTGGCATTTCTCGTTTCCATGGCAACTCCACATGGTATCGCCCATCTTTGAAGGTGGTTGTTTCCTCGAACCTTTGAAGAGCCTCGTTTTCCTCTGAGTTCTGTGTCTTCTCGCTTAGCATACCCAGCGACTCAAGCTCCCAGAATGCATGCAGTTGCTTGGAGACTAATGTGTCTTCATCAAGTGGGATGAACATGCAGGTTGCCTCGGCGACACTTGACATGGACACAGGTCCCTGCACCGACCATCCAAAGGTGCTCTCTAAAGCAACTAGTGTCTCCGTCAGTCGCTCCACTCTGCCTGATACTATCTGCCAGTAGTAGTCTGCTCCTATCAGGACAGAGAGTTCAGGATCCTTGTCATCTCCTGGAAAGTCTGCGAGCTGCAGTCCCCTTTTACTGAGCTCATGCTGAATCCGTTCACCGGGAACCTTCATCACAGCTGTGCACACTTGTGGGGTTTCAATTGCCTCTATCTCTATTCTCTGCTGTTTGTCCCAGACATTCTCCAAGATGACTTTCACTGTGTTGCGTTGGGACGTTGCTGGGGCAGAGGAGCCAAAGGTGTGAAGAGTGAGTGCCTCTTGTCTGATTACTGGTAGCTTCAAGCCCTTCACAAGGTTTTCATATATGAAGCTTCTCTGACTGCCTCCATCTAGTAAGCAACGAGCTATCTTCCTGCCCGATGGGCCTTCTACCCATGCCTTTGCCGTTTGTAGCAACACAGTGTTCTGTCCATCTGGTTTCATCTTCACTGAATGGGGAATAACTGAGGAAATAACAGCATCTACAGAAACAGTAGGGGGTTGCACCTCACTCCTCTTACTGGTACACACCGCAATGTGATGTCTGCTTCCACATGACACATCTTTGACTTTACAAAATTTTGCTATGTGTCTCTGTCCTAAACATACAAAGCATCTTCCCATGTTCTTTAGTTTCTCTTTGCGTGTAGCAATATTGTAGTCAGGGCAGTTTTCTGATTTGTGGTCTGCACTGTCACAAAATAGACACATTTGTTGTTCCTTCTGGCTGGCTGTATGCAGTGCTGCAGCAGAGGGCACGTTGGGTCTTTTTGGTTTCATTTCATTGGAGGAGCATGACTTATTCCATGGTTTGCTCTCTTTCTGTTGGTTGTATGATCTTGTCATTTGTAGCGCTCTGTCCCTGCTCTGAACCTCTTTCTGTAGGAAACTGATAATCTCAGACACTTTCCATTCATCATCTACTCCCCTCTGATGACTATAGTCAAGAGCTATGTCCTCTGGAATCATCTGCAGTAAGATTGGGAATAGTAGGCTTCCATAGGATTCTGATACTACACCCAGTGATTCCAGGCTCCTAATCTGAATTTCACATTCATCATATAGCTGCCTCAATGCATTTAGATCAGAGGATTTCTTCACAGGTGTGAGATTCAGCAGCTTTGACATATGAGCACTAATCACAAGGTCTTTCCTTCCAAATCTGCTCTTGAGTAGAGTGATTGCATGATCATAGTTACTGTCTGTTAACATCAGTCCTGCTACTGCCTTTGCAGCTGGTCCAGTGAGATATGTTGTCAGATAGATAAACTTCTCTTTTTTACACAGTCAATCATTGTTGTGAATAGCAGTCTCATACTGACTCCAAAACTCCTGCCACATACTGACATCTCCATAGAATTTCTCAATAATCAACTTCGGTAGCCTTACTGATTGTCTCTGTGATATGTTTGAGTTAGCGTCACTCACCCGGGCTGGTAGTGGATTGACGTCCTGTTTCGTCGTTATCACTCTTTGTGCACGACTCTTCAGCATGATAATGCGTTCTTTATAATCCTCCGTGCATGCAATCTCTGCCTCCAATCCGTCCAATGGCGTTAACTGTTCAATTCCACGATCGAGTTCAAACAAACTGTCCTCCTTAGCTGATAACAATTCCAACAATGTACTCAAGTGATCGGTATCCGGATTTGACTGGGATATTTCCACGTCAATCTGATTCAAAATCCGTGTTGTTGCGCCTCGAATGCTACCCCGCTTTCGTCTCATTCTTTCTGCTTCATGCCGACGTTCCTCCTCAGCCATTTCAGCCACTTCTTCGTCGCAGCTCATAGCCCGGGTTTCGGCACCAAATTTTAGATTAACTAACTTCAAATGAATGACTCGGGACGTGGTTTTGGTACAGAGCAATGCAGGTAAGATGCTGTCGGAAAGTCAGCTACAATCACCCTAACACCTGCACATAATTGGCGTGTTATCACTCATTCCTCTCACAAGGCATTCTGGGACTTGCAGTCAAAAAACGTAATTCAACACAACCCAATATAATTACATATGCAAATAAATCTAAAGAAATATCTTTACAGATACAGCTCAAATAATAAACTTAAACATTAACTCAAACACATTAAAGTTACAACAGGGCCAGGAGATAGCTTAGGGCAGTTAAGGTACAGGCCAGTGAGGACGATAGCACCCAGCAGCAGTCAATAGCTATTTGAAAGTTTAATATTTAAAACCAGCGAATTGTTTGGGGACAGACTTGGTGGAGACAACCGAGCACTGAAGGTGATCCTTGGTAAAAGATTGCCACTCCGTTCTCTCTTTCCGAAAAATGTTATAACCAGAAAGGTTAACATCAGTATTCAAAACACTCTTCCTTAACCACGTCTCAGTAATGACCAACATATCTGGATTGACACATTTTAGGTAATAAAACCCAGGCCTCCGGATCTGGGTGGGGTAGCCTGCCATTTGTTGGTCTCAAAGACTTCGACACCTCTCGCTTCACACGTCAGTGCTAATTGAAGTTGATTCTCTTTGTCCTAGCAAGTTTAGTAGCCTTAGCATTCAGTCCTTATAAAGTAAAATATATCATTGTAATGTATTTTTCTTCTTGGCTTTTTAAAGTAAAAAATAGCTTCAGACTAAGCATTACTAACTCAGGTCCAAGTTGGATGGTGTTTTATTTGTTGGTATAATTAACTATTCTTGGATGACCACTCAATAAAATAACAGCATGTTAAATGGCATTGGCATGACTTATGTTTCCCTTCTACAGCAATGTGCATCACTGGTCCAAAGTACGTGTCTTATGGCATTAGTTGCCCATGTCCCCAATGCTGGACTGGCGCCCCTGATGGTTCATGGGGTAACCAGCCTCAGATGCAGGCTCTGTCAAAATATCTGGGATAGAGATTAGGCCCTCAGAGGGGTAACACCTCCTCAGTCTCTTCTCCATAGCCACTACTTCTGACTACGGGACGATTGGATAAGTGAAAGCAATATGACAACATTTCCATCCAGCCAGTCAGAAGGCAAGATGAAGCTATTACGATAATGCTACAGCGACCCAATCCTCTCAGAGCTACTGGAGTTCTTAGGTGCAAGTAAGCCTTTGGATGTAGGCTAGGAGTCCATTTGGAATTGTGTTATGTCACTGTAACACAGGTTATGGAGAGCTTAGAATAACTTATAACACATATAACATGCAACTTACATTTTTTCTAACAATAAATATTTGAAGAAAGACCCTCAGCAAAAATATGTTTATGATTGGATGTTAAGCATTATGATAAAAACATTATATTTTATTATTAAAAAACACACACATAATAACAACCACCGTTCCAAATGAAAAAACGTAATTGAATTTATGTTAAAGTTTAAACTGATCTCGATAAATGTATCTAATATTGATCTGCAAGAAGCAAATTATCAACCATAAATATATGTCACGTTCTGACCTTAGTTCCTTTGTTTTGTCTTTTGTTTTAGTATGGTCAAGGCGTGAGTTGGGTGGGTTGTCTATGTTAGTTTGTCTATGATTTTCTTTTTCTGTGTTTGACCTGGTATGGTTCTCAATCAGAGGCAGCTGTCAATCGTTCTCCCTGATTGAGAACCATATTTAGGTAGTCTGTTTTCCATTGTGTTTTGTGGGTGGTTGTTTCCTGTTTAGTGTTTTTGTTTCACCTTTCAGGACTGTTTGTTTGTCGGGTTTGTTATTTTGTCTAGTGTTGCATATGTCATTAAATAATATGAACACTTACCACGCTGCACCTGGGTCCTCCTCTCCTTCCCCAGACGACAAGCATTACAGAACCACCCACCAAAAAAGGACCGTGGTATCGGGCAGCAGCGATCTCAGGACTCCTGGACATGGAAGGACGTTTTGGACGGCAAGGGTTGCTACACATGGGAGGAGATCCTGGCTGGAAGGGATCGCCTCCCATGGGAACAGGTGGAGGCAGCCAGGAGAGTGGAGGCAGCAGGTAATGGGAGCCAGGGCTTCGAGGGAACACGGCTGGCAAGGAAGCCCGAGAGGCAGCCCCAAACATTTATTGGGGATAGACACACAGGGAGTGTGGCTAAGTCAGGTAGGAGACCTGAGCCAACTCCCCGTGCTTACCGGAGAGTGAGAGGGACCGGGCAGGCACCGTGTTATGCCGGGAGGCGCACGGTGTCACCGGTGCGTGTGCATAGCCCGGTGCGGTACATTGCAGCGCCTCGTATCGGCCCGGGCTAGAGTGGGCATCGAGCCAGGTGCCATGAAGCCGGCTCAGCGCATCTGGTCTCCAGTGCCTTACGCATGGTGTCCCCGGTTCGCCAGCACTGCCCAGTGCGGGCTATTCCGCCTCGCCGCACTGGCCTGGCTACGGGGAGCATTCAACCAGGTAAGGTTGGGCAGGCTCGGTGCTCAAGAGCTCCTGTGCACCTTCACGGTCCGGTCTATCCGGTGCCACCTCCACGCACCAGCCCTCCAGCACCAGGCTGTCTCTCCGTCTTTTCCCAACAGGTGCTCCCGCCTGTCCTGAGCTGCCAGAGTCTCCCGCCTGTCCTGAGCTGCCGGAGTCATCCTTCACTCTGGCGCTGCCGGAATCTCCCCCACAACATGATGCTGCCACCCCGGGCTTCACGGTTGGGATGGTGTTCTTCGGCTTGCAAGCCTCCCCCTTTTTCCTCCAAACATAACAATGGTCAATGTTGCCAAACAGTTCTATTTTTTTCATCAGACCAGAGGACATTTCTTCAAAAAGTACAATCTTTGTCCCCATGTGCAGCTGCAAAACGTAGACTGGCTTTTTTATGGCGGTTTTGGAGCAGTGGCTCCTTCCTTGCTGAGCGGCCTTTCAGGTTATGTCGATATAGGACTCGTTTTACTGTGGATATCGATACTTTTGTTCCCGTTTCCTCCAGCATCTTCACAAGGTCCTTTGCTGTTGGTCTGGGATTGATTTGCGTCCTCATTCTCATCGACGGGGCTGTCGTGGAGCAGGTTGAGAGCTTCAAATTCCTTGGTGTCCACATCAACAACAAACTAGAATGGTCCAAACACACCAGACAGTCGTGAAGAGGGCACGACAAATCCTATTCCCCCTCAGGAAACTAAAAAGATTTGGCATGGGTCCTGAGATCCTCAAAAGGATCTACAGCTGAAACATCAAGAGCATCCTGACCGGTTGCATCACTGCCTGGTACGGAAATTGCTCGGCCTCTGACCGCAAGGCACTTCAGAGGGTAGTGCGTACGGCCCAATACATCACTGGGGCAAAGCTGCCTGCCATCCAGGAACTTCACACCAGGCGGTGTCAGAGGAAGGCCCTAAAAATTGTCAAAGACCCCAGCCACCCCAGTCAGACTGTTCTCTCTACTACCACATGGCAAGCGGGACCGAAGTGCCGAGTCTAGGACAAAAAGTCTTCTCAACAGCTTTTACCCCCAAGCCATAAGACTTCTGAACAGGTAACCAATGGTTACCCGGACTATTTGCATTGTGTGCCTCCCCCAACCCCTCTTTTACGCTGCTGCTACTCTCTGTTTATCTTATATGCATAGTCACTTTAACCATACATCCATGTGCATACTACCTCAATGGGCCCGACCAACCAGTGTTCCGCACATTGGCTAACTAGGCTATTTGCATTGTGTCCCACCTCCCGCCAACCCCTCCTTTTATGCTACTGCAACTCTCTGTTCATCATATATGCATAGTCACTTTAACTATACTGACATGTACATACTACCTCAATAAGCCTGACTAACAGGTGTCCGTATATAGCCTTGCTACTCTTATTTTCAAATGTATTTTTACTGTTGTTTTATTTCTTTACTTACCTACACACACACACACACACACACACACACACACACAGACCTTTTTTTGCACTCTTGGTTAGAGCCTGTATGTAAGCATTTCACTGGAAGGTCTATCTATACCTGTTGTATTCAAGCGCACTTGACAAATAAACTTTGATTTGATTTGAATAGCGGAGGCAGTGCTCCTGTGACTTGTGGTAAGTCTGTAGTTCTAAATCAGTTGTTGTTGTTGAGTAAACTGTCAAACATTAACTTGCTTGATCATGCTCTAGGTGATAATACTGTTAGTTACATGCAGTGGCAACCCATGTATTTTTATATTTTTCGTGTATTTGTTTTTTGGAGGGGGGTTGCCTGTTTTTCATTTTATTTTGACATTAATACAGTACGTGTTGCATATCAGTTTGCAAACAATATAATTAAAAATAATAATAATTTAGTTATTAATGACTCCCCATCCCGGGTCCGGGAGCGTAATCATCGACTGACACTAATTAGCATAACGCAACGGACATAAATATTCCTAGAAAATATTCCTATTCATGAAAATCACAAGTGAAATATATTGAGACACATCTTAGCCTTTTGTTAATCACCCTGTCATCTCAGATTTTCAAAATATGCTTTACACCCAAAGCTAGACAAGAATTTGTGTAAGTTTATCGATAGCTTAGCATAACATTTTGTCCAGCTAGCAGCAGGTAACTTGGTCACGGAAATCAGAAAAGCAATCAAATGAAATCGTTTACCTTTGATGAGCTTCGGATGTTTTCACTCACGAGACTCCCAGTTAGATAGCCAATGTTCCTTTTTTCCAAAAATATTATTTTCGTAGGCGAAATAGTTGTTTATAATCAATCCTCAAGGTGTTTTTCAAATATCTATTCGATAATATATCCACCGGGACAATTGGTTTTTCAGTAGGACCGATTAATAATGGCTACCTCTGTATTTTACGCGAGAATCACTCGGAGAGCCATCAGGTGACCACTTTCGCAATTTGGCCGCTTACGGGTATTCTTCAACATAAATGCGTAAAACTGTCACAATGCTGTAGACACCTTGGGGAATACGGAGAAAAAGTAATCTGGTTGATAGCCCATTCACTGCTCAATAGGGACGCATTGGAACGCAGAGCTTTCAAAAAATGAGTCACTTCCGGATTGGATTTTTCTCAGGCTTTCGCCTGCAATATCAGTTCTGTTATACTCACAGACAATATTTTTACAGTTTTGGAAACTTTAGAGTGTTGTCTATCCTAAGCTGTCAATTATATGCATATTCTAGCATCTTGGCCTGACAAAATATCCCGTTTACTACAGGAATGTTATTTTTCCAAAAATGAAAATACTGCCCCCTAGTCACAAAAGGTTAAAGCCGCATACAAACTTGACATAGCACAAAATATTGAGCGTAGGGTTTGGTAATGTTCTCTAGTTGCGTCGTGATCCTGACACACTACGTCACCGCAAAATCTACGGTGAGTGCAAGCCCCTTGGGTGCTGCCATAGACTTACATTAGAATTGCCCAACAAAGAAGGCCAGGACATTGGCCACAGATAAAATGACATATCTACAGTAGCTTTGATTGGACTGATCATGTCAACATCATGCTTTAATAAAATCTTATCCCGCAAGCTAGAAAGCGGTCATCTTCATTAATCAAGTCGACAATCTACTGGCAAATGCTTTTCAATTCTTGTCATATGAAGAGAAATTATAGATGAAACATACTCATCAGCCATTGGACATTACACAACAAGTTGGAAATCGCAAATTCAACAATGAGTGGTCTGGAAGGAATCAGTGACCAACTGCAAGAATTGCAAAGCAATCACTAGCCTGCTATTCAGTAGAGAGGTTGTGTGGTCCATGTCTGGGTTTAAGGGTCTCTTTTCCAAGCTTAAAAGGTTAAATATTCACTCGCAACACACCATGGGCCAGAAAACGTTGAATACATTGGCCATGCTGTCAAACAGCTGGAAACTTGGAACTGGGACATTTCAGTCTTCAGTGAGTTCAAGACAAATGGAAACTTGGGGAAAAAACTAGCTCCAACTGGTCTTCTAGATCGGAATTCCAAGGTCTCTTTCTAGAGCTTCAACCTGAAGATCACTGACGTCACGATTCAACCTTGTTGTCTTGAAAGCATCATAAATCTAGAGAATGCCAGACTTTGATGACAACGTTTGATGACATAATTTGTCCACGAGAAGGACCGCCGCTCACCTTCCTGTTCAAGTTAGCACAGCACAACAAGGTGAGTCCAAAGGTGTATTGTATGCTGCTGCAAAAATGATGTAATATGCCCACGAGATATGTATCTGTAGCTAAGAAAGTAATACTAAGTGTATGTTGTGTAGTAAGCTTGTGCCTTAGCCTAATTCCCGCTCATAACTTAGCCTACTGTTCTGACTTGGTGGTGAACCTGTAGCATATAGCCTGTTTTATGAAAATGGCATTAATTATTGTAGGAGCTTTACTTGGCTGCTTATATGCCCCCTTTATTTATCCTACGGTTCTGAATTGGTGTACAGGGAGATCACTGAAATAACAGCCCATGTTCTGAATTCTGTCACTATACATTTAAAAAATGCTGAACAAAGAGTTATATTGACTTCGTCCATCCTAGCTCGGTTAATTGATGTCTTAATCGAAATTACGGATTGCCTCTTATCCGCTCGTCATTCCGTTATGCCATAGTTTGTACATCTCAATTGTCAGTAGAAACCACATTTGTTTAAGCAAGTCAGCCATATCAGATATGTTTTTTTAAGGAGTAAATGAGGCTGAATGAACTGTTTTGCTGCCAGACAAGGCTCCGCTGATAACCAGGTGTAGCAGTGGTAAGGATTCACTCCATGGTGCTGAAAAGAAAGCTCTGCTGTTGAGACAGCTTTATGTAGGCCCTGACAGTTTAGGAGCACAGTTTGTCACCCTATAGTGCAAGTAATGTATTGTTTAGTGTTGTGTAGTGGGTTTGCTGACATGCATCTAAATAAAAATTGTAGTTAGCCCCAGCAAGATTTACTGTGCACATATATCACCAAAAACTTTGCCATGTAATTATTTATGCAAAATATATTCAGATATTATTCCAATGTATGCATTTTTAGAGGCAAATACTCTGATGTGAATTCCTGGCTCAGTTGACTGTCCTAGCCTATTTCAATAGTACACTTATTAGCCTACTATTAAAGCATTGTAAATTACCTTGGTCCTAGACCCATGTTAGCAAATCAAAACATTAAAAACAAACACGTATTTTAAGTTGGGACAGTTTATTTTCATTTTGGGGAGTTTGAAATTGCACTTCGGGACAATTCTGGGATGGTTAGTCTCTCTCGAACCCTGCATATATCATGAGCATAGACACGATAGCTGTGTTTTATAATTATTAAATAAACTGAATTTACAGTAAAGCACATGATAATGCCAAAAAATAAAGTGTCCTTTGAATAGTCGGTTGAGGGCAGGTGAGGAGAATCATGTTAACAGTGTGAGTAGCATGTTTACTTTATATATAATAAATGAGTTAGGATCACTTAAAGGCGCAGGACAGATAAATACAGAGAACAAAAATAAACGTGCAATGCCATTGGCACATGGGTCGTGTGATGCAGTGAAGAATGATGGGTAGAAATTAGTGTTCACATTCCAGTGACCTCAGACGTCAGCCTAGAATAGTTAAGGAAGAGGGGGAGAAGGGAAGGGTGAAGGAAAAATATAGACAAAAGAGATTGGACACTTTCACACAACAGCGAAACTCTGCAGCATTCTGGCTTTTAGGTCTCCATGTTACATTTACTATTGTATATTGGTCATGCATATGGATTTTATGATGCACTTTGATAAAAACCAATCCAATCTAATTCTGGATTTTCCCTAATTGAAAAACCTGCACCTAAGTCTCTTGAACTACAAATAGTGTGAGTTCAAACGTAGTCCTTTATCACAATGGAAGTTGTTGACTTAATAATTTAAGTCTCCCTGCAAAAAGGAGAACCTCCGAAACCTCCTTACTATTTACATAAAAAGCACTTCCTTTTCATTCCAAATTTGACGCAACAATATTTCTTCAAACGCATCACATCACTCGAGACTCATGGCCAATAGCATTGCTCAGTAGCAATCTGAATAGCAATATTTTTTTGTTTTCCACTTTTTATCCATTTTTACTTGCCTGACAATTAACTACAGAAAAATAATGTAACAATTATCCTAAGCATTCGGCATGCTGAAACACTATACGTAACTCTTTACATTACATGAACAGAATTCAAGTCAAAATTTTTCACTTTGCTTTACAAATAGCCTCTTTAGCCTATTCAAAGCTGCTAAAGCATAATTAAGTGTCAAGTGCTAAAGGAATCAGGTAGCCATTAAGTCCTCTGGGAGTATACATGGGGTTATTGGGGAGACAGTTGCTGCTGTTAGCTTCTTGATAGTGGAACCAGATTTGGGCCTCAGGATGTTGTCATGGATGACGGGTCATTCCACATGGCAGCCACGTCCCTGAACCTGTCAGTGGAATTGTGGGAAAGCATAGCCATTAATCTCTTTCCAACCGCTTCTCTGCAAACCAAACCCTAAAAGAAAGAAGTCACATAAAACAAAGCCCCCATGTTGTAAATTGTGTGTATCAGTAAGGATTGAAGCATATGGATTGGGACTGTACCCCTGACACTGTCTCATTTCAGGGTTGTGTTCATTAGGTGCTAAGGGAAGAAAACTGACTAAAACAGGGACAGACTACCTGGCCTTTGTTCTCCGTGCTCTCATGACCATGACCCAACTTTGAAGATAAATTATATGAACATTTCTGAAACTTTATGTGAAAAAGCTTTTAATTTTGTTTTGTGATAATGAAATAGTGGTTTTAGAGGACAGTGAGAAGAAGGAGAGAGGTGAGAGCATAAGGGAACTTTAAAATACAAATTTGATCTCCAATATTGTATAATACACTGCTCAGCTCCTGGCTATACTGCCTCTGGCAAATACAGGAGTAGATGCTACCAACAACCACCAGGGTCAGATTCCCTTCTATTTAAAAGGTTAATGGACTTTGTGCTAGGACAAAGTCTCGGTCCCAAATGGCATCCTATTCCCTAAATATATAGGAAGTAGACTGTCATTTGGGATGCACTCCGGCTGAATCCTCTGTAATAGCCTACTTGATTTATCTATAAATAAAGAGCTTGATACAGAAAAGGAAACCTAGTCAGTTGTACAGCTGAATGCCTTCAACTGAAATGTGTCTTCTGCATTTAACCCAAATTCCTCTGAATCAGAGAGGTGCAGGGGGCTGCCATAATCAACATCCACAGCGCCCGGGAAACAGTGGGTTAACTGGCTTGCTCAGGGGCAGAACTACATATTTTTACTTTGTCAGCTCAGGGATTCGATGGAGCAACCTTTCGGTTACTGGCCCAATGCCCTAACCACTAGGTTATGTGTTACTTGTTACCTGTGTTGAGGTGGATGTGTTTTCTACTGGGCTCAGTCATAAGCCAGAGCAGTGACACTTAACCTAAAGCAGCCTGCCATTGAAAGATCAATCACAATATTTATATAATTCTCGTCAATAATGACACAACATTTTCAAAATGTAATCAATTACTGACTAATCTCAATAAAACATGTCATTGGGTTAGGTCTGTTGCCACCTAACTGCCATCACACGTTATGACTCATATTGATGCCAGAAATAGCCGTGGAGGCATTTGACAGAAGGCTTCTTTGCACAAAGGGACTCCTCCACAGACAACCATTTCCCACGGAAATGTACTGGAGGTCACTGATTCGGCCTCATGCTAACTACTTGCATTAGCATTATTAGTGTAGGCGCTCTGATGTTGGCGGTGGGTAAGAGGTTACCTTGCGTTGATGAGGTACTGGGCAAGGCTGATGTTGGCGGGGGTTCCTGTGATAGTGATCTGGCGATCCGACGAGCCCTCCATGGCATTAGCGATTTTGATCTGCGCCCCAGACATCTGGCGGATCTCGTTGATTTTGGTTCCCTGGCGCCCGATTATGCAGCCTATTAGCTGGGAAGAAATGGCAGCGGTTCTTAACTGGGAAACCTGGAACAGAAGCCTTGGGCTGGCTTTCATTGATTTGAGCTTTAAAAAGCTAAATCGTGAAAGCAGTGCGACATCATTGGCTCATTGCAGGGTCAGTTCCATTGAAACCCAGTAACCACAAGAAATTAATTTAAAGTAATTTGAGAAATGTTTAATTTTTCATGAGGTATTTTTCATGTCATTGAAAGTTGATGGTGTTACAAGGCAGCATTTTTAAGTCTGTGTATGTCTGTGTTAACTAATATTTGTCTTCACAGTAAAAGTTATCTTGTGGGGAAGAGTTTAAATGAGTTGACCCTGATACCGGTTCATTAGTTGTTTATCCTACTGTTGTCCTTTACTCACATCATTTGGAATTGTGAGTTCATGAGTACTGGCTGGGGGGCTGGTATCCAAACCTGTGTTGGGGAACAGGGAAGGAGAGAGCATGGCATAAATAGCATTTTTTATCAATTGGAGGATGTCTTGCTGTGAGTCAGGACCTTGGTCTCAGGATTGCAGTCCTAAGGCATCAATGAACCAAGGACCTTGGTTTGTTACCATAGTAGTCAACATGAGAGTCGTGCCCTTGGGGTGAGATCCAACATAATAGAGATCCCATTGAGTGGGATCCAAATGTATTGCCACCCTTGATAGAGATGAGCAAAAAAGACTGTATAAAATAAATAATAAAAATACTGAGCTATATTGTATGCTCAAATAACAGGAATGTTTTTTTATTTTATACTAATACAATTGCTCTGAGAAAAATATTTTGTTTAAAGCCCCTAATGCTGTCTTTTTAATTTAAATGTTTAAATCATCACTTTGTTCACTTATTATTATTTATTTTCATAACTTGTTATAATTTATTTCCCTGGGCCTCCTTTAGCCACTGAAATGCTCAGTCAGACTGTGTGGGCATGGGGATACAAATTTGAATATATGCTACATGACCAAAAGTATGTGGACCCCTGCTCGTCAAACATCTCATTCCAAAATAACGGCATTAATTTGGAGTTGGTCCCCCCTTTGCTGCTATAACAGCCTCAACACTTCTGGGAAGGCTTTCGACTACATGTTGGAACATTGCTGCAATCTTGCTTCCATTCAGCCACCAGAGCATTAGTGAGGTCTGGCACTGATGTTGGGTGATTAGGCCTGGCTCGGTGTTCAGATCAGGGCTCTGTGGAAGCCAGTCAAGTTCTTCCACACCGATCTTGACAAACCATTTCTGTACGGACCTCACTTTGTGCACGGGGGCTGAAACAGGAAAGGGCCTTCCCCAAGCTGTTGCCACAAAGTTGGAAGCACAGAATCGTTTAGAATGTCATTGTATGCTGTGGCATTACAATGTCCCTTCCATGGAACTAAAGGGCCAAGCCCGAACCATGAAAAACAGCAAGACAATGCCATTGGATGAATCCCGGAACATATTCCAGTCTGTGCTAAAAAACAGTCCTGTAGCGTAGCATCCATGAATCTAAAGTGTTGTTTTACGTTTTATGTGCCCCCAACCGGTTGTGTTTTTTTGCTTGTTTGTAACTTATTTTTTTACTATTTTTGTACATAATGTTGCTGCTAAATCCTTTTTCCTTTTCCTAATCCTAGCAGAATCCTTTTTCTTCTTTCACGACTCTGACAAGCCCGAGGCGGAGGATATACGACTCCCTCAGGAACAGGCCCGACCCCAGTGAGCTGCGTGAAGAGGAGATGGAGAAAGAGAGGCTGGAGGGCGGGCTGCCTTCTGAGGAGTAGGAAGCAATCGAATAAACCCCCACTCTCCTCAATTCTGCTCGCAAACATGCAACCTTTGGACAATAAAATGGAAGAGTTATTTGGAAGATTAAACTACCAATGGGACATGTAAAACTGTAATATCTTATGCTTCACGGAGTCATGACTGAACGACGACAATATCAACATACAGCTGGCTGGTTAGACGATGTACCGGCAGGATAGAACAGTGGCGTCTGGTAAGATAAGGGGCGGTGGTCTGTATTTTTGTAAACAACAGATGGTGCACGATATCTAAGGAAGTCTCGAGCTATTGCTCGAGCTATTGCTCGCCTGAGTTTCTCATGGTATGCTGCAGACCACATAACCTACCGAGAGAGTTTTCATCTATATTCCTTGTAGCTGTTTACATACCACCAATGAGCTGTATTCTGCCATTAGCAAACAAGAAAATGCTCACCCAGAGGCGGCGCTGCTAGTAATGGGGGACTTTAATGCAGGGAAACTTAAATCAGTTTTATCTATTTTCTATCAACATGTTAAATGTGGAAACAGAGGGAAAAGAACTCTGGACCACCTATACTCCACACACAGAGATACATACAAAGCTCTCCCTCGCCCTCCATTTGACAAATCTGACCATAATTCTATCCTCCTGATTCCTGCTTACAAGCAAAAATTAAAGCAGGAAGCACCAGACACTTGATCATTAAAAAAGTGGTCAGATGATGAAGATGCTAAGCTACAGGACTGTTTTGCTAGCACAGACTGGAACATGTTCCGGGATTCCTCCAATGGCATTGAGGCATTGAGGAGTACACCACATCTGTCATTGGCTTCATCAATAGCTGCATCGATGACATTTTCCCCACAGTGACCGTACGTACATACCCCAACCAGAAACCATGGATTACAGGCAGCATCCGCACTGAGCTAAAGGCTAGAGCTGCCGCTTTCAAGGAGCGGGACTCTAACCCGGAAGCTTATAAGAAATACCGCTATGCCCTCCGATGAACCATCAAACAGGCAAAGCGTCAATACAGGACTAAGATCGAGTCGAACTACACCTGCACTGACGCTCGTCGGATGTGGCAGAGCCTGCAAACCATTACAGACTGCAAAAGGAAGCACAGCCAGGAGCTGCCCAGTGACACGAGCCTACCGACAAGCTAAACTACTTCCATGCTGGTTTCGAGGCAAATAACACTGAAACATGCTGAAACACTGAAACATGCTAACACTGAAACATGCATGTGCCGTAAGACTGTGTGATCACACTCTCCGCAGCCGATGTGAGTAAGAACTTTAAACAGGTCAACATTCTAGCCGCAGGATGTGTACTGCGAGCATGCGCTGACAAACTAGCAAGTGTCTTCACTGACATTTTCAACCTCTCCCTGACTGAGTCTGTAATACCAACATGTTTCAAGCAGACCACCATAGTGCCTGTGCCCAAGAACACTACGGTAACGGTCCTAAATGACTACCAACCCGTAGCACTCACGTCTGCAGCCATGAAGTGCTTTGAATGGCTGGTCATGGCTCACATCAACACCATCATCCCAGAAACCCTAGACCAATTCCAGTTTGCACACCGGCCCAACAGATCCACAGATGATGCAGTCTCTATTGCACTCCACACTGCCCTTTCCAACCGGGAAAAAAAGAGCACCTGAGAGCATGTGAGAATGCTGTTCATTGACTACAGCTCAGCGTTCAACACCATAGTGCCCTCAAAGCTCATCAATAAGCTATGGACCCTGGGACTAAACACCTCCCTCTGCAACTGGATCCTGGACTTCCTGACGCGCCGCCCCAGGTGCTAAGGGTAGGTAACAACACAACCGCCAAGCCAATCCTCAACACAGGTGCCCCACAAGGGTGCGTGCTCAGCCCCCTCCTATACTCCCTGTTCACTCATGACTGCATGGCCAGGCACGAGTCCAACACCTTCATTAAATTTGCTGATGACTTAACAGTGGTAGGCCTGATCACCGACAATGACGAGACAGCCTATATGGAAGAAGTCATAGACCTGGCCATGTGGTGCCAGGACAACAACCTCTCCCTCAACATGATCAAGACAAAGGAGATGATTGTGGACTACAGGAAAAAGAGGACCAAGCATGCCCCCATTCTTATCGACGGGGCTACAGTGGAGCAGTTGGAAGGCTTCAAGTTCCTTGGTGTTCACATCACCAACAAGTCAACATGGTCCAAGCACACCATGACAGTTGAGAAGTGGGCACGACAAAACATATTCCTTCTCAGGAGACTGAAAAGAGGGTAGTACGAATGGCCCAGTATATCACTGGGGCCAAGCTTCCTGCCATCCAGGACCTCTATACCAGGGTGTCAGAGGAAGGCCCTAAAAATTGTCAAAGACTCCAGCCTAGTCATATACTGTTATCTCTGCTACCACATGGCAAGCGGTGCCAGATCACCAAGTCTAAGTCCAAAAGGCTTCTAAACAGCTTCTACCCCCAAGCCATAAGACTCCTGAACATCTAGTCAAATGGCTACCCAGACTATTCACATTGCCCTCCCCTCTCCACATCACTGCCACTATCTGTTGTCATCTATGCATAGTCACTTTAATTAACTCTACTTACATGTACATACTACTTCAACAATCCGGTGCACCCGCACATTGACTCTGTACCTGCACCCCCTGTATATATTCTTTTTTTTACTGCTCCTCTTTAATTACTTACTTTTATCTCTTATTCTTATTCATATTTTTTTTAACTGCACTGTCGGTTAGGGGCTCGTACGTAAGCATTTCACTGTAACCTGTTGTTTTCGGCGCATGTGATTAATACAATTTTATTTTATTTGATCTGACCACTTCCGTATAGAGCGAGTCACTGGTACTTCCTACTTTAGATTTTGCTTGTATGCAGGAATCAGGAGGATATAATTATGGTCAGATTTGCCAAATGGAGGGTGGAGGAGAGCTTTGTATGCATCTCTGTTTGTGGAGAAAAGGAGGTTATTTTCCCTCTGGTTGCACATTTGACAAATCAAATCAAATGTATTTATATAGCCCTTCGTACATCAGCTGATATCTCAAAGTGCTGTACAAAAACCCAGCCTAAAACCCAAAACAGCAAGCAATGCAGGTGTTGAAGCACATTGGCTAGGAAAAACTCCCAAGAAAGGCCAAAACCTAGGAAGAAACCTTGAGAGGAACCAGGCTATGAGGGGTGGCCAGTCCTGTTCTGGCTGTGCCGGGGGGAGATTATAACAGAACATGGCCAAGATGTTCAAATGTTCACAAATGACCAGCATGGTCAAATAATAGGTCTGGGACAGGTAGCACGTCCGGTGAACAGATCAGGATTCCATAGCCGCAGGCAGAACAGTTGAAACTTAAGCAGCAGCACGGCCAGGTGGACTGGGGACAGCAAGGAGTCATCATGCCAGGTAGTCCTGAGGCATGGTCCTAGTGCTCAGGTCCTCCGAGAGAGAGAGTGAAAGAAAGAGAGAAAGATAGAATTAGAGAGAGCATTCAATTCACACAGGACACCAGATAAGACAGGAGAAGTACTCCAGATATAACAAACTGACAATCGCCCCCCGACACATAAACTACTGCAGCATAAATACTGGAGGCTGAGACAGGAGGGGTCAGGAGACACTGTGGCCCCATCCGATAATACCCCAGGACAGGGCCAAACAGGAAGGATATAACACCACCCACTTTGCCAAAGCACAGCCCCCACACCACTAGAGGGATATCTTCAACCACCAACTTACCATCCTGAGACAAGGCCGAGTATAGCCCACAAAGATCTCCGCCACGGCACAACCCAAGGGGGGGAGCCAACCCAGACAGGAAGATCACATCAGTGACTCAACCCACTCAAGTGAATCACCCCTCCTAGGGACGGCATGAAAGAGCACCAGTAATCCAGTAACTCAGCCCCTGTAATAGGGTTAGAGACAGAGAATCCCAGTGGAAAGAGGGGAACCGGCCAGGCAGAGACAGCAAGGGCGGTTCATTGCTCCAGAGCCTTTCCGTTCACATTCACACTTCTGGGCCAGACTACACTCAATCATAGGACCCACTGAAGAGATAAGTCTTCAGTAAAGACTTAAACATTGAGACCGAGTTTGCGTCTCTCACATGGGTAGACAGACCATTCCATAAAAATGGAGCTCTATAGGAAAAAGCCCCGCCTCCAGCTGTTTGCTTAGAAATTCTAGGGACAATTAGGAGGCCTGCGTCTTGTGACCGTAGCGTACGTGTAGGTATGTGTGGCAGGACCAAATCAGAGAGAAAGGTAGGAGCAAACCCATGTAATGCTTTGTAGGTTAGCAGTAAAACCTTGAAATCAGTCCTTGCCTTGACAGGAAGCCAGTGTAGGGAGGCTAGCACTGGAGTAATATGATCCAATTTTTTGATTCTAGTAAGGATTCTAGTAGCCGTATTTAGCACTAACTGAAGTTTATTTAGTGCTTTATCCGGGTAGCCGGAGAGTAGAGCATTGCAGTAGTCTAACCTAGAAGTAACAAAAGCATGGATTCATTTTTATGCATCAGTTTTGGACAGAAAGTTTCTGATTTTTTAAATGTTACGTAACTGGAAAAAAGCTGTCCTTGTCTTGATATGTTCGTTAATAGAGAGATCAGGGGCCAGAGTAACGCCGAGGTCCTTCACAGTTTTATTTGAGACGACTGTACAACCATTAAGATTAATTGTCAGATTCAACAGAAGATCTCTTTGTTTCTTGGAACCTAGAACAAGCATCTCTGTTTTGTCCGAGTTTAAAAGTAGAAAGTTTGCAGCCATCCACTTCCTTATGTCTGAAACACAGGCTTCTAGCGAGAGAAATTTTAGGACTTAACCATGTTTCATTGAAATGTACAGCTGTGTGTCATCCGCATAGCAGTGAAAGTTAACATTATGTTTTCGAATGACATCCCCAGGAGGTCAAATATATAGTGAAAACAATAGTGGTCCTAAAATGGAACCTTGAGGACCACCGAAATTTACAGTTGATTTGTGAGAGGACAAACCATTCACAGAGACAAACTGATATCTGCAGCTTGAAGTTTTAGAGGCCAGGATTATTTTCATCATTGTGTCAAGAGAAATAGTACTAAAACACTTGAGTGTCTCTCTTGATCCTAGGTCCTGGCAGAGTTGTGCAGACTCAAGACAACTGAGCTTTGGAGGAATACGCAGATTTAAAGAGGAGTCTGTATTTTGCCTTCTAATGATCGTGATATTTTCCTCAAAGAAGTTAATGAATTCATTACTGCTGAAGTGAAAGCCATCCTCAGTTGGGGAATGCTGCGTTTTAGTTAGTTTGCGACAGTATCAAAAAGAAATTTCGGATTGTTCTTATTTTCCTCAATTAAGTTGGAAAAATAGGATGATCGAGCAGCAGTAATGGCTCTTCGATACTGCACGGTACTGTCTTTCCAAGCTAGTCGGAAGACTTCCAGTTTGGTGTGGCGCCAAACTAGTTAAAATGAGTTCCTCAGTTAGGTGGTAAACAGATTTTTTCCCTCTGACATCCTTGGTTAGGCAGTCTGGAAGGGCATTAAGGAATCTTTGTGTTGTCTGTGAATTTATAGGACGACTTTTGATGCTCCTTGGCTGGGGTCTGAGCAGATTAGGTGTCAGGAAAATAACCTCACACTCAACGTCAACAAAACTAAGGAGATGATTGTGGACTTCAGGAAACAGCAGAGGGAACACCCCCCTATCCACATCGATGGAACAGTAGTGGAGAGGGTAGCAAGTTTTAAGTTCCTCGGCATACACATCACAGACAAACTGAATTGGTCCACCCACACAGACAGCATCGTGAAGAAGGTGCAGCAGCGCCTCTTCAACCTCAGGAGGCTGAAGAAATTTGGCTTGTCGCCAAAAGCACTCACAAACGTTTACATGCACAATTGAGAACATCCTGGCGGGCTCTATCACTGCCTGGTACGGCAACTGCTCCGCCCACAACCGTAAGGCTCTCCAGAGGGTAGTGAGGTCTGCACAACGCATCACCGGGGGCAAACTACCTGCCCTCCAGGACACCTACACCACCCGATGTTACAGGAAGGCCATAAAGATCATCAAGGACAACAACCACCCGAGCCAATGCCTGTTCACCCCGCTATCATCCAGAAGGCGAGGTCAGTACAGGTGCATCAAAGCTGGGACCGAGAGACTGAAAAACCTCTTCTATCTCAAGGCCATCAGACTGTTAAACAGCCACCACTAACATCGAGTGGCTGCTGCCAACACACTGACTCAACTCCAGCCACTTTAATAATGGGAATTGATGGGAAATGATGTAAAATATATCACTAGCCACTTTAAACAATGCTACCTAATATAATGTTTACATACCCTACATTATTCATCTCATATGTATACGTATATACTGTACTCTATATCATCTACTGCATCTTTATGTAATACATGTATCACTAGCCACTTTAACTATGCCACTTTGTTTACATACTCATCTCATATGTATATACTGTACTTGATACCATCTACTGTATCTTGCCTATGCCGCTCTGTACCATCACTCATTCATATATCTTTATGTACATATTCTTTATCCCCTTACACTTGTGTGAATAAGACAGTAGTTTTGTAATTGTTAGTTAGATTACTTGTTGGTTATTACTGCATTGTCGGAACTAGAAGCACAAGCATTTCGCTACACTCGCATTAACATCTGCTAACCATGTGTATGTGACAAATAAAATTTGATGTGATTTGATTAGATTTATTTGTTGCAATTACAAACGTAATAAAATAGTGGTCCGATAGTCCAGGATTATGAGGAAAAACATTAAGATCCACAACATTTATTCCATGGGACAAAACTAGGTCCAGAGTATGACTGACAGTGAGTAGGTCCAGAGACATGTTGGACAAAACCCACTGAGCCGTTGATGGTTCCGAAAGCCTTTTGGAGTGGGTCTGTGGTCTTTTCCATGTGAATATTAAGGTCACCAAAAATTTGAATATTATCTGCTATGACTACAAGGTCCGATAGGAATTCAGGGAACTCAATGAGGAATGCGGTATATGGCCCAGGAGGCCTGTAAACAGTAGCTATAAAGAGTGATTGAGTAGGCTGCATAGATTTCATAACTAGAAGCTCAAAAGACGAAAACATATATTTTTTTTTAATTGAAATTTGCTATCGTAAATGTTAGCAACACCTCCGCCTTTGCGGGATGCAGGTGAGGTTTCATTTAACACTGTAAATTCTTCAGGCTTAAGCCATGTTTCAGTCATGCCAATCACATCAAGATTATGATCAGTGATTAGTTAATTGACTATAATTGCCTTTGAAGTAAGGGATCAAACATTAAGTAGCCCTATTTTTAGATGTAAGGTATCACAATCTCTTTCAATAATGACAGGAATGGAGGAGGTCTTTATCCTAGTGAGATTGCTGAGGCGAACACCGCCATGTTTAGTTTTGCCCAACCCAGGTCGAGGCACAAACACAGTCTCAATGGGGATAGCTGAGCTGACTACACTGACTGTGCTAGTGGCAGACTCCAATAAGCTGCCAGGCTGACTAACTGCACCCTATTTCATTGTGGAGCTAGAGGAGTTAGAGCCCTGTCTATGTTGGAAGATAAGATGAGAGCACCCCTCCAGCTATAACGGAGTCCGTCACTCCTCAGCAGGCCAGGCTTGGTCCCAGAAAGAGGGCCAATTATCTACAAATTCTATCTTTTGGGGGGGTCAGAAAACAGTTTTCAACCAGCATTGACTTGTGAGACTGCTGTAGAGCTCATCACTCCCCCTAACTGGGAGGGGGCCAGAGAAAATTACTCGATGCCGACACAGCTTTCTAGCTGATTTACACGCTGAGGCTGTTGCACTTGGTGACCTCTGACTGTTTCATCCTAACATCGTTGGTGCCGACGTGGATAACAATATCTCGGTAATGGAGTCGCCAATGACTAGGGTTTTCAATTTGTCAGAGCTAATGGTGGGAAGCTTCAGCGTCTCAGACCCCGTGACGGGAGGAGTAGAGACAAAAGAAGGCTCGGCCTCAGACTCCGACTCGCTGCTTAATGGGGAAAACCGGTTGAAAGTTTCTATCGGCTGAATGAGCGACACCGGTTGAGCATTCCTACAGCATTTCCCTCCAGAAACCATGAGAAATTTGTTAGGCTGTGGGGACCGTGCGAGGGGATTTATACTAACGTTACTATCTGTACTTACTGGTGGCACAGACGCTGTTTCATCCTTTCCTAAATTACCCTTGCCTAACGATTGCGTTTGAAGCTGGGCTTGCAACACAGCTATCTTCGCCGCAAGGCGATCGTTCTCCTCTATATTATGAGTACAGCGGCTGCAATTAGAAGGCATCAAGTTAATGCTACTACTTAGCTTCGGCTGTTGGAGGTCCTGACGAACCACGTCCAGATAAAGCTTCCGGAGTGATAAAGTTGAAATGACAAAAAGTTGAGTGAGGGAAAAACCAAAAATATAAACAGTAATTAAAAAGTAAAAACCTTAAAGTTGTCAGGTAGCAAAGTAAGGTTGGCAACAAAATACACAAAATGCACAGCAAAACGTAAACAAGTCTGCAAGTTGTGACCGGAAATGCTGTCAGCAATGCAGCAAAAAGCATACTGGTAGAAATGAGGGAAAATGGATTTAAGTTTGCCTGCATTAATTTCCCTGGCCTTATAGAGCTGGTTGAGTGCAGTCTTAGTGCCAGCATCAGTGTGTGGTGGTAAATAGACAGCTACGAATAATACAATTGACAACACTCTTGGTAGACAGCTTGGTCTACAGTTTACCATAAAATACTCAACCTCAGGTGAACAATACCTCAAGACTTCTTTAATATTAAACATCGCACACCAGCTGTTATTGACAAATAGACACACACCCCCATCCCTCGTCTTACCAGACGCAGCTTCTCTGTTCGGCCGGTGCATGGAAAATCCCGCCAGCTCTATATCGTCATTCAGCCACGACTCGGTGAAACATAAGATATTACAGTTTTCATTGTCCCGTTGGCAGGATAATCTTTATTTTCCAATGATTGCACGTTGGCAAATAGAACAGATGACAGTGGGAGTTTACTCACTTGCACTAATTCTCAGAAGGCAGCCCGAATGACAGGGATTTGGACCTGTTCCCGGAAAAACAGTATATTCTTCTCGTTAGACTCGTTAAAGGAAAAAGCTTCCTCCAGTTCGAGGTGAGTCATCGCTGTTCTGATGTTATTTTTGGTCATAAGAGACGGTAGCAGCCACATTATTTACATAATTAGTTAAAAAATAAGTTGTAAACAACAACAAAACCTAAGAAAATAGCACAGTTGGTTAAGAGCATGTAAAACGTCACCCATCCTCTCCGCTACTCTTCCCGTGGTTTAGAAACATTAAGGCAGTTATATACAGTTTAGAATATCACATGATATTACATTTCATAACACTTTTCACAACACAAAGTTTGTGCCCTCAGGCCACTACTCTACTACAACATATCTACAATACAAAATCCATGTGTACGTGTGTGTAGAGTGCGTGTCTTATCACACTCCCTGCTATTCCATAAGGTATATTTTAATATTTTTTTATCTGATTCTACTGCTTGCATCAGTTACTTGATGTGCAATAGAGTTCTCTGTAGCCATGGCTCTATGTATTATTGTGCTTCTCACATAGTCTGTTCTTGACTTGGGGATTGTGAAGAGACCTGGCATGTTTTGTGGGGGAATGATGAAGTCAATATCTCCATGCTGCCTTGTTTTGGGCCGTTTGTAATTTCCCAAGGTCCCTCTTTGTGGCACCTGACCACCCGAGTGAACAGTAGTCCAGGTGAGACAAACTAGGGCCTGTAGGACCTGTCTTGTTGATATTGTTGATAAAAAGGCAGTGCAATGCTGGCTTTACTCAAAGCCAGTGGCATGTTATTAGTAAAGATTGAAAAAAGTTTGGGGCCTAGACAGCTGCCCTGGGGAATTCTACCTGTACCATGTTGGAGAGGCTTCCATTAAAGAACACCCTGTGTCTTCTGTTAGACGGTTAACTCTTTACACACAATATAGCAGGCGGCGTAAAGCCATAACATAAGTTTTTCTATCTGAAAGACAATGATCGATAATATCAAAAGCCCACTGAAGTCTAACAAAACAGCTCCCAAAATCTTTTTATCATCAGTTTCTCTCAGCCAATCACCAGTAATTTGTGTAAGTGCCCTGCTTGTTGAATGTCCTTACCCACAAGCGTTCTATTAGTATGTTGTCAATTTGCGTATGGTAAAATAGCATTGTATCTGGTCAAACAGTATTTTTTCAAAAGTTTACTAAGGGTTGGTAACAGGCTCAGGCAGTAAAGGGGGCTTTACTATTCTTGGGTATGGGAATTACTTTTTTATTCTCTCCAGGCCTGAGGGTACACACTATCTAGTAGGCTTAGATTGAAGATATGGCAAATAGGAAAGGCAATATCATCCGCTATTATCCTCTATTATGGAATTTTCCATCCAAGTTATCGGATCCCAGGGGCTTGTCATTGTTGATAGACACAATCTTTTTTTTCACATTTTCCAGACTCATTTTACGGAATTTAAAATTATAATGCTTGTCTTTAATAATTTGATTAGTTATACTTGGATGTGTAGTTTCAGTATTTGTTGCTGGCATGTCATGCCTAAGTTTGCTAATCTTGCCAATGAAAAAATCATTGAAGTAATTGATTTTGTGATGAATGAGCCAATATCATTGGGTTTTGTGATGAATAAGCCATCTGATTCAATGAATGATGGAGCTGAGTTGACCATTTTGCCCAAAATTTCATTTAAGGTGCTCCAAAGCTTTTTACTATCATTATTTAAATCATTTATAAAGTTTCATAGTATAGTTTCTTCTTTTTATTCAGTTTAATCACATGATTTGTCAATTTGCATTACATTTGCCAATTGGTTATGCAGCAACACTTATTTGCTATTCCTTTTGCCTCATCCCTCCTGCTCTAGTTTTGTCTTATCTTGATTATTGTTCAGTTGTGTGGTCGAGTGCTGCAAGAAAATACCTAGTTAAGCTGCAGCTGGCCCTGAACAGAGTGGCACGTCTTGCTTTTCATTGTAATCAAAGTGCTGATATAAATATCCCATAACACACAGTATGACTTAAGTATGATCCCCAATTAGAGACAACGATAGCCAGCTGCCTCTAATTGGGAATCATACCAAAACATCAACATGTAAAAAAAACAACTAGAACCCCACATAAAATATAAACTAGACTAAACCCCTAGTCACGCCCTGACCTACTCATAGAAATAAAAGCTTTTAAAAAAATTTTTATGGTCAGGACGTGACAGTACCCCCCACAAAGGTGCTGACTCCGACCGCAAAACTTGAAACAAAAAGGGCGGGTTAGGGGGAGTGTCTAGTGTCGGTGGCAGCTCTGGTGCGGTGCGAAGTCGCTCTTCCCGCGGATCCACCAGCATCGGGGGCAGCTCTGGTGCGGGACGAAGAAACCCGCTCATCCCGCTCATCCAACCATGGACCCAGGCTGAGCACTGTGCCTGGACTGGACCTAGGTGCAGAAGAAGACTCCTGCCATGGAGCGGGACTGGACGCTGTGCCTGGACTGGGCACCAACACAGAAAACAACTCTGGCCTTGGAGCTAAACTGGACGTCATGCTCAGACTGGGCATCAGCGCAGGGGAAGGCTCCGGTCATGGAGCTGGAGGTTCCGGACCATTGACCGTCGCAGGAGGTTCCGGACCGTTGAGCGTCTCAGGAGATTCCGGGCTGTGGACCATCGTTGGAGGTTCCGGACTGTGGACCGTCACCGGAAGCTCTGGACTGGGAACTGTCGCCAGAAGCTCTGGACTGGGGATCGTCCCAGGAAGCCTGGTGCATGGAGCCGGCACTGGTGGTACCGGGCTGGTGACACGCACCTCAGGGCGAGCGCGAGGAGCAGGCACAGGACGTACCGGACTGGGAGGCGCACTGGAGGCCTGATGCATGGGGCCGGTACAGGTGGCACCGGACTGGTGACACACACCTCAGGGCTTGTGTGGGGAGCAGGCACAGGATGTACCGGACTGGGAGGCGCACTGGAGGCCTGGTGCATGGAGCTGGCACAGGACGTACTGGGCTGTGGAGGCGTACTGGAGACCTGGTGCATATAGCCGGCATTAATTGTAACGGAAATTTAACACATTTCGCACGGCACGTGCGAGGAGCTGGCACAGGACATACTGGGCTGTGAAGGCGCACTGGAGGGAGAGTGCGAGGAGCAGGAACAGGACGTACCGGTCTGGAGACACGCACTTCAGGGAGAGTGCGAGGAGCAGGCACAGGACGTACCGGTCTGGAGACACGCACTTCAGGGAGAGTGCGAGGAGGAGACATATGACGTACCGGACTGGGAGGCGCACTGGAGGCCTGATGCATGGGGCCGGTACAGGTGGCACCGGACTGGTGACACACACCTCAGGGCTTGTGTGGGGAGCAGGCACAGGATGTACCGGACTGGGAGGCGCACTGGAGGCCTGGTGCATGGAGCTGGCACAGAACGTACTGGGCTGTGGAGGCGTACTGGAGACCTGGTGCATATAGCCGGCATTAATTGTAACGGAAATTTAACACACTTCGCACGGCACGTGCGAGGAGCTGGCACAGGACATACTGGGCTGTGAAGGCGCACTGGAGGGAGAGTGCGAGGAGCAGGAACAGGACATACCGGTCTGGAGACACGCACTTCAGGGAGAGTGCGAGGAGCAGCAGGCACAGGACATACCGGTCTGGAGACACGCACTTCAGGGAGAGTGCGAGGAGCAGGCACAGGACGTACCGGTCTGGAGACACGCACTTCAGGGAGAGTGCGAGGAGGAGACATATGACGTACCGGACTGGAGAGGCGCACTTGAGGCCAGAAATGTGGAACCGGCACAGGTTGCACCAGAGTGCTAACCTGATCCTCTGGTCGGATGTTGAGCTGAACACACTTGCACAACATCTCATCTCACTTTCTCCCAACTTCGCCATTGCCTTCCTGACAGTCTCTGGTCCATCCTCTGCTCAGTTGCCAGCTCCATGTGCCACCCCCCAAAAAAATTGGGGTTGTCCTTGGGCTTTCTGTAGCCGCGAACCCTGTCGTCATCGCTGTCCTCCATTATCTCCTTCCGTCTGTTGCCACGCAAGGGTTTTACATCTCCCCATCACTTCTTCCCATGTGCAGAAATCCTTTACCTGGTGAACACGCTGCTTCGTCCTGGTTTGATGGGATATTCTGTCACGTTCGCTGGAAAGAATATCGGACCAAGGCGCAGCGCATGTTGAGTTCCACATGAGTTTATGATAAAGTGAAACTGAACAAAGACAAAAACAAATAAACTAACATCGAACCGTGACAACAGCGATGCTACGTGCACTAACTCAAAACAATATACCTTAACACACAGGTGGAAAAAATGCTACATAAGTATGATAGCCAGCTGCCTCTAATTGGGAATCATACCAAAACACCAACATAGAAAAACCAATGAGAACCCCACATAGAAAATATAAACTAGACTAAACCCCTAGTCACGCCCTGACCTAACCTACCAAAGAAAATAAAAGCTTTCTATGGTCAGGGTGTGACAAGATGCAATAAATACATGTTGATGATTTCATTCCTGTGCTGTTTGTAACTATGCTGATAAGTCGAATGAGCCTGAAGCAGGTTGCTGTCACGATCGAAGCGGACCAAAGCGCAGCGTGGTGTGAATGCATCATTTAATAGCTGACGAAAAACACGAAGTAAACTGTACAAAAACAATAAACAAATAACGACCGTGAAGCTATCATAAGAACTGTGCTGACACAAGCAACTAACATAGACAATCACACACAAACAAACAGTGAAACCCAGGCTACCTAAGTATGATTCTCAATCAGAGACAACTAATGACACCTGCCTCTGATTGAGAACCATACTAGGCCGAAACATAGAAATCCCAAAATCATAGAAAAACAAACAGACTGCCCACCCCAACTTGACCATACTAAATAACGACAAAACAAAGGAAATAAAGGTCAGAACGTGACAGTTGCAGGCATTGGTTACAGTTTGAAGCTTTTTCTTGATTGGGCGGCTTGATGAAAGCCAGTCAATATTTAAATCACCCAGAAAAAAATACCTCTCTGTTAATATCACATTCCAAGATGGCGTAGCAGTCGGACGTGTGTTTTGTCTTGTCCCGTCCTGTATAGTGTAAATATAGTTTTTCCTCGTTTTTTTTCTGTATATATTTCGTACATATTTTAATCTCACTTTCCAACTACAGGCTGAATATACTCTCCTGCAACCCGCATCACCCAATGTGGTACGGATCTGCTTTTTCTATACTTTAGAATCGGAACCCTCATCAGAAGCTAGCCGCTAACTAGCTACTAGCTAGCCACTGCTAGCGGTCTTCAAGGCTAACTAGGACACCAGCGCGACATCTACCCAAAGCATATCAGACTGCTTTTTCTCTACCACATCTCCGGATTCCTACCGCAAGCTCTGAACCTTTATACCGGATCATCGTAAATAGCTAGCTGCAATCCGAGTGGCCACTCCTGGCTAACGTCTCTGTCCCAGAGCAAGCACCAGTTAGCCTGGAGCTAGCCTCGAGCTAAGCCCATCTCCCGACTAGCCGAAGAGGTCCAAATATACCTAATTTGCCAATTGGCCTGGACCCTCTACTGACCCTCTGCTGCCGACACGGAGCCCCGCCGATCCATCACGACTGGTCCGCCGACATAATCGTCCGAGGGGGTTTCAACAGGCTTTTCCGCTGCGACATCGCCAAAGATCCATCTGCTGGCCAAGGCCCGCGAGCTTTCTGAATCGCTGTATCTCCAGCTCACCGCATGAAGAGGAATAAACAGACTCCCCCCATCGCGACGTCCCCCAAAGGTTAACTCTCTAGCCCTCGCTATCTCCCTGCTTGCTAATTCGGCCTGCTAACGGCTTGTCAAGCTCCGGTCCGCTAACTGCTACCTTGTCTAGCTCGGGCCTACGAACTGTTAGCTTGTTAGCACAGGCCTGCTAACCGTCTGAACCACCGCGTCCCAATCACTCTCTGACCCCATTTACTTTCTCTCTTTTTGATTTTTAATTTGTTTATACCTTCCGGAAACCTGCCTCACCCAATGTGATACGATTTTATGACACACTCAAGAACCTCCAGACGCTAACCAGCTAACTAGCTACAAGCTAGTTAGTCATTGTTAAAAAAAAAAAAAAAAAAAAAACCTGGATAACACTCGCCAGCCCAGCCCCCCTGCCCATCCACCGCTGCCCCATGGACACTGATCTCTTGGCTACATAGCTGACGCACGCTGGACTGTCCATTAATCACGGTACTCCTTTCTGCTTGTTTGTCTTACCTGTCGGCCCCGTTGCCTAGTCAACGCCATTTTACCTGCTGTTTGTTGTGCTAGCGGATTAGCCCCGCCTACTGTTTTTAGCTAGCTTTCCAAATTCAACACCTGTGATTACTGTATGCCTCGCTGTATGTCTCTCTCAGATGTCAATATGCCTTGTATACTGTTGTTCAGGTTAGTTATAATTGTTTTAGTTCACAATGGAGCCCCTAAACCCACTCTGCATACCCCTGTTACCTCCTTTGTCCCACCTCCCACACATGCGGTGACCTCACCCATTACAACCAGCATGTCCAGAGATACAACCTGTCTCATCATCACCCAGTGCCTGGGCTTACCTCCGCTGTACCCGCACCCCACCATACCCCTGTCTGCGCATTATGCCCTGAATATATTCTACCATGCCCAGAAACCTGCTCCTCTTATCCTCTGCCCCCAACGCTCTAGGCGACCAGTTTTGATAGCCTTTAGCCGCACCCTCATACTACTCCTTCTCTGTTCCGCGGGTGATGTGGAGGTAAACCCAGGCCCTGCATGTCCCCAGGTACCCTCATTTGTTGACTTCTGTGATCGAAAAAGCCTTGGTTTTATGCATGTCAACATCAGAAGCCTCCTCCCTAAGTTTGTTTTACTCACTGCTTTAGCACACTCTGCTAACCCTGATGTCCTTGCCGTGTCTGAATCCTGGCTCAGGAAGGCCACCAAAAATTCAGAGATTTCCATACCCAACTATAACATCTTCCGTCAAGATAGAACTACCAAAGGGGCGGAGTTGCAGTCTACTGCAGAGATAGCCTGCAAAGTAATGTCATACTTTCCAGGTCCATACCCAAACAGTTTGAACTACTAATTTTGAAAATTACCCTCTCCAGAAATAAGTCTCTCACTGTTGCCGCCTGCTACCGGCCACCCTCAGCTCCCAGCTGTGCCCTGGACACCATTTGTGAATTGATCGCCCCCATCTAGCTTCAGAGTTTGTTCTGTTAGGTGACCTAAACTGGGATATGCTTAACACCCCGGCAGTCCTACAATGTAAGCTAGATGCCCTCAATCTCACTCAAATCATCAAGGAACCCACCAGGTACAACCCTAACTCTGTAAACAAGGGCACCCTCATAGACGTCATCCTGACCAACTGGCCCTCCAAATACACCTCCGCTGTCTTCAACCAGGATCTCAGCGATCACTGCCTCATTGCCTGTATCCGCCACGGAGCCGCAGTCAAACGACCACCCCTCATCACTGTCAAACGCTCCCTAAAACACTTCTGTGAGCAGGCCTTTCTAATCGACCTGGCCCGGGTATCCTGGAAGGACATTGACCTCATCCCGTCAGTTGAGGATGCCTGGTCATTCTTTAAAAGTAACTTCCTCACCATTTTAGATAAGCATGCTCCGTTCAAAAAATGCAGAACCAAGAACAGATACAGCCCTTGGTTCACTCCAGACCTGACTGCCCTCGACCAGCACAAAAACATCCTGTGGCGGACTGCAATAGCATCGAATAGCCCCGTGATATGCAACTGTTCAGGGAAGTCAGGAACCAATACACGCAGTCAGTCAGGAAAGCTTAGGCCAGCTTCTTCAGGCAGAAGTTTGCATCCTGTAGCTCCAACTCCAAAAAGTTCTGGGACACTGTGAAGTCCATGGAGAACAAGAGCACCTCCTCCCAGCTGCCCACTGCACTGAGGCTAGGTAACACGGTCTCCACCGATAAATCCACGATTATCGAAAGCTTCAATAAGCACTTCTCAACGGCTGGCCATGCCTTCCGCCTGGCTACTCCAACCTCGGCCAACAGCTCCGCCCCCCGCAGCTCCTCGCCCAAGCCTCTCCAGGTTCTCCTTTACCCAAATCCAGATAGCAGATGTTCTGAAAGAGCTGCAAAACCTAGACCCGTACAAATCAGCTGGGCTTGACAATCTGGACCCTCTATTTCTGAAACTATCTGCCGCCATTGTCGCAACCCCTATTACCAGCCTGTTCAACCTCTCTTTCATATCGTCTGAGATCCCCAAGGATTGGAAAGCTGCCGCAGTCATCCCCCTCTTCAAGGGGGAGACACCCTGGACCCAAACTGCTATAGACCTATATCCATCCTGCCCTGCCTATCTAAGGTCTTGAAAGACAAGTCAACAAACAGGTCACTGACCATCTCGAATCCCACCGTACCTTCTCCGCTGTGCAATCTGGTTTCCGAGCCGGTCACGGGTGCACCTCAGCCACGCTCAAGGTACTAAACGATATCATTACCGCCATCGATAAAAGACAGTACTGTGCAGCCGTCTTCATCGACCTCGCCAAGGCTTTCGACTCTGTCAATCACCATATTCTTATCGGCAGACTCAATAGCCTCGGTTTCTCGGATGACTGCCTTGCCTGGTTCACCAATTACTTTGCAGACAGAGTTCAGTGTGTCAAATCGGAGGGCATGCTGTCCGGTCCTCTGGCAGTCTCTATGGGGTGCCACAGGGTTCAATTCTCGGGCCGACTCTTTTCTCTGTATATATCAATGATGTTGCTCTTGCTGCGGGCGATTCCCTGATCCACCTCTACGCAGACGACACCATTCTATATACTTTCGGCCCGTCATTGGACACTGTGCTATCTAACCTCCAAACGAGCTTCAATGCCATACAGCACTCCTTCCGTGGCCTCCAACTGCTCTTAAACGCGAGTAAAACCAAATGCATGCTTTTCAACCGATCGCTGCCTGCACCCGCATGCCCGACTAGCATCACCACCCTGGATGGTTCCGACCTTGAATATGTGGACATCTATAAGTACCTAGGTGTCTGGCTAGACTGCAAACTCTCCTTCCAGACTCACATCAAACATCTCCAATCGAAAATCAAATCAAGAGTCGGCTTTCTATTCCGCAACAAAGCCTCCTTCACTCACGCCGCCAAGCTTACCCTAGTAAAACTGACTATCCTACCGATCCTCGATTTCGGCGATGTCATCTACAAAATGGCTTCCAACACTCTACTCAGCAAACTGGATGCAGTCTATCATAGTGCCATCCGTTTTGTCACCAAAGCACCTTATACCACCCACCACTGCGACTTGTATGCTCTAGTCGGCTGGCCCTCGCTACATATTCGTCGCCAGACCCACTGGCTCCAGGTCATCTACAAGTCCATGCTAGGTAAAGCTCCGCCTTATCTCAGTTCACTGGTCACGATGGCAACACCCATCCGTAGCACACGCTCCAGCAGGTGTATCTCACTGATCATCCCTAAAGCCAACACCTCATTTGGCCGCCTTTCGTTCCAGTACTCTGCTGCCTGTGACTGGAACGAACTGCAAAAATCGCTGAAGTTGGAGACTTTTATCTCCCTCACCAACTTCAAACATCAGCTATCCGAGCAGCTAACCGATCGCTGCAGCTGTACATAGTCTATTGGTAAATAGCCCACCCATTTTCACCTACCTCATCCCCATACTGTTTTTATACAGTTTTTTTTTAAAAATTTATTTACTTTTCTGCTCTTTTGCACACCAATATCTCTACCTGTACATGACCATCTGATCATTTATCACCCCAGTGTTAATCTGCAAAATTGTATTATTTGCCTACCTCCTCATGCCTTTTGCACACATTGTATATAGACTGCCCATTTTTTTTTCTACTGTGTTATTGACTTGTTAATTGTTTATTCCATGTGTAACTCTGTGTTGTCTGTTCACACTGCTATGCTTTATCTTGGCCAGGTCGCAGTTGCAAATGAGAACTTGTTCTCAACTAGCCTACCTGGTTAAATAAAGGTGAAAAAAACAAACATACAATATCAAGCATTTCACACGTTATACAGATACTGACTGTTAGCACTTGGTGGTCTATAGCAGCTTCCCACAAGAATGGGCTTTATGTGAGGCAGATGAACCTGTAGCCATATTACTTCAACAATATTTGACATTAGATCGTCTCTAAACTTTACTGGAATGTG